>NC_079490.1:78176439-78487785 GCF_020520425.1 Spinacia oleracea
CTCCTACGGCGACAATGTTCGGCACCAAAACCGAACACGCTAATAACTATGAATGTCACACGGGCAAGTGTTTCGAAAATTCAAAGAATGACCAAAAGAAACCAAAAAGTGTACCAATGAAAGAAAGAGCAAAAAAAAAAACCAATAGAGAGAGTCGAAGTCTAGACTAAGTAATGCTTGAAACTTTGGGAACCTAAACTTTAGCTTATCTTATGCCTAGGACTGGTCCTGCCACTTGGTGCCGATCAGGGAATCAACGGTTAGTGCGTCTCGAAGATACACCGCCAACATCAGGTTTAGTGACTCCAAGCTCCGTCCGTCATCCCTCATTTCAAGGATCTCCGCTTCCCCAACCTCGATTCGCACCTTCAAACATGTCCATCGAAGATTTGCGAGACCAGATGGTCCAAATGACCCAACTTATGGGCCAATTGAAAATGGAAAACGAAGCTTTAGCGGCTGCACAAGCCAAAAACGACCTCGATAACGAGAAGAGGATTGAAAGAATGGTCCTACAGCAAACCATGGGGAGCAAATACTTCTCCCTCGATCCTGAACCTTTTCCTGGCAAACTACCAGAAAAGTTCAGTTCATCTGACTTACCAAAGTTCAAGGCCACGGACAATCCTCGTGATCATCTACTGAGCTTTGTGAATGCCATGAACTTGAAAGGCGTGGACAAGTCCATGTATTTACCTGCCTTTCCTTTGTCCTTGGAACCTGTGCCGCTCAAATGGTACTATCACCAGGACCCTAAGCTCTTCCCCACTTGGGAAGACTTTGTCAATGTCTTCATCAAGCAATACTCGTCGAACATGGATTTCCAAGTCACCATGCGCGAGCTGGAAGTTCTCTTCCAAAAGAAAAATGAGGGTTTCACAACCTACTTTGCTAGATGGAGGGACCAGGCGGCCCAGCTAATCAATAGGCCTCCCGAAACAGAATTGGTCCAAAAATTCATTGACAACCTGGACCCGGCTTACAGACAACACCTTAGGTACCTGGGACTTGACACTTTCAAAAGAGTTTATGATGTGGGAATAAAGATCGAGGACGATCTCGCCAAAACCATACAAAGCAAACCCACATATAAAAACAACACCTATAATCGGGGCAACACATCCCAAGCCCAAGAAGTCCATGCTGTAGAAGAGACTCCCGCCCGAAGAAGCCCTAGAAGATGGGTCCGAGACCGAAAGTTTGCCCCACTCGGGTCGACTTTGGTACAAGCCTTTGAAAGATTAACCAATCAAGGAAAGTTGAGACCTATAGGCCCCACCCGTGACCCTCCTGTCAAAAGCAAATATTGGGTTGAAGGTACTTACTGCAAATTCCATCAAGGAAATGGGCATGACACTGAAAACTGCTGGAACCTAAAGAATACCATCCAGGACATGATAGAGGATGAAGTGATACCTCTCCCTAACGTTGGCAAACCCAACAACAACAAGAGCCCACTTGGCTCTTGTCACATCTCTCTCGACCAACCAGAAAATGAGAACTTCGACCCTACGGTATACATTACACCTCCAGGTGCACCACTCGCTGTGGTCCCTATGGATCGAATCGAGAGAGAAGTGTGCGGTGTGTGGGATGATGATGCCGAAGATATCTACCTATCTCAAGTGTCGGGCCAGGACCTCTTTACTGAAACTTGGCCCGGGTATGCCCTCATCAACACCACCACTCAAGAACCCGAAGTCGACAACCTCACCAGATCAGGAAGAATATACCAGCCTGACATTCGCCCACCTCCTATGGACGATATCTCAGTCAGACAAGCTCCTGAGAATGGACGGCACACCACCGTCGCAGAAGTCATTGAAAATCCTCTTTTGAAACAATTGAAAAGAACCAAGGCCGAAATTACCATCTGGGATCTCATGTGTACCTCAAAAGAACATCGCGAAAAGCTTATTCGCTCACTTGACCTCATCTCAGTGCCTACAGATATCACACCTGACTCATTGGTTAACCACGTCACGAGAGATGCTGGAGAAAAGGCCATAGTTTTCACTGACAAAGATTTACCCAGAGAGGGGGGTGCCCATAACAAAGCCCTCTATCTAGTAGTTGGATGCAAAGGGCAAAACATCCCCCTAGCGCTCGTAGATAACGGTTCGGCGGTTAACGTTTTCCCGTTGCGAACCGCCCATTGCTTGGGACTAGGAAGCGATGACTTCCGAACCTCCACACAAGGGGTACGAGCCTATGATAACTCCCGAAGGCCTGTGTTGGGAAAAATCAACCTTACCATACAAACCGGGCCTGTGGCACGCACCACGGAGTTTCAAATAATCGACATCAAGCCCACTTTCAACCTCCTATTGGGGCGACCTTGGATCCATGACTTAGGAGGTGTGGCTTCTACCCTGCACCAAATGGTTAAACTTAACCATAACTGGGTAATACTAGAAATCCGCGCCCCTCCTCTCGACATCAGTTGTACTATGGTTGGAACGGCCGAAACTGCAGACGACCTTTATGGGTTTCAAATGGAAGAAGCAATCCAGTTCATTGAAGACTATGATCCAGCATTCCTAGACCCGCATGCATCCCGGGTCATCCCTAGAATGCTGCTAGCTCAAGGTTATTTCCCAGGAACCCCATTGGGCATAAGGAAGAAGGAATGCACATTCCATCCTTTACCCAACAAATCTACTCCCTTTGGCTTAGGCTATGAACCAACGGAGGAAGATATTGTTGACCGCCTGTCTGGGCTACGCCTTAACAAAGCCAAACAAACCACCCTCCTTCCCCCGTATCAAAGAACCCTTAACGGGATGTTCGTTCGGGAAGGAGAATAACACCCATGCTGCGATTTCCCTGAACCCTTCGTTCAGGATGGCTTGCTAAAACCCGGATTTGAAATTTTCCATGACTGCCACACCTTGGATGAGGCACCCCACCTCACCAAGACTAAAACAGCCGAAATATTGGACAACCAGGCTCTATGGACATTGTTTAACGAATCGAGGCCTATGGAGGACAAGACTGTGATGACTACCCTAGCTTTACAAGATGAAGGTTTCGATCCAACCCGGTTAATCTCTCCTGCATCAACACTAGAAGAGATCGAGAACGGATGGGTGAAGACATATCAGTGGGTCAATGCAAAAGGAATAGAATTCAAGATGAGTACCGGTGAAGGACCGAAGTTTTATGAGACTATACCCCAGGCTTGAGCCACATAGAGCACCATTAGTAAAAAACGCCTAGTAGTTCTTTAGATTGGTAGAAAAATAATAGAGACTTTAGATGGTCCTAAGGCCCCTTAGAATATAGGTCAGTTTTATTTCAGTGTGTTTTCCTTACTTTCCAAATCAATAAAGGCGTAATATTTCTCCTAAAATTTTATTCTAACACTAAATAAGCACCAAATGTACTTGCAAAATACAAAAATACAGAGGCGGCCCACTCTAGGCCCAACAAACAAAGCCCACTCGGTTTTGAAATAGTGCCATGGGAGCCAATTCCCGAAACCCACAAAATAAACCGCACCATCCCATTCATATCCCCAAAACATAAAAGTCAACCAGTGTAACCATAAAAATCAACCCAAAGAAGTCAAAGGAAATCAAAATCCAAAACGAAAGCAAATGTTGCTTAAAAGGGGAATTAATAAAATATAACCCCCACCAATCCTTCAAAAACGACACGCACCTCAACCCACCTCAAAAGCTTACACAAAGATCTTCATAACTTCCGCACCCTAACTCCATTTTCAAAACTGTTTCGAGTCACGAATGGAAAAAATTAATCCGGACAAAAATGCATTTCACGCTAACAGTCAAAAAAGCCTCCAAAATAGCATCAAAATTGACTTTAAATACGAGCAAAAATCAAGGCACAAAAAAGAAATAAATGCAAGAACATGTGAAGCAAAGCGTAAAAAACGACCGCCAGAAATCATTTTCAGCGCCCAGGGCTGGGCGCCGAAATTTCTGACGCCCCAGCCTGGGCGTTGAAACTCTCTGCCTGCCAAAAATTTTCTTTTCAGAAGTGCTCGTCATTTTATCCGCACACAACGGAAAAATAACGAACACTTGGGGGGTACAGTACGTATCCAAATAGGCTTACCAAAAATATAGCCATACAAATTAGTCGAATTTCATTTTTACGCGACTTATGGCAAAAAAAACGGCAGATGAAAATAATGATAATACTTCACTCATTTGACCGATTAAGTAATATGCTTCCACCTCAGGGCATATCTACCGAAATCCGGCATACTAGAACTTATTCTAAAGCTAGAACTACGCGCGACCTGATTCTGACAAGATACGTAGGCAATCTTGACCAAGGATTCGGTCCATTAAAAAAAAACACATATTCTTTGTGCAAAAAGTGTTAGACATATAAAAACATAAAAAAGAGGAGAAACAAAAATAAATGAAAATGAAAAATAAAAATACGCCTTTATTGGAAAAATAATAAGAAGGAAAACAAAGTGCTAAGAATAAAAACAAACACAACTGAAATAAATAAAGGGCACCTACACCCTAGCAAGAACTACACTACTCTAGTTCTTCCGGATCATCAAATAAAGTCTTGTAGAGGGCAATGTTCGCAGGATCCACCCCCACAGTCTTCTGCGCTACCCCAATATCAATCTCCATAAGAACCGGCTCCTGGACACTAACTTCCAAAGATGCCAAGGCTTCAGAAACATTCTCAGTTATAGCCCGCTCAGCCTCAAGGGCACAGACAATGGTGGGAGAAGGATTATTATCATCAACTAGACTAGCCACTGTTTCTACAGGCGGCTGAGCCTTCCTAACCCATACATTGTTCCGGCGACAATCTCCGCGAGAGCTTGCATTTCTTTTAACAACAGCAGGCCCCTTCATGTTAGGCATCTTTTTAGGCCTGAAACTGGAACGGGGAGGAACTTCCTTTCCCTTTCGATCAGGACGAGCTTTCACAGTCTTAATACTATAGGTACGAGGTTTGGAAGAATCAGGACCCTCATACTTAACACGAATACGAGGTATCAAAAGCTCAGCCGGCTCCCCATTTCGAGCCTCGGTCCTCACATCTTTATCATCGGAGCTCATCCACAACTTGTAGTTTTCAGAAAGACCCACTGAGCCATTTGTAGCTACGGCCCAACGCGGGAGACCATCATAATACTTAGCCCACGCTAGAACCCGTGCTTGTGAAAAGGCCGCTACCTTAGGTGGTACCGTATCAGAAAAGGGGATAGTCTGCCTTAAACCATATTGAGCATGACTCGGTAAGGGAAAATATAAATGGGACGAGATAGCCCCAACAAAGAAACATAAACCGATACATCAGAACCCCCCGTCATAGTAGTCAAACCCCACCATGGTACCACCCACTTAATAGAACAAATGCCATAAGTAAAAAAGGAGGTCCATTCGGCCTCGTCCTGGCCTTGTTGCAAGTATTTTCGGTTACCCAAGGCTATAGGGCGATAATGTTTAGGATCGGCAGGAGCTTCCAAAAGTCTAAGCCGTTCGACGAGCCAAATCTGCAAAAGACGGGCACGATCAAAAAAAAATAATAAAACAAAACGGTTCCTGGGGCGCAGTTTCAACGCCCAGGACCAGGCGCCGAAAATTCCAGCACCCAGCCCTGGGCGCTGAAACTCATTGTGTACGCAAAAAAAAAACGTGTATACATGCGCAAGGACAAATCGATTACCTGCAGTAATAGGGGGCTTCCCTTTAAATGTTCAGATTTGGCATCCTTCTTCAGCTCATCCGCACTCAGCAAAGTTTCGGCAACAACCAACGGCATAATAGAATAGCAACTTTCCATCTGGCTAATCAAGGGGATCAACCTTATGTCACCGAACACGCCATTGTTATTCGACAGCAAATAGTGATTCAACAAGCAAAATACAAGGGCTCGAATATTCAATTTCTGTTCGGTCATATTCTTACTAGGCCTAAAGTGATGTTTTACAAGTTTTGCCAAGTTAACCTCGTCACCTACAACAATTTCAGCAAACATGTTATCATCTAGTCCTAGGAAAGCCCCTATGGTTCTTTTACCCTCTTCAATAGTGCCAGGGGTAGCAGGAGTAGCATTAGTAAGATAACCAAGGATCGCAGCAAATTCAACTGGCAAAGGACATATTTCGTTGCCCCGAAAGGCAAAAACATGATGATCGGAGTCCCAAAAGCTTAGGGCAGCATGCAGAAAGTTATAATCAATGTTAATTTGTTGTAAGCCTAAAAGTGCCTCTAAATGGTATTCTTTTAACAAAGCCTTTTCTGTGGGAGTAAGGGCCCGTAGCCAACGCCTAACAGTCCGTTGGAGTGAGAAAGTAGGGATCGACATGGCAAAAGCAATGAGTAATTAAAACACAGCAAAAAAGAAAGAAGGAAATTGAGAGTGGTGGAAAATAGGGACGTATCTAGCCCCTATATATAGCTGAACGCACCCAGTGACATCGTGATCCCATTCGGAAACGTGTTAGGAAATCCGAAAGTCAAATATCACCAGGAAAAGACTTCCAGCGCCCATGGCTGGGCGCCGAAATGTTTAACGCCTAGCCTTGGGCGCCGGAAATGCAGCCCAAGGCCCAGATTTCACAAAACGCGGAACAGGAAAGGACTTAAAACCGTGTTGCTAAACACGAGCCCCTATTGCAAGTAGGATCAAGCCCAAAAGCACCTTTAGCTCCCAAATAAGCAAAAAAATAAACATTAAAACTTGGTCGAAACTTAGACTTGTCTCAGAAAATTCTTATGTACACTTTTCAAATCAAAATAAATATCATGGTCATTCTTCGAAACACCAAAAATGTGTGTCGTTAAGTCGTTGGTTTTCCAAATAAAAAATGTTTGTCTGTCAAAGGATTAATCCGGGCCAAGCTAAAACCGGATGTCGCCTGAAAACTGAAGTCGCACTCCACGGCTTCGCTAAAGTAGCACACTACTATAAAAGGTCGCTCGCACATACGAGCATGACCCCAAACATGATTACAAGATGCGAGAAACGACCGACGAGCCCCAGTGCTTGGGGGATCGCGAAAAAATATACTCCAACAAGGAGCGCACAATCAAAATCACATTCCCGGACTACGCCATACACCATCTCATGTTTAGATATCTCAAAAAAAAGAGCAGGTTCGACCTCAGAGAAAGGTCGTCATTGACACTTGTGCATGGTCCTCTGATCAAAGGCCAAGTAGTGGCAAAAATCGAGCCGTAAAGACTAGCTCAAAACCACGAAAGCAGCCGGTCGCAAGACAAAGGTCTGTCTAAACCCGTTGTCAACCCACGTTCAGGTTACAACTAAATCCAAGCATCCCTCGAAAGAATTCGCTTTTGCAAGAATGAATAAGAAAAGAAATTCTCAAAGAAATCACAAGAACAAATGAAATAGGGACTTGCCCACCTCAATCGGGCAAGATCGCGCCACGAACCGCGCGAGTTCCAAATAGAAAAACGGATTCAGGGACGTCCACCCTCAGCGGACAGGACTCGCTCACCTTCAGCGGGCGGGGTCTGCGTCACTAGCCGCGCAGATCCTCAGTTTTCGAAAAATAGAATCTTCAAAAAATAGGCTCGCCATCTTCAGCAGGCGGGGTCTACGGCTCAAACCACGTAGGTCCTTATTTTCAAAAAAAATAAACACAAACAAATTTCGAAACAGATTCGTCCACTTCTATCGGACGGGGTGTCCCCCCTTAGCGGACAGGCTCGCCATCTTTAGCCGGCGGGGTCTGCGTCACTAACCGCGCAGATCCTTAGTCGCTGCAGCGATAACTCTCTTCGGTTTTCCGTTTTTCCCAAAAACGATGTGAGTAGCCTTTGGTTTTCCGTTTTTCCCAAAAACGATGTGAGTAGCCTTTGGTTTTCCGTTTTTCCCAAAAAAACGATGTGAGTAGCCTTTGGTTTTCCGTTTTTCCCAAAAACGATGTGAGTAGCTTTTGGTTTTCCATTTTTTCCAAAAAGAGCGATGTGAGTAGCTTTTGGTTTTCCGTTTTTTCCAAAAAGCGATGTGAGTAGTTTTCCCTTTTTTCCAAAATTTAAAAGATTGGTTTTCCGTTTTTTCCAAAAAAGAACGATGTGCTGGATTTTCCTTTGTTTTACGTCCCATAAAAACAAGGGGGTTTTCTCGTTTAACTAGCCTTGAAAATGAGAATCTTTAAAAACATTTTTACCTCGTGATTGGGCTTGGCCAGGCCCAATTACACTTTACAGCTTTGATTTCGAAAACATCTGTAGCTACTCCCAATGACAAAGTGAGGGAGTTTTCTACGCACCTTTAGATCCTTCCAATGACAAAGTGAGGAAGTTTTTATACTATCCGTTGACAAATCCCAATGACACGTGAGGGATATGTCGACACTTCAAGTGATGACCCTTAAGTCTAATGTTATCACTCGGGGGCTCGTGAGACCCTCGCAAAACAGGTCACATACACCATGGCTTGTGCGACGCACTCCGTCTAATACTTTAACCATCGTCTTACTCCAAGACTCAGTCAAAGTGGGGGCTAACTGTAGACACCTACTTTTGTCCCCATTCCCGAAAGGGAAAGGTTCGATGATGAAAACATAAATCTCCACTTGACAACGCAACTCCTATAAAATAACGAATCTCAATTCCCCTTTTCATTTCACCCGAAATCTGCTATTTATAGAAACCTGCTATTTATGGAAACCTGCTAAAAATAGTAACTGCCGTAAAGGGTAGCTTCTAAAAGTGGCAAGTCATAAAAGATAGAAACCTGTCAGAATTAGGTGTTGCACTCCAACATAAATCCTAAATGAGATAGAAAACTGCGAGAATCCTATTCCTAGTATGATTCGGAAATAAGAGTTACGTATTAATTAGCCTAGAGTTCGTAACGGGCCCAGACGCATTCCGTCATGAAATTGATACGCACTAAAAGACTCGATTAAGTCTCAAACACTACGGATTTCAGAAATCCGAATCTGACTAAGAAAACAGCCCAGACCCTATTTTCAACGCCTGGCTCTGGGCGCCGAAATCTTCGGCGCCCAGGCCTGGGCGCTGGAATTACCTGGGTACGTGTTTTTTCCTAATTCTTTGTGGATTAGAACTCTGCAATTCTATCTTTCCACAAACTCTTTACTATAAATATAGCCCAAGTTCGACGTGAAATCACAACACACAATTCATATTCTGAGTATTGACTCCAACCCTTAGCCTAAGCCTCACGCTGCGAAATTGTTCACGCGTTCTGTCGCAATCGATCCATAAATCGAACAGAACGTATCCTGTCCCATAATTTGAGATTCGTTAAATAAAAAGGAGAAATAGCAAAGTCAAAGTGGTTAGTTTTCTGAGAACCGTGACGCATCTCTCAAGGGTGCGTCGTAATGTGTCCCTTTTCGATGATTTAATCGCTTTCCTCGCCCTTTTTATGAACTGTTAAACTAACTAAATCTGATTGTTCTACCACGCCTAACAAATATAATATTTTTGGGAAATTGGATTATCATGCTAGGTCCCTTAATGCTATTTAAATCAGATAATCGCGATCGATCTAGTATTATATGTTGCATATTGCTAAAATCAACTCAGATTAGTTTAATAGTTAACGCATGTCCCTTCAATTATTTATGCTGAGCTAGTAAGGATATCCTGCCTCTGGAGTTATCGACGAGCGAGTACTCCTCTCGGTAGTTACAGTCCCCCGAACCCTCAATCTCTACCCTGCGGGTGTATGTTGAGAGATCCCCACACCAGGGATCACAAGGGAACCTACGGCCGTCGTGGTCAAACATAATTGCACTCCCTTTATGTCACGATAACCGGGTTTTGTCAGTTTTTCTCATTGTCGTTAAAAACTGAATGGCGACTCCTATATTACTAGTCAATTGGGTGTAAACTCACAGGAAATCCAATTACACTTGATTGAATAAAAAAGAATCGTCACACCCACGAGGGACGAGGTCACGCATTAGCCTCGTGCTTTTTCGACCCCCTCACACCATCACACCAAGGCTCCTCTTACACGCACGCCACAGAAAATGGCTCAACTTCGGGGGGCCACCCAGCCTCCAAATCACCTTCCATAGCTCAGTTTCGCTAGCTCCATAGAACAGTTCCCAAGTCCTCAAATGCCCCAATCTCCCAAGCCAGTAGCCTGATCTAACCGAGAAGTTACCATCATTCGTTGGCCACCAATATCTCCTTTCACAATTCGGTGTCCTTGGTAATGGGATGTCCATAATATCTCTCCTCTCACTCTCAACAATGTTGTTGTTCAACATGTTCACATCCCACACACCCAACTCTGCATCAATAAGGTCACACACTTTTAGTTCTCTATTGTTGTCCGCTTGAGGAGTTAGGACCTTGACGGTACCGTCCCCTGGCAGCCAGGAATCATCCCAAACATTAATTGACGTACCATCACCCACACACCATTTAAGACCATCGAGCAACAAGGCCTTTGCCCCTCACACACTCCTCCAAGTGTAGCATTCGAGCATTGATGAAGTCTGAGTGTTTGTAGTATCTTGGTTTGAGAACCCCTTGTAGCAGTGACCCGGTTTCCTTACACAACCTCCACCCTTTCTTGGCCAACATAGCTTGATTAAAGCATTTCAAATCGCGGAATCCCATACCTCTCATTGACTTGGGAAGGCACAACGACTCCCAACGGTGCCAATGCACCTTCCTTTCCGTTTTAAGAACTTAATATTTAATATTTAGGCGCAATGAGCAAAAGTTTTGAATATTAACAAACCCGAATTTTAAAATTTTTAAAAGTGAGAAAATATGTGCTCATCTGTGTAAACTATATAAAATGAGCAAAAACATTTGCTCATTTGCTTTAACAACCCAATATTCTACCTCACAATGTCAAATGCTAATGAGGATTATGAAAGGTTTCGTTAGCAAATATGAAGGGCTAATGAGGATTATAAAAGGTTTCGTGAGCAAATATCTCAAATGAGCAAATAACTATTAGATTTTGAAAGGATTAGATTATCTTCACTGTCATAAATCATAATCCTCCAATTATTTGCTCATTTAGTCAACAGTCCGAAATGATCAAGAGGAGATAAAATGATGATTACTTGTAGTTTAATTATCAATTAAGCTAGACAACATTGTAATCAACATAGAAATCACAGGAAAACCCCAACAAACACAACTTGATACGGAATGAGCAAAAATTGATCAGAATGAGCAAAACATAAATCTTCACAATCATAAACACCTAAAACAACTTTGAATATACTATCAAATTCGAGTTAACCATAATTATTCAAACATACTACGGAAATCAATCACAACACCTTCTCAATTGCACCAAAATTCGACCAAAAATTAAATGCAATTCAACCTATAATTTACAAAATCAACGACGAATCACTCACCAACATTGCAATAAAACTCAAAATATAACCCTATAGTTTACAAAATAAGCGACAAATCACTCACCAATTGAAATAGAGGAGACGACACATAGATGATGGCAGTATAGAGATGATGGCAACGCGGTGGTTGCAACAGGTGAGAAAATGGTGGCGCTGAGGAGAGAGAATCACGAAGGAGATGGACAATGGAGGAGAGAGAGGGACAATGGAGCTCTTGCCGCTTAGAGGAAGCACGAGGAGAAAGGAACTACAAAAATATTTGCTTTTTATTTTTTTTGTCATATTTACGATTGTGCCATTACTAAAACGCGAAAGGTAGACGCTTGGGAGCTGTTAGATCCGATCACAGCGAACGCATGAGATTGCTTCTCATTAGATTTTAATTGAGTCAGTGTTTTTCGTTTTTCATTTTCGGTTTTAGCGTAACTATATCATCTAAGTGTTACCAAAGTTAGGACATTGGATGTAGAATTTAACATTGATGATTTCAGTTTTCATTTACGTACGTATGATTTATTCATACGAATATTATTAATGAGATGGATTGATGGGAACAATGAATTAAATTCGAAATTAACTTTATTATAATTAATAATCCTTCCCCAAGAAGGCCCTTAAAAGCGAAAATGAAGTATGCACCAGGCTAAACGTCTTTTACATTAGTACATTAGTGTTGTAGCTTTGTTAGAACATTAGTACCTGGAATATGAGGGGATTGAATGATCCCATTAAAGTAGTTGAAATAAAGAAGTTTTTAGCTAGTAATAACATTAGTGTTGTAGCTTTGTTAGAAACTAAAGTTCAGGAGAAGAATAGTAGTATAATCCAGAAGAAAATAGGGGTTGGGTGGCAGTGGATTATGAATTATGAGCACTCTCCTAGGGGAAGGATATGGATTGGTTGGAAGCATGCCTTGGTGTCAGTTCAGCTTATCCAAAAAACTGAATTTTGTGTTCACTGTCATGTTACTACAAAGAATGGCTTGTTTGATACTATCTTTTCAGCTGTGTATGGTTTGCACTCTGTTGATACTAGAAGACCTATGTGGAGAGAGATCACTACTTTCAATCCTTGGCTTATCATGGGGGATTTCAATGCAGTTTTATTAGCTGCTGATAGGGTAAATGGCAATGCAGTTACTGAAGGAGAAACTAAGGATTTTGATAGCTGTATGGATGCAGCAGGGTTGGCTGAGCTTAAGAGTTGTGGGAGTTACTATTCTTGGAGCAATAAGGGGCAAGGTAACTTGAGAATCTGTTCCAGAATAGATAGGGCTATTGCTAATGCATTGTGGCATTCTAAGTTTGTTGATGCTGTGGTGGATTATTTACCTCCAGGAATATCTGATCACTCACCCCTGGTTATGTCTTGTAATATCCAACTGGGTGGAGGGAGTAGACCCTTTAAATTTTTTAACTATATGGCTGATCATGTACTGTTTCTTGATGTGGTTAAAAAGGGATGGGATTTGTCCTGTCCAAGGGGTGGATCCATGTTCAAGGTTTGGACTAAGCTGAAAGCAGTAAAGCAAGGATTGAAGGAGCTACATCACAAAGATTTTGCTAAGCTTGATGAGAGAATTGAGGGGTTAAGGGCTGATTTGGGTCAAATTCAGATTCAGTTAGCTTCTTGCCCTACTGATAGCAATGTGCAACAAAGTGAGAGGGAATGTAGTGAGACTCTTAAGAAATTCTTGCATATTCAGGAGAGTGCATATAGACAGAAAGCAAGAATTCAGTGGCTGCAAGTAGGAGATTCTAATTCTAAGTTCTTTTTCAGTGCAATGAAGGAGAGGATAGCTAGGAATAGCATTGATATTTTGTATGATGATTCTGGGAAGAAGCTTAGCACTACTCAGGAAATTCAGGAAGAAGTTAGCTCTTTCTATAAGAAGTTGATTGGTACTGCAGCTAGCTCCTTGATGGGTGTGGATGTTGGAGTGGTTAGGAAAGGGAATCAGCTTTCTGCTGCTGATGCAGAAATGTTGGTGGTTCCTGTTTCAGATGCAGAAATTGATGCAGCTATCAAAGGTATGGATATCAATAAAGCCCCTGGGCTTGATGGTTTCAATAGTTTGTTCTTTCTTAAAGCTTGGGAGATTGTGAAAGCAGATGTTTATGAAGCAGTAAGAGAGTTTTTCAAAACTGGAGTGATGTTAAAGCAAGTGAACAACACCTCAGTTACATTGGTCCCTAAGATTCAGAATGCTTCTTGTGTGAAGGATTTTAGGCCAATTGCTTGCTGCTCAGTTGTTTACAAAATTATCTCCAAAATTCTTACTGCTAGAATGCAAGGTGTTATTGGTTCAGTTGTAAATTGTTCTCAATCTGGTTTCATCCCTGGTAGATCCATTTCTGATAATATTTTGCTGGCTTGTGAGTTGGTGAAGTGTTATTCTAGAAAACATGTCTCTCCTAGGTGTATGATTAAGGTGGATCTGAAAAAAGCCTATGATTCCTTAGAATGGCCTTTCTTGAAAACCATGTTGTCAGAGCTAGGATTCCCTATGAAGTTTGTGAATTGGGTGATGCAGTGTCTGTATTCTGTTTCTTATTCCATTCTGATAAATGGTTGTCCCACTAAACCAATTCCTGCGAAGAAAGGGTTGAGACAAGGTGATCCCATTTCACCTTATTTGTTTGCTTTGGGTATGGAATATCTGTAAAGGTGTCTTGCTGCTCTTGCTGAAGATACTAACTTCTCTTATCACCCTAGATGCAAAAAGTTGGATCTCACCCATATGATGTTTGCTGATGATTTGTTGATGTTCTCCAGAGCTGATGAGGGTGCTGTGAAAGCTCTTTTTGATGCTTTTACCAAGTTTTCCTTGGCTTCTGGTTTGGAAGCTAATTTGCACAAAAGTGAAGTCTACTTGGCTGGTGTTTCTGATCATGTTGCTTCCAATATTGCTAGCTCAATTGGGGTTCCTCAGGGATCTTTCCCATTCAGATACTTGGGTGTTCCTCTTACAACTAGGAAGCTCTCTTTCACAGACTGCAAGCCTCTCATTGATAGAACTGTTGCTAGAATCAAGAGCTGGACTTCTAAGTTTCTATCCTATGCAGGTAGGTTGCAACTGGTGAAATCTGTTCTCTTTGGTATCCAACTTTACTGGTGTCAGATTTTTGTTATGCCTAAAAAGGTGATGAAAGAGATTCAGAGAATTTGTAGATGTTTCTTGTGGTCTGGTGCTGATGCAGATTCTAGGAAAGCTTCTATCTCTTGGGAGCAATTGTGTTTTCCTAAGAGTTGTGGAGGGTGGAATCTTAAAGACCTAACTGTGTGGAATAAAGCAGCAGTTTTGAAGCACTGTTGGGCTTTAGCTTTGAAGCAGGATAGGCTTTGGGTGAGGTGGATTCATGCTTATTATATTCAGCATAGAGACTATGCCAATTCCTAATGGTTTAACTTGGTCATTGAGGAAAATTTGGCATAATAGAGAAGTATTTCTGCAGGCAAATGGAGTGGATCAGTTTGTGCAAGCTGGTAAATTCAGAATTCAGAAAATGTATAAGTTTCTTCATCCAGTTGGAGCTCAGGTGGGATGGAAGAGATTGATTTGTAATAGCCATGCTAGTCCAAAGAGTACCTTTATTATGTGGCTAGCAGTGCAGAACAGACTAGCTACAAAAGACAGATTGACAAGATGGCATCTGAGTATTGATGGTACTTGTGGTCTATGTCAGTTGGAAAGTGAAAACTTGGAGCACCTATTCTTCTCTTGCTCTTATTCTCAGGAGATTTGGAATCAGGTTCTGCTTTCTTTAGGTGTGACTAGAACTGTGCTGCCTTGGCATGAGGAGGTTCAGATTGCAGTGAAGAAAAGCAGAAGTAAACAGAAGCAAGCCTGCAAGTATAGTATAGCTTTCATTGAGTCTGTTTACTGTATTTGGTTGCAAAGAAATGCTAAGGTTTTTAGGGATCATGTTGATCCAATCAAAACTGTTGTTAGCAACATTATGTTTAATGTTGAGTGTAGATGTCAGTAGTAACTTCTGTGTGCTTTAGCTAGCTTGTGTTGGTTAGCTAGGTGCTTTGTTGTGCATGTTGGACAGTTGGTGTTTTCAGAGTTTGTTAACACTCTGATTACTTGGTAAATAAATCTCATTATTATTTGCCAAAAAAAAAAAACGTCTTCTACGATGCACTGTCCTGAAGGTGGATTGGAAGCAAGTTAGTTAGAAGGGCACCTGACTTGGCAAAACGTTGGTGCTATTGCTATTGCTATTGCTATTGCTCTTGCTCTTCTTAACTTCCTTAAACAGTAGTTGTGAAAAAGATGGCAAGGCAGCATAAAGGATTGAATGGCTGTAGTGTGTAGGATTCAAGAACAGTTTCGACAATTATAAATGAAGTAAAACTTTCTAGTAGTTTTGGTTACTTTCACAAACTTTGTAAAAGTACGTCTCATTCAAAGTTAACATACATGAATTACAAAATTGAGAGTTTTATTCCTACAATGAAGTTAGGAGTCTGCTTGGAGATGCTAGGATATCCAGAAATTTACTGGAGCAGATCGACAATTTTTTTGAAGAAGCATCCTACAATGTCATGGTTTTTATCCAGACTAATCAGTGCGCTGCAAGACCCTGCCAGTCAAATTAGAAAGGCCACCATCAGTGTTACCAATATATTGATGAAAATAGATAATGCAATAACATTTCACCCTCAGCCGTAAAGGTATCACCCCATGAATCCATGATATTCAAGACTACCACATCTGCTTACATTTTGTATTAAAGTTCAGACAAGATGATGCTTATGCACCCGAAAACAAATCATATTCAATTGTCTTTCACACTTTGGTTTATTGTATTTATTAGAAACACCTTTCATAAGAAGCCTCTGTAAATCTGCAACATTTACATTCCTACTTCAAGGAAACAAAATAAAGAAAAACAGTTCAAAACAAAATATACCTCTTATGAGTCCATGCTTCTGATGAAAGAGTATATCAGATTGATCCTCCATACCAAGTTTACTAACTCTATTTTTGTACAAGTTCTCCCGTCACCTACTCTCAGAAAATCAATAAAAAAGCAATGCATATCTACCATTAGTATCAACCAAAAAAATGCTGTAGTACCAAACACCGAAAATTCTAGGACTTCTGATTCCCGGAAAATCAAACTGACAATGTGCAACTATGTTGAGATCCATTTACCAGTTCTTTATGATCTAAACTTCTAATCCAGGAAACTGCCCAATATCGTTCCCTCGAATCCAGTGATATTCATTTTCTAAGCCAATAGCATAACCCTCTGGGTTTGTTCCACCACTTTGAAAATAGTCTGCAATCTGCAAATTCATCAGCCCACTTGTCAATATAATTGCTGTAAAGTCAGGACGGCAAAAAAAAAAAAAATTTAAATAGAGCATTCCATGCTTTAAAGGTGTTTTAATTATATATGTCTCAGATAAACACCAAACTCCTTGTTTGATGTTCACATGCAACTAAACTTAAGCAGGGTCGACATGTAACTATATAAGTAGTTAATAGCTTATATGTCTCCAAACTTAGTATGGATGTTAGACAAGAAATTAAACGTCAGATGTGAATGATCAAGTGATGAGCTTTACATGACAAGCCATTGACATGCCACTGAGAGCAGCATTCTCTAGACTTGATCCCAGCAGCCAATCACCACAAATACCAGTTCTTCCCTGAGGATCAAAGATGCATGGTGCGCCTGGAGTATTGTTTGGAAGAGCTGCACCCCTGCAGATAGCAGAAAGGATCAATACTGTTCGCTCCACCACATTCCAAATTCCTACTTTAAAGAAAATTAAAAACTACAGCTTAAAGCCTTAAAATGAAGCATGACCTCTACGGAGTAACAAGAAACTAATTTAATTAACATTGTTACATTTTAATCACATTGGTCAAAATATCTTGATCACACCTCAATGTTGAATTACTTACTAAATTAGACATTTTTTTGCCAGCTTCCTTATAGAGGATAGCAGCCAACTATCACATCTGTGTATCCATCTATAATCCACGATTCCACGATCACAAGTAAGGTTTGCATCACTCCTAATGAAATAAATTTCATCATCACAAGTCTCTAATCTCTTAATTGTGACCAATTAAAAACATTGGTAAACAGGATAAGGGAAAAAGTTAATGACAAGTTTGTCAGAAACATTGAGGATACATCATCATCTTTAATATCAATTCCGCCAAAGAGGCTCCTGCATTGGGTGGGGTACGGGTGTTTGGATGTAAACAATAAATACCATAACAGAGAGTTCCTCGACAATTTACCCTCTGTTCATAACTTCATACACAATAGACAACTATCGTCTCCTCCATAATCCAAAAGTCAAAGAACAGTAGTCTTGATTATATTGAAAATGGACCATGTTATACCATTTAATAGTCATCAATTTTTTGGATTCTCAAACGAAAAATATTTTAGGACAGGGTAGTTTTTTCTATTTAGGATGACTTTTTATCTTTTTTGGGGGGTAGTCTTCGACGCTTCACCCAAACCTTAGTCTTAATTGTACTTCAAAACAGGCAAGTTTTCTCATTAACCATAGCCATACCATTTCCCAATGCCTCTTATGAGGATTCCTTCAAAAGTCATGTAATGTAATAGACTGGAAAATCAGAAAATTGAAATGAGGAAGACAAAGCGAATTTGAGGAAAATATTGATAGTTGATTATATCCGATTTTAAATAATCGAATGTGGTTTACTTACAATACCAGACCTGTGGCTGGATACTCCCAAAACAAAAGCTTGACAATTTATTGCTCAGATTTCTCTCCCTGATAGCCTGATCTCCTCTTTATATAGCATTTCTATGTCTACTAACTGACTTCATTCTTCTACAAGCTCATTCTAACAACTAATAATGCATTGTCTACAATACCCCTCCCCCTTAGGCTACTGTATATCACGTTATTAAGGGGTTCAAAGAAAAAGACAGGAAGAAAAAACAGCTGGTCAGTTTGTTTGTGATAGTTTTCCACATTAGAACTCAGTCAGGTAATATATCCCTTTTTCAAAGTTATATTTCAAGAAGGTAGCCTATTTAAAAATTTTGTGCTAATAATCCCGCGGGGGGTGGGGTTGTATAGCTAATATTCTACTTTCCTCCGATTTTTAATACTCGCAACGTTGATCATTTTCACGAATGCCAATGCACAACTTTGATCATTAGTATCTTTAATTCTCTTTAAGTACAAAATTACAAAAAATTGATATTTTGGAAGTACACATTGAGATGAATCTAACAAGATCTTACATGATTATATTTTATCTTACTTAAAAATAATCAATAATAGTCAAAGTAGAATATGTGAATAGTGTAAAAAGTTCAAACGTTGCGAATATTAAAAATCGGAGGAAGTATTATTTACTGATGCACAACTTTATCCGTCATTTTCCAGATTCCACGTCCTTGTTCTCCTTGCAGTCAACCTTAGTTACTTTCCTAATTCAACGATTATGAGTATATTTTTTGGGATGGCACTGAGTTGACTGCGCTTGGATGAATGAGAATAACATTTCTTTGCTGTCATCTGTCGACACAATAAGAACATAGAACACAAGTGAGTTTCTAATTTTTTCGCTAGAGATTTAGGTGATCACTCCCGTTCAATTTTTGCAGCTGCCGATCCCCGTTCACATCGGATACAGAATACAAGCATCCATCCCCTTTCATCTGAAGCCAAGCAAACCAGAGTACTCTCTATCCCTCCGGCCCTCCCACCCCTCAAAAAGAAATGACTTCAATCCTTTAAATCGGATATTTCTGTTCCAGATAGAAAAAAAACAAAATGTAGTACAATACACAGAAAAACATGTACATTTCTAATACTTTTGGCTAGATATTTCTGTGAATACTCCCATAATAACACATGCAAGAACGGATACTTTGACAGTAATCATAAATAAGTTCCTTACCATAGTTGCACCCTGGTATAAGTAGGTTTCTTCAGTGATCCTTTTGAGAGCCCTAGTGCAATCTCTACACCCTCCAGCATTTGTGTTGTTACCCTCTCTGCTGTAACATTTGGAATGTTTTCCTACAAGTAGGTTAATTATTATTCAGCTACATAAGCACAAAATGTCTAGCAAAGTGTGTGAAAAGGTGAGATGCAGCATGCATGAGGGGCTAATGCCTCTAAGCCACAAGGTTTAGTGGATGATCGTATTTATAGCTATAAGCGAGGCCATCTTAGTTAGACGCGTTTGTAGCATCCAAGGAGCTCTAGCTGCATATCTGAGCGTTTGATTAAACTAGTGTCCATTTCAGCTTCGTATATAAAGAAGTCACAAGTCCTACTATTCTTTTTTATATGGATTGTCGACTGTGCTTTGAAGCATTATTATTGAAATATTAACAATTTATAGCTTACATTCGTAATTTGACAAAATGGGTAGGATAGACTTCATACTACCTCCTTTTTTTCTTTATATTTACCTAATTTCCGTATAAGGTTATTTTTTTCTTGGCAAGTAAAATCAAAATTTATTACTATAAACACTAAGCATAAAATATCAGTTATAACCACCACAGTATACAACATCAGCCATCCAAGTGACAGTGCAACATTAGTAGACTTCAGTATGAATAAACCACTATCTTCTAGGAAGGGCGGGGAAAAATCACTCTTCATAGCCCAACAACTTGATATCAAGGCCAAGAGATAATACTTTGATAATATTTTGAACCTCTGATACTGATTTTATTAGTTTGGGGACCCTTAAAACTTTGGTCTGTTAAAACCAAACACTACTTCTACTTTATCCCACGTTTGACAAACACTTATACCATCTTATCCTTGTTCAATATATATTTATACACTTTTTTTCTAAAATCACGTGCCTTTTCACACAACATTTTTATTCAATTTCTCTTACTTGATCCATCTTTCAATTCTTGGTTGTCAGTAGAACAAAAAATAACCTGCAAATAGTATGAGTGATGATAATCTTATCTCTGGAAAATTTCACCTCTTTCTGCCAAGGCATGTGCCTTTCCTCCAGCTATATGAGTAGGCTCAAGCCTTATATATCACTATATTATAAAACAATGACGGCATTCATTTAGCATATCATACCTTAAAAAGGATGATGTTATCCTTAATAAGGTCCATCTATGTCACTAATCATATCATAGTAAAATTATACTATTGACTTCCCGACACTAATAATAACAATTTTTAAGTTTCTAGAATCAATCACTCTTGACACTTGATGAAGTCAAGGATAATCTAGAATGCTCACCTGTAACGGACCTACCTAAAATCCTAAAACTTGATAACAGACAAGTAGATGATAATCTATAGAGAAATTTATTCAGCCTTTTGGATTCCACACTGAAATTTTCTCAGTAGGGACTATTCAAACTACGTTAAGTAGCTACAAAAATATATAAGATCTCAAAATTTTAAGATGTTTCACTGGAGACCAAAAGTGACTTTCTTTTCAGCAGGGCCAGAGACATACGTTTTGAAGGTAGATTAAATGAACCATTTCATACACTTTAGCATATCTCTATGGCTTGATTCCTATTATCCAAGCCATGAAGTCAGAGGACCAGGCAGAAATTTCAAGACCACCTTCAGATAATGTAACTAAAAGTTCACAGTGATGGAATCTGGTGGTAGAGTTTCTCTCCCTTGGCCATCGATTTAATTGGTTTTAGATCTCAAAGGGGGTAGAAAAGGGATGCAACTCAGAGGTAGACCATCCCCTTGATGGTTTTAGGATATTAATCGTCAACAATTTAGCTTTGATCAATTAGAGTGAGTATTAGGCATACATATAGATGCCTGAGCAAGCTAACTCATCTGATCTAACTACCGAAAAAAATAAAAATTGCAGATCTACTCTTTCCAAGCTTTCCCCTGATAAGTTTACCATAACCATTGAAGTTTTATTCAGAATCTGGGTGTTCAGAACACTAACATTATTTCATAAAGAAGGCAGAAACATGACCAATATATTTCTGGGAGAAGGGTAATTTTAATAGCAAGTTACGACAGAAACTCGTGTGTGCATTTAGTTTGTTAAATTATCAGAACTAAAACAAGCATCAGATGAATTAAAATCTATTAACATGAGCTTAGGGAAGGTCTTTAGTTTTCTCCGAAAGTCAAATTTGTACTAAAATGTTCCACAGTTTAATGCGTAACAAACCTGTGGAACCTTGTTCTGCTTTCCAAAAGCTGCTGTACTGAAGAAGGTCCAGCAATGAGGACCACCTTGGGTAGATGACAATTTTGCAGAGTTGTTTGCCATCCATGATAAAGCATCTACTCCTTTAACAAATGCTCCTTCAAAGGGAAATGTCAAAGGAAGAGGATCTTCAAATGCTGCAAGCAGAGCCCAAATAGAACTCAAATCTAACCTCTGCAAAACAAATGTACTGCATCTTCAAATACAGAAAGCTAATTTACAGTTCAAGCCTGATATCATAAGTTGGGCTCCGATGAAAGCAACATTTATCAGGGAAACAATTAAAAGTAAGCACCAAAGAAAGCTTACACATAAAACAAAGGAACTTAACCACACACCTTCATTTGTTTAGCAATAAGTGGCAAGCCCGAAGTAGCGAGTAAGCGATTTGCACATTTCCCTGATGAATATTGACAAGATTTTATGGTCAGCAATGCGCCAAGAGCTAGTGAAGCCTAAGCAGAGGTAAAAAGAAATATTCCAAGGACGTATAATGCAACCTGTCTATTAACTAAACAATCTGAAGCCTTAGTTAATATTCATCAGGATGAAATGTAGTTAATAGAACAAGTTTAAAAAATCAGCAGGCTTAAAAACCAGAAGCATCAATTAATGAAATTCTGGAAACAGCCATATCAGAAAATATTTGATATCAGAGTTTTGTAATGAAATAAGGACATTAATAACGAGGCTATGATAGATGGTAATTGTATATTGATGCTATTAAATCACCAATAGAGGATACAACTGAGGTAGAAAAAAAAGGAAGATGACAAAAAGAATCACATGATCAGCTTTTACGTTTCTTTCCCTATTTATAGTATTCGGCTCTCTCCCAGGAAGCTTCCTCTCATGTGTCTAATTCCCAACTTATTGCCCAAGGCATATTCTGTTGCTGACACATTTAGTGCGAAATCCCCACATTGTCCTTCCTCTTGCGCCTAACTATGTCATTCTCACAGGTTCATGACAATACCCGCCCCCAAAACTTTCACTTTGTCCTCAAGGTGAAAAACTAGGAACATGTTATTGCTGCAAATTCCTCCCTTCGTATTCTGGCAGGTTAGCCCATTTAATGAGGACTTCCAAGACTGTGCTATCTCCAGCAGCTGCAGGCAGAACTCCTAAAAATGCTTCAGGCTCGGCAACCAACTCCAAGTCTTTGTTTAGTGGTTCCGGCGGAGGTACAGGACTGATTACATCATCTTTGGCTAATTTCAATTGGGACACGTGAAACAAGGGATGGATTCGTGAGGTTGGATACACCTCAAGCTTGTATGCCACTCTTCCCACTTTCTGGATTATCTGATATGGCCCATAATAGTCGGGTGCCAACTTCTCAAAGGGTCGTCGTGCCAAGGATTTTTGACGGTAAAGTTGCAACTTTAGGAAGACCAAATTTCCCACTTCAAAAAACCCATCTCTTCTTTTCTTATCTGCTACAGCTTTCATTCTTCGTAGAGCTCGAAGCAAGTTAAAACGAAGCTCATCAATCATGGCGTTTCTCTTGCAACTGTTCTTCCAAAGAGCCAATAGGGCCTATGTTACTTCGACTCTTCATTTTACCTCAAGTATCCGTGTCGGACCCTCGACACTCCGACATGGGTATGGACACTCCGACACTTCATTTTCGACTTAAAACTTGGAAAATTTTCACAATTTAGCCGAGTCGGACACTTGGACATGTACCCGTGTCCGACACTAGTACCCGAGTCCAAGTAACATAGAATAGGGCTCAGTTTGGGTGGGTCTCGGCCATATAGAGCCTTAAAAGGACAAATGTGCATTGAAGCATGAGGCGAGGTATTATAAGAAAATTCTGACTAATTGGTAACCAATTCTCCCAGCAGCGAGGTATGCAATACTTTGCGGATGGTATGCAATACTTATCTTGAGAGCGGTGCCTTGGAGACGGAACAATTCTTTCCAAAAACGATGAAGAATACTTTGTCCCCGACCAAGACAATAGAGGATGGAAACCCATGGAAGAGGACCACCTTACGAACAAAATGCCCAGCCAACAATGGAGTCAATGGAGTTGTTGTGCCAACCTGATAAATGATGTATATTTGGTTAGCCTATCCACCACTACCAAGATTGTATCAATGCCATGAAATTTGCGAAGCCCTTTGATGAAGTCCATGGTGATGTCATCCCACCCACATTTGAGAGGCAAGTGGCAGGGGCGGCTGCAGCGACTACGAGGGGAGGCGTTTTTTTGTTGGCATATGAGGCAATGTTGCACATATTTTGCTACGTCCATCTGCATTCCGAAACAATACCATCCGGAGGCCAAACGGAGATAAGTCTTTGAGTTCTCCCGAGTGTCCCCCACAACAGAGTCGTCATACTCATGTAAATGGCAATTATAACAACCGGATTTGGGGGTATGACCTGCTTGTCCTTGTACAACAAAATGCCACCTTTGAACTGAAACCCATCATGAGTTTTATCTTCCTTTGTAATCTCTCATAGTAGTTGTCCTATGTATGGGTCTCTGTTAATTTCCTTTTGAATTGTTTCCCAAACAACACTGCACACAGATTCCATGTTACACATTTCTGAATTTGGGTTCACTTTTCTTGATAATGCATCAACCACTCGATTAGAAGTTCCAGACTGGTACTTAATTTCTAAATCGTACACCATCAAAAAATTTTATCCATTTTTGGTAATCCACACCACCTCTTGTTGCTCTAGGAGGTAATTCAAGCTTTGTTCGTCAATTCGTACAATGAACCACGACCCAAAATATAATGGTGCCACTTTTGAAAGGCTAAAACTATAGCCATTAATTATTTCTCATAAATCAACTTCAACCTTGATTGACAACCCAAATTGTAGCTATAAAAAGATATAGGGTGTTGTTCTTCCATTAGCACCGCCCCTAGCCAGAAACCCGAGGCATCCGTCTCTATCTCGAACACTGACAAAGATGGGCCTGGCTAAAGGTCGGAGCCCAAACCATAGCCTGCTTGAGTGATTCGAAGGCGACGGTGGCTGCCTCACTCCAACTGAAACGGTCTTTTTTCAACTGTCAAGGGCAATGATATTTTGGCGTATAATATCCGGTGAGACCCAAAAAGCCACACAATTCCGTCAAGGATTAAGGTTAGGGCCAAGCTAGCATAGCTTGGACCTTTTCTTATTCCATAGAATCCATGGGTTGAAATTACATGACCAAGCTATGCAACCATGACTTGGCCAAAATAGCACATTTTGGCATTAATATACACCATACCATGTATTCAGTCCCAAATTCCCAAAACAATTTTCACATGTTTGCTATGCCCTTTTGCACTCACATTATTAATTAGGATATCATCAAAAAATACAAGGACAAATTTCTAAAAAAGGTAGGAACACCCCTAGTGTTAGAATCCAACCTTGATTGGAAAGTTGTTGGGCCATTAGTCGACCCAAATGGCATGACAAGGAATTCATAGTTCCCCTCGTGAGTACAGAAGAACGTCTTGGGCATGTCCTTTGTCTTCATCCTAATTTGATGATATCCTGACTTCAAGTCCAATTTATAGAAAGAATGCAGACGCGTGTAGTTCGTTAAGAAGCACGTCGATGTGTGGGATCATATACTTATCCGATACTTTTTCTTTATTCAATGCCCGGTAGTTAACATAAAATCGCCACGACTCGTATTTTTTTCATCCTAATTGATGATATCCGAACTTCAAATCTAACTTATATTTCTGCCGGTCAACATGAAACTCCTAAACATTTGTGTCAATCAACTATACTTCCTTAACAATTGTGTCGGTCAATATGTAACTCCTAAAAAGATACGGAGGGAGTAGTGATAAGTTTGAACTATGGAGGCAAGAGTTGGAAACAGAAGATAGAGTAAATGTTTAACACAATTCAAAGAGTGCAAGTTTGGTATAGAGATGAATTTAGGTAAAGGATTGTGAAACAAAGTAGGAGAGAAAATTGTTAGGGTCCAGAACGTCTATTGTCCAATAAAATAGAGATACTGGTAAGACGATTCATGCTACATCAAGTTTAAAATTAAAAGGAAAAGATAAGGACGGATGTTCATCTACTTTGTAATAAGGTCGGAATAGCTCCAAGAGTAAGGAAATATCTTATAGGAAGATAGATGTGGCAAAGATGTCTATCGTATGGTGATGTGCGATAACTCGAGAAAAAAAAAATACATAGCATGATCGGCACTTTTTTTCCATTAATCCCTAGTGAATGGACTCCTAATCATGGTATAAAATGCGGTATCGGACGCGATGATGCGGTAACAAAACAATCTCGGTGGTCGCGGATTGTGTCGCGGTGGTCACATAGGATCGATTACTAAGGGAAATAAGAAGTAATTAAAAAAATACTCGTATAAAAAGAGTAGAATAGTGAGGGAAACTAAAAATTTTAAAAAAAAAAAAAAAGAAAAAGAAAAGAAAGAGAGAGACAAAGCATATGGGTTTTTGTTAAATTGTTTCCACTTTCCAGTTTATTAAGAAACAATCTGCAGTTCCCATCACACAAAAAAATGAATCCAGAGTCCCAATTCTTTTTCCTCCTCTTCCAAACATCAATGGCGGTCATCACTTCTTCTCTACTCTAAATTCTCTGATTCTACTCCTCCTTTTCTATGAAAAACCGGTCAATTCCCGAGCCGTATTGATTTATCTCGGGCGAATTTGGACCGGAACGGTCAAACCCAGTGAAATATTGTTTTTTTATAAATTGTCACGATAAGATGGAAAATATTGTATCAGGAACCTCCAATCCGGTAGAACTCGGCCGATACAAGTTGACTCGACCGATATTTTACACCCTACTCCCAATTAACATATTAACTCCTTAGGTTGTTCCCTACATGAGAAAGTTTTGATATTCCAAGACAATAATATTCTAGTCATTTGCTTAAAAATTCACAACTTAGATATTAAGGATGAAATTGTGAATAATTATCTTGTTTTATTCACATCCACCACTGCAAGCACCTTTAGTATTGTGCCCTTACATTTTCTATGGTAAGAGAAAAAAGGGGCGAGAAAATGGTCAATAAGAAAGTCATTTTTGACCCCAAAAGAGGAATGTTGGTTTAAATTATGTAATTAAAAAAAAGTTGTTTTAAACTACTAGGAGGTTTTATACCCTATCAAACACTTTTAAAAGTAAATTGAGGAATCATGCACAAGACAATTATTAGATTGACTTCCAACGTAACCACTAGATTTAAATACAACATGCTAGCTGGTGTAGACAAAAAAAATTCCAAGGATCAACTTCGAAACATGAATTTCTTCTAAATAGTAAATTACTAATAAATTACCCAAATAGAAGTCTCTTTCGCTTCAGCAATCACCACAATGGATGGCACACATATTAGATTTACTAAAAGACAAAAGAGGACTATTTTCATCGTTTAGCAAAGCAATTCACCCATAGGGCTCTTCTTTCTGATGATATTAATTGCGGATTTTACATTTTGTTGCTGACTGTTGGTTCTTCATGAAAAAAAAATTATCCAAGACTGCTTGTAATCATCAAAAACTCTGTCTTTCTCCAATACACACTTGCGAGAAAAACATACTATTATTCGAGGGTTTATTGATAAGAAAGAATATATTAGTAACAATGAGGAGTTGACCTTACGTAGATTACCAAGAGTCCACTCACTAGAAGATTAATGAAAAAAAGGTGCCAATCATACTAAAAGTTTGAGCCAAGGCCATGGAAAAGCTGCAGCACTAAGACAAAAATGAAGCCAGAAAAGTGACTCTACACCAAAAGGAGCTGAGCCCTGCTTCAGAACTTCTAATAAAAATTATCAACTGTTAACAAAACCAAATTCTTGCTATAATGAACACCTCTTCCCCCTAAATTGTAAACAAAGATAAGCATTTATCTCTTCATGGACTTCTTCATTCATAATGTCAAGCAAAACTTAGATGAATCTTTGTTTTTAAAAGCAATTGGATTTTATTTTATTTTCGCAACTGCAATTGGATTTTAGTGTAATTAAAAATAGTGCAAAGGAAGTAAGTAATAGAATGCTAAGGAACAGAGGCTGCCAAGTTACCGTTGTGTGCAATGACAATAGCATCAAATTTTCCACGTGGCTTTCCATTCTCACTCAAATGCCACATCCCATTAAATGGCTCTATTGCACTAATCCAACAAGGCCTTACGACTTCAACCATTTTTGTCTGCACAAGATCAAGCATTAGCAGAATTAGTAGACTCGCTGAATGAAGAAAAGAATGAAAAAAATGTCACTTCCATTTGAGTCTGCGTATAATACAATCTTTTGCAAGATATTCCATGCCAATGTAAATGAAAAGGAAAGAAGAAAGACGGACGTAAGGTTAAGATTTCAAGAGGCATAAAGCACCAGAAAGATAAATTTAATGGTAAACTTTTGTCATATGATTTCCCTCTTCCCTTCCTGAAGCCTTTTTTAATAGGGTATAATGAAATTGATAAATTGGTAACAATGCCACTTAGATTGAATGAACCAAGACATACAGTATTGACCAAATCACTTTAATGGCTGACCACTCCAACAATCTGACTCTTGAATTCCTCAAAACAAACACACCACAAGGGATATAAAAAGTAGAAATCTTGGATATAAACACGCCGCCCGGAGGATGGAAATGAATACTCACGTCAGCACTCATAGTGTTAATGTAAAGCTCCTGCACAATTATATTATTACCTCCTTTATAATCAACTCACATTTTTTTGTCAAATATCGATACATTATTTCAATTACCCATAAAAAGTGGCAAGTGTTTGTCCCTTTTTATACGACATCCTACACCTCTTGTAGGAGAAAATTAGAACTCAAAGATTGGTCACTAGTATGATGAGTGATCCAGTGTCTGCAGAGATTAATGTAGTGTTAGAAAGCAAGAGTATGACTAAAATCATGTAGTTCTATCTTTGTCGATGTTGTATCAATTTACTGAAAAAAGAAAGGATCTGCATAAGCAACTCCAATCAATACTTGTGGCACAATTTCCAAGATTTCCTTGTCTTGTACCACACATAACACACTTAAACTTAAGGTCAGCTTCACATTTATAATAAACATCTTGCATAATCAAGACAGCGTCGTCAAAAGGATTATTCCTACTTGGGAATTTGTTCGGTATCAACGTTATCTCCCTTTAAGGGAATACTTTCACACACACCACATGATACATGACATAATGAGTAGTAATTTGATCATTCAGCTTAAAAGAAAAGAACTAAAGACATCTTATTTATAAGCCCTGAATGATTTCCATAAATAGCTTCAGAAATACACTGATCACCAACGTAACCATTTCCCAAAAAAATCATCTTTATAAAATTCCATCTAAGTAAACGAATATCTTAAACAGCAATAGGGTGTTGAATCACGACGATTGGGGGATGATGTTACGAAGGTCAGAAGCTTGCCGGGGAGGGTGGCAGTGAAGTTAAAGTCTGGCTGAGCTCTAGGCTCTTTTACCGGCAAGTGACGTTGGGTTAATGATACGTTAAAATAATGGTAGTGAACTGGAGATGATGATCCAGATGATGAGTCGGTAGTGTATATGGTTATGGTTGGTCAAAACGATACATATACTAGTACAAGCTCCATGTTTTGCTCCTTAAATTGATTTTGGTAAGTGTCAAATACAATATTAGAGAGGAAATTTCTTTCACTAAAAGTAGGGACTAGGGAGTAATTTTCCTATTTGTAGAACTCATTTTTAGTGGATTATATTTAACCTATGCGTTTGGTGCACATGTTAGAAAAAACGTTCTTATATTTGGTTAAAAATATGACTAAAATACTTGGAAAGTCTAACTACCATCTTCTACAAATAATATGAAACGAATGAGTTAAATGATGACAAAACTGTCAACACTAAATCAACAATTTCAATATGAAGATAAAGGTGTTCTGTTATACAATCTCTGTCTAGGTGCTACCACCACCTGATGGTAATCAATAAACTCATCAAGAAACCCCGTCCATCAAGTGAGAGAGAAGCTATGTCACGCGTTCTGAACATTTTAATGAGAATGGCAGAGATTTATATACACAGTTCAGTGACAACTAGCAATTCAAAATGCATATATCACGAGTAACTAGCAAAGTAAGAAATAACTTTGGTGAACAAAGCTAACAAAATCACCTCTGACAATATCGAATCAGCCAGTGGACGCATTCCATTGACACCTATATATCGTGTCGGGGAATCAGGCAGTGGAGAAAACTGACCCCCAGCTTCAATTTCTCCAACTATACCCTTCCATTGCTGTACTAGCCCCTTCTCTATCCATCCATTGACCAACTCAGCATACCGTAAATCGCTTACAGTAAAGAATTGAGCAGCATGGTCGAAAACATAGCGTTGAGGTTCAACAAATCTTGTTCCCATCCTCCCTCCCAAACCATGCATTCCCTACGACAGAAAAACTATCAGGGAACTCAGAACTTCAGCAGGAAATTATCTTACTAACGAATAAAGCATAAGAATATTTGAAAGTTCTTTTCTTTTACTCATAATGTGATGAATAAGAGGTCCAACAAATGACACTAATTGCAAATGTAGCCTATCATTCCAGTATCACTCACTGAAGATTGTATCATGTGAAGTTAAATTTTTGACAAAAATAGCATTAACGTTGCATCGATTTGAGCCATACACCACATTCAGTTTAACTAATTTCCCTAATAAACCCAAAATGAAAGTTGCCTGTCTGTTTGGAATTCAGTAAGCATCATCCATATCATCCACGCCCCCATAAACTTTCTCCATATTATCAAAATAGTAATACAATAAATCATAATTCAGAAAATTTTGAAATTTAACATAAAATTATAGAAAAGGAGAAAGAAAAACTACCCAACCGTATCGAAAACGGTGGAACGAATACCCTTCTTCTCCAAATCTAGAGCGCACATAAGACCCGCCATCCCGCCACCGATTATCCCAACTTCCGGCTGATCAGAAATCGGAGCTGTAAACACCACCTGTTCTTGAGATAATGTTTTCTTAATAACTGACCTTCTCCCAAAGGACCGTTTTCTAGGGCTTCTGCGAATTGGTTTGGTCTCGGAATGAATTAATTTCGGGTTAATTTGAGGAATGTAGAACTGAGAAGATTTGGGATTGAAAATTAGGGCTAGGGTTTTAGGGGTTTTGAGAGGTTGGGAAATGAAAGGAGACAGGAAATGAGTGGGTGTGCTCATGGTATTTTTACTCTGCTACTGAGACTGATACTCTTATCTAAATTGGCTCCCAATTCTACTCTATTTATATAAGCGCCAAATACAGTTTTGACCGTTACTATATCCTTGAGCATCAGGTTACTGTATTACTCCGTATCACTTTCCTTGGACTAACGTTAAAATTTTGCTGTAAATAAAAACATTAAATTTTATTACAAGAATATATGAAGCACCAAAATTATTACAATGGGGCTATTGACTATTGTAACATCATTGTATTACATTCGCTGACATCGCTGTCGAAAGTCACTCGTAACAATATGTTTACCGTTACAACGTAAAAACATACTCTTTCTATTTCAGAATACGTAAGTACTAATGCAGCATATAAAACTTATCTATTACTATATACTAAAAGAGACACCATGAATGACATGTGTCACTTCCTGGTGAAAAATTTTCCCGCCAAAAACTCTTTCCTAAAACGACATATTTACTTTTTTATTTTTTTTATTTTCTTTCCTTTTGTATAAATGTTTATTTATGGAAAAAAATTATAGGATTATGGATTATGCCATTATTAAAATTTTGGTAATATTTTAGTCAAACTGTCATATCAATAATAGAAAATATTCTTACTCAATATTTTGACCAAATTAGCATATTAAAAATATCAAATATTTTAGTCAGATCATTATATTAAACATATAAAATATATAATACGTAGTAAGTTAAAATATGATAAAATGAGTACATTCGAGATTATTAATTACTCCAATTAATTTTAAGGGGTACGCAATAGATTTAAGGGGTAAATAATTCAATTAATTTTTTTATAAAAAAGACAGTCAAATAATAATTTTCAAATATCCGTGCGTGCACGGGACCTAATCTAGTTTACACTATAATAAACCCAATTCCACTTGCATGGACCCGATCCATCATAAGATTACCATGGACCAGGGTACTTAGGTAATTTTAATAGTGAGTAAATTATAGAAACTGTAGATTCTGTAAAGTAACTATATCTCCAGAATAATAACTATGAACATAATAATGATAAGAATAACTATTCTATCCAAAGAGTAACTATATCATATAGAAAAGTAATTTTAACTGTAAAACAATTACTACTATGTATTCATTCTTGCAGACAAAAAGAGTAAATTATAGAAACTATAGGTTCTGTAAAGTAACTATATTTTCAGAATAGTAACTATGAAATAAATAATAATAATAATAATAATAATAATAATAATAATAATAATAATAATAATAATAATAATAATAATAATAATAATATAGTAATTTCGATGAGAACAATTATTCTATCCAAAGATTAACTATATTATATAGAAAAATAACTTTAGCTGTAAAACAATTACTATATTATAAAAATAAACAATATGATATAGATGGTTTAGAGGTTATATAGTAATTTTTTCTATTATATATCACATAATTACTGAAATATAAAAGAGTAACTATATCAAAAGTAACAGTAATTATAACTCTTGAAAAATAATAAAGAAAACATTAACTACTTGGTTAGTTGTTTTAGCTACGACATTCTAATTCTTTGCATCTATTAAATAAACCATGTTAAACTCAAATGTTTTTTGAACTAAAAAATACTAATCAACACGTCCACGTGGACCACGTCTCTTTTTTCCACCAACACATCATGTCCTTCCTCTACGACGTTCTTGGTTTCCATTGTTGTCAGGATTTTCTTCTTCTCCTCCTGCTTTTGTTTTCCTTGCAGAATTTATTCTTTACACGATTTCAATTTTGGGTGCATCATCTTTGCATTTCTGAATCAATAATATTTAAACTAAGTTAATAATTTAACATTTAAATATGAAAAAATAACATAGTAACTATGTAAAACGTGTAGTTTCTATTATGCATCATATAGTAACTCTTACAATTAACGATGGTAAAATACTTGCAGAATTGCATATATAGTTATTGTTATTGTTATAGTCATATAGTTACTGTCAAAATAATATAGTCACTTTTATTAATAATAATATGGAGTACAAAGAAAGATCATTAAAAGAATATAATGATAAGATAATAACTATTAAAAATATGTAGTTACTATTATACATGATATAATAACTCTTAATATTAATGATAGTCATATACGAGCAAGGTTGTAGATATAGTTATTGTTATGATCATATAGTTGTTGTGATCATAACATAGTAACTCTTATTACTAATAACATAGAAGACAACAAAGAACATAAAAAGAACATTATAATATACATAAAAAAAACTATACCAAACATATAGTTACTATAATACAATATAATACCTATAAATATTATTGATGGTCATTTAGTCACAGAGTTGCAGACATAGTTGATGTGATAATAATATAGTAACTCTATCCATAATACAATAACTATATCATTAAAAATATAGAATAACATAAAAACATGCACATAACATAATAAACTAACATAGTACCTATTTCAAAAATATAGTAACTATATAAAACGTACAATAACTATTAAAGAAAATAAACATATGAACAAGTCATGATAAAATAAACATAATATCTATTTCAAACATATAGTAACTGTATAAATAATATAGTAACTATATAAATAATATAGTAACTATTGAAGAAAATAAACATATGGTAACAAATCATGATAAAATAAACATAGTACCTATTTCAAACATATAGTAACTAATATAATAATATAGTAACTATTGTACACATATAGTTACCATTATAATCACACAACAACTAGCTTAACATATAGTGACTATTATTATAATATAGTAACTATTGTACACATATAGTTACCATTATAATCACACAACAACTAGCTTAACATATAGTGACTATTATTATAATATAGTAACTATTGTACAAATATAGTAACCATTATAATCATATAGTCACTATCTAAGAAGCGGACAAATACATACTCTAAATAACATAGTACATAATGTAATCGTATAGTAACTATTATTTATCAAAAAGTCACTATAAACTGTTCATAACATAATAATAACTATCTTAAACACATAGTTACTGTTTTAAACTTATAATAACTTTCTAAAAAATATAGTGACTATTTTAAACACATAGTTACTGTTTTAAAGTTATAGTAACTTTTAAAAAAAATATAGTTACTCTAAAAACTACTACTAACATAAACACAACGAACATTCCAATGACTATTAAAAACACTATTTCGCAACATAAATTAAAGGTGACTATATCATTTATATACTAACTATGTGAAACACTAACCCTAATTTCAACAAAACAACAAACATTTCGAATCACTCAACAAAATAATAACTATTGTACACATATAGTAACTGTTGTACACATATAGTAACCATTAAAATAATATAGTAACTATTGTACACATATAGTAACCATTAAAATTATATAGTACCTCTTTAAATCATATAGTTACTATATTACTCATATAGTTACTATTTAAAATCGTGAAGTCACTGATCAAATTCGCGAAGTGAAAACGATACTTCGGTAAAACAAAAACATTAATTTCTTCAAACAACAAATATTTTCAATTTTAAATAAAAATAGACTTAAAATTCTTTAAAAAAACAACAAACCGAGATGTGATCTCTAAAAATTCTTGTAAAAATTTGTAGGCGAGCGTAAATTCTTCGATTCGATTTCGGCAACGACGAACCTCCTTCTTGATCTACTACTTCCTCCAATTTTTCCTCATCTAATAGATCCAATCATAAGAATTATAAGATAATTACGAAGAAAATCGAATAAAACCTAGAAATTTGGGCTAAATTTTGAAAAGCATAGTGAGAAAATGAAGAGAGAGAAAATGAAAGAGAATGAATAGAATGTAGATCTGAAATTTTGATTTGTGCTACAATAGTACAATGGTGAAAAATCACTCAAAAACGATACTTCGGTAAAACACAAACAATAATTTCTTCCAACGATACTTCAAAAATCACTCAATAATGATTTGTGCTACAATAGTACAATGGTGAAAGGTGGTAACTACCGGTCCGAAAAATGACGACGTTGCCGGTTCGTCGAAAGAACCGCCGACTGAAGTTGTGCAAACCCAAGGTTCACAACTTCTGGTATGTTTTAGAAGTTATTTTATGGTTTATTTGTTGAGTGATTTGAAATATTTGTTGTTTTGTTGAAATAAGGGTTAGTGTTTCACATAGTTAGCATATAAATGATATAATTACCTTTAATTTATGTTGAGAAGTGTTTTTTGGTGTTTTTAATAGTCACTTGAATGTTCGTTGTGTTTATGTTAGTAGTAGTTTTTAGAGTAACTATATTTTTTAAAAAGTTACTATAAGTTTAAAACAGTAACTATGTGTCTATGTGTTTAAAATAGTTACTATTATTTATTACAGTATCTATATGACTCTTTATGTTACCAACGGTTTTATAGTAACTTTATGATAAAACATACTTAATACTTCCTCCGTTATGGATATATCGCACCATTTGTTTTTTACACTATTCACACTACGATTTTGGCCATTTTTTGTGATTCGTATGTAAGAAAATTTTAGTGATGTGGGGTCATTTTAGATTCGAAACGATATATATTTTCTAAATATTAATTTTTTATAATTTTTACTTGCACACGATGTGAGATCTTAAGAGTCAAAGTAAGACTTAGAGGAGTAAAAGTCAACCATGGTGCAATATTTCCGGAACAGAGGAAGTATATGATTACATTATGTACTATGTTTTTTAGAGTATGTTTTTATCTGCTTCTTAGATAGTTACTATATGATTATAATGGTTACTATATGTGTACAATAGTTACTATATGATTATATTAGTCACTATATGTTAACCTAGTTATTATGTGTTTATAGTAACTATTGTTCTTGAATAGTTACTATATTATTATATTAGTTACTTTATCTTATAATTGATTCTTTTTTCAGTTGTGAAACAATCTGTCACAATTAGCAAGAAGAAAAAGGGAGCGGATCCTCCAAAATCTAAAGCTATTGAACCAAAACCTAAGCAACAAATGATTCAAGCTGATTTTCTTTGGTTGAAGTTGAGCTGCTTGATGTTCAGCTGCTTCAGTATCAGGCAATGAAAGAGCTAGGTTGACGTTGATGGCTTACCGCTGGTGTAAGTGTTTATTTTCTGCAAAAGTTACTATATGTTTTATGTAGTTAGTATATTTTTTATATAGTTACTATATGTTTGAAATAGGTACTATGTTTATTTTATCATGCTTTGTTACCAAATGTTTAATAGTAACTATATGTTTTAAATAGTTGTATACTATCATTATGTTCTTTTATGTACTCTATGTTATTAGTAATAAGAGTTACTATATTATTATGACAGTAACTATTACTATAAGAATAACTTTTCTGCAACTCTGTATCTTACCTTAATTAATACTAAGAGTTACTATATCCTTTGTAATAGTAACTATATGTTTCACATAGTTATTATGTTATTGTTTCACATATGAATGTTAAATTTCTAACTTAGGTCATATAATATTGATTATTTTCAGGTATAGTTTTGATACACAATGTTCTGGTGGTTCATAGTACAAATTAATTAAAGGATTTACACCACAACTGAAGGCAACTGTGCAAGAAATTGGTGTTGGGGGCTTGTTACATCTGCAATTGTCCAGAAAAAATACGCAGATAATGTATCGGTGCGCGAAGTGTTTTGCCGGAGTTAGTTCTCTCTTCACAATCAGTGATACTAAGGAGTTTGAAATCACTGATTATAATGTTTATGATATGTTCATGTTGCCTCTTTCTATGATGGAGGTTGAAGGGGTTAAGCGAGGTCCCAATTCTACTAATCCTGACTTCGAGTTGAAGCGTAAGCAGCGACAAGAGTTTGGGTTTCAGAATGAAAATGCTCAAATCCCTGTGAGGTTGTTTGAGAAGAAAATGAAGCTCTTGACAGAGGATGGTGATTTGCCGCGCAGGTAACCTTGGTGCTCAAGATTTCTTGCCGCCCAAGCGATGCTAGCAGCTGCTGTTGTTGCCCCACGCGTGGCTTGATGCCAACGATAGGCGCTGTTGTTGCCTTGTGCTCGCCTGGTTACTCACTGGCTTGTTGCTGCCCACGCGTAGCTCGCAGCCCGTGCGTTGGGCGTTGGGCCTGGTGCTGGCTCTAGGCCTTGTGCTCGACGTTGGCGCTATGCTTCATGGGCCGGTTTGTCGAAGGATGGGCTGGGTCACTTGCTGGCCAGTTGCTCGTCGTGCTTCCGGTTTATTTTCTGATTCCGGAATTTATTTCCGATTCGAACAATATTTGCGTTTCCAACAATATTTCCGATTTCGACAACGTTTCTAATTCCGATAATATTTCTGTTTCCGGAAATATTTCCGATTCCGACAATATTTCTAATTTCGTTAATATTTTCCGAAACGAACCATATTTCCATTTCCAGAAATATTTTCGACTTCGATAATATTTATATTTCCGTTATGAGCCATATTTCCTTTTCTGGCAATATCTTCACATCCGGAAAATATTCTTCCTTTTCCTTTTGATGATTTTAGCTCCCACTGGAACCAACATCCATCATTTCGAATGTCCATAATTAGAGTATTTACCGAATATTATATTTACCTAAATACTTGATCCGTTCACGTACTATTTGTGTGGCCCTACGGGTTCAGTCAAGAGTAAGGTTGTGGTATTAATTAATATTATTAATTCCACTCAAACTGAAGCGGCCTCTAGCTAGGCATTCAGATCACTTGATCTCAGTGAATAATAACTTGTTTAATTAATATTGTACCGCATTTATTAGACTTAGCATTAAATGCAAACTTGGACCAAGGGCATTATTTCCTTCATATTAGAGTAACTATAAAAATGTAAGAATAACTATATGAAAGGAAGAGTTACTATATGATTTTCACAGTAAATATGTAACATATATTAGTAATTGTAATGTTAAAATCTCTGTATAGTATTACAGTAACTATATTAATTGGATAACCTATTTGGCATCCTAATTCTACCAGGTTGCCGGGAAGGTTATCCAGATGTATAGTTAGCGTGCCAGAATGATTTTTCGGAGGTATAGTCGGGATGCCAGATACAATTTCTTGAGGTAATGTTCAAGTTTTGGATTTCTCTTCTGGAAATTCTGTTTGATTGGTATCTTTTTACAATATGAGTCCGACAAAAACATTGTGCAAAACAAATATGACTTGCAAATATTACGTACCGTAAAGTAATTGTCGTAGTAGCTCACCATTAATTGGTATCCACCAGTTTGTAGTGTAAGGTGAAAGTTGAATACATTTGAAATTGTAATTAATTTACAAGTCATGAATATTAGAGTGGTTCAGGCCTGACACAAATGAAATGGAGGCCCATGTGCTATCAATTAGAAATAGTCCCCTAAAAAAATTTGAGGCAAATTATTTTCAAAAATCTCCAATTAAAAAGCAAGAACAATACAGTAAGCTACTGTTATATAATGAAAAAGTTTTTGTTAGAAAAAATGAAACAGTTATTAAAAAAATTAATAAAAATTGTTTTTTTTTTTTTTTTTTGCAATATACTCTTTCCCATACTTTGACACCTCTCTTTTTCCTTGGGAATGAAAAAGAAAAAAAATAAAGTACACTTATCTTCTCTCTCTTTCACGTGTTTACTTTAAAGTTTTTTTAATATCCAGTAAACCAAATTTGGATTTGGGGGGCCTTTATAATTGGGGCCCTGCTCCATGTCCCACTAATTTGGGTCGGTTTTGGAGTGATTACATACCTTTTGGATGGAAAAAAGCTATAAATTAGAACAAGGAAAATTCAGGAAAAATAATATATAACATTTTTCAAAAAGATGCAAGCTAGGAACGATATGTTATAAATCAAATATTTACAAAAGGATAACCCCTCTACGGAGGTCTATCTTCCAAGATAACATCTGAAACACACACGTGAGGTTGATCAAAAGTCTCTAAATCATAGTTTGCTATTACATTAGTCCTGTAAATCTGAAACATACACTTTATAGGACGCCTTAGAGGCGTTCTCCAACTCAGCGCACTATAAAGTTTATAAAACGGGTAAAAGAAGCGTTTTATATACCTAGTTATAAAGTACAGTGATAAGAGATAAGCATACTCTATTCCCTTCCTAAAATCAGAAAATGAAGAAGGAATATAGAACGGTTAACGTACATAACCGTCTCCTATACTCTACAATAAAGCGCGCCTTCCGTACATAACCGTCCTCTATTCTTCCTATTAAATATTGAGATACAGAACGTCTTCCGTACATAGGCGTACTATATTCTACCCTCATTTTTTTTAATATTATTTAAAAACAGCATGTGCAATTTTTTTTTATATAATATTTTAAAAAGGATATTACGATTCTAGTATGTAAACCAAATCTAAAACGATAAAATATAAATGATATTGACGCAATCTTTCCAAAAATCCTTTCATTCAATAACAAAATAATATTATTCATTCATTCAATAACAAAATAAATGATCTACACAAGGTACGGCAAAAAAAAAATCTACCCAAGGTACGGCAAAAATAGAAATCCAATATCACTGTAAATATAAAAAAATAAAATAAAATAAAATAAAAATAAAACTCAACAGCAACAGCGAACAAATTCTCCAGCAACAGCAGCCCCTTCAGCAGGTGCAACAGAGTCTGCAGCAGGAACAACAGCAGGAACAGCAGCGTAACAGCAACATAACAACACCGTAACAGCAGGAACATCATTGTCTGCAGCAGGAACAGACTCTGCAACAACCATCTCAGCTAGCTTAAGTCACACTAGATCATCGTCATCATCATCTTCATCGTTATTTGGTTGGTGATATTCGGTAACGTATGAAATCCACCTCTCCCTTAGCTCGTCAATCCTAGTTTGAGAATACGTGGGAGTTTTGGTAAAATACTACAAGACAAGTTAAAATGTAAGAGTAAGAAATAAAGAACATGCAGCAAGCAACAGAACCAGTAAGTGATGAGTATATATATCAAGCCACAAATCAAATGGTAGGGTAGAAGAACACTAATGCAGTATTAGTTAGAGTGGTGTATTGCAACTATATTATCCTAACACCAGTTCGAAACATGACCATTGACTGCTACATAGTGTAGTCATGCAATATAATCAGACATTAAAAGCCAAGCACATTGTCCACAACCAAACAACAGTAACCTGTGGCCCAAGTTCAAGAATAACAAATATGTACACAGTGCTTTATTCCAGAATAAAACAAAATCCAACAAACAGTCCAAAGACCCAGAAATACTTTAGTTTATAGCAGGAAGGTACAGACAGACAGACAAGGAGGTAAAAGCAACCAGTAGTGGGTGGCGCTAGCCGTTTGCAACAGTAGAATAAGAAGCAAGCAATAATAGTATGTCTAATTTTCTCGAGTTCATTTTTCATGTTCAGCTTCTTTTGCAAAAATTCTCGATCTTAAAAATTATTTTAACAGAAAGGGTGACTTGATGTTGTGTTTGTTTTTTCCTATTAGAAATAGAAACTGAAGATCCGAGGACAGATGCCTCTGGATATCATTTTGTACCCTTTGCTTATGGAAACTCTGCTGATTCCAGTGGACAGAAGACTCTTGAAGTGGCTCCGGACATATCTGCGTTTCATCCACCATTTTCTGTGCCTGAAAGTTTACTTCAAAACCTGGTAGGTTTATCCCTTTTTAGCTATACATCTTATACATAGCTTTAAGAAGAGTCTAGACTTTAATGATGATTTTTTCATTTTTGAAGAGTTAGCTAATGTGGACAAATAGTATCTGTCTGATGTGCATATGTTATTTTGAGGCTTACTATGTCTAAGTTTTCAGATGCTTGGAGCAGGGTGAACTTCTTCTGACCTAAAGTTGCCATTCAGGGGCACCTTGTTCCCTTTTGATGTCATGAAAGATAGGCCGTGCATTAGGACCATAGAGTTCAATGCTTAACTGGAAATTCAAATCATCGTAGTCGCTTGGAGCATATGGAATGAAATTCAAATAAGCATGAGTTTCAATGCATCAGAAGAAAGCAATACCTTTTCAGGAATGAACATTTGTCTCAACGCTATTGTTTCAATCATGTAGCGACCAACATAATATCCACTTTCCTTGGAGCCTGGAGGTTGGCGTGGGCACTATTACACAAGAAAGTTTACATCATAATTAAGCACCTAAGAATACAAAGTATTAACAAACTAATATTGTTACGAAATTGTAATTAATATCACATACCTCAATTTTTTGCCACTTAATGAAAGGGTTCTTCTTTATTTTTGGGATATCCTTACGGTATTCCGCGCTAAATTTGATGATTGCCCTAAGTAATTGTTAATAGTTCAGTTATGTAATTTAATATACTACAATAGGAAAAATATATGACAAAATAAGTAATTTAGTACATACCTGTTGATTATTATTTGAGAAAATTCGGGAGGTTCATTTTGTGCTCCAAGTGGACCTAACCACTGAACCAATGCAATCCATGGACAAATAACAACCAACATCCAATCCCGACTACACACAAAATTAAGCAAAAACAAATATCACATTGTTCGGGGATGTAGGGTCAGGTACTGTGATTATAAATACTATTGTTTCTGTTGCAAAGTACTGATTAAAATATTAGCTGAAGAAATCACTTACTCTTCTATATAGGGCAAGAAGAATATTTGATATTTATTTTTGCCATCATTGCACGCAAATACCCTATATAAATAGTCACATCGATCATCTTCTTTTTCCACACGTCTTAGCGGGGATAGATAGGTGGAGTCACAAAATCCATATAGCCCAGATATGCCATCTTTGAGAACCATCTCACTCAGATGCCTTGCACATCAAAAAACAATTAAATCATTTTTTAGAAACCAATATATACATTTACTTGGAATCAAAAAGGATACAACACACTTACATCATTAAAATCAACATGTGAGATGATCTTATCTCTCTTTGAAAGCACCAATCAAGCATGTCTTCATAATCAAGGCTAACACATTGCTCATTTAGGAACACTCTAGCCGGGATCGTGAAGGATTTGGTTTTTCCGCTCTTTTTCATTCCAATAGCTACATCCTTGAAAACTTTAACCAAATTAGAAGTCAACTTTAACCTATCAGTTGGAGTGATCGTATACTTTCGAGTGCATGATGACTGTGATGATGGCGAGCGTGGAGATGGCGAGCGTGGAGATGGCGAGCGTGGAGATGGCGCGGTGAATTCCTTTGTTATTTGTTTATCAGCAGCCTTGTTATACATTAACACGAAAAAAGAGATAAATATAAGGTATGTAAAAACTATAGGCTGAATGAAACAAATAAGTATCGTGATATGTAACGCATAAAATTTCAATAACGTGCCTTCTTTAAAGGAAAAACCAAATGAGCAGGCCATATTAAAAATCTACCCGAGCTTTGACAAACGAATTTTATTTCCCCGTCGGGACATGGCAATTCCGCACTTGAGTTGATATCTTCTTTAATAAAAACTCGATAATGACCGCTAGGCACGGTTTTGAAATGATTCTTGACCACTTCTCCTTCCCTACCAACGTACACTTCTCCAACGGCAACTATATGGACACCTTTGTCATTCTCAATCGCCAAGGAACATAAACTGCTAACACCCTAATCATAAAGAACATATAAGTAGAACATGTTATTTGTATTTGCATTTAGAGGTTTACTCTGCTACGGAGTCACATCTACTCTCTGATCAGATCAGTTCTGACCTGTTCTGTTCAGATCAGTTATGTCTTTAGGATTTCAATTAATAACTTGATGTGTTAGTTGATTTGCATCAGTTCTGATCAGTTCTGATGTTCTTTTCTGATCAGTTTTGATCAGATCAGTTCTCTTATCAGTTCAGTTCTGACGAGTTGATATGTTTAGATCATTTATTTCTTTAGGATTTCAGTTTCTACCTGTTTATTTTGCGGGTATGGATAATTGTGAGCAACAGAAAACTTGTAGATTAACGGGTTTTAAAGCTTGTAGATTAACCTGGCATGATAACTAGATCAATTTAACTAACAAAATAATGTTACCTGGGGAAATGGTTGATCATTGACTTGCTCAGTGTAGAAAGTACAAACTCAGTTTCAGGCACGTATTCTTTCTCTGGATCAGGCCAAGCAACATGGTACACCTCAGTTTGGACTTCTGGAACTTGAACTTTATTCTGTTTTGAGGCAAGTTGAAAGTTGGCACCTTGCAGTCTTTGGTCACTCGTACTCCCTAACATACCACCTAATCCTTGACTGCCACCAAACCCACCCTCTTGGAAACCCTCTAAACGACGACTAACTTGGTTGCTGTCAGGCACATTCTCATGCTCAGGCCAAGCACCATCTTCTTGCTGTTGCACTGTATTCTGTTTTAAGGATAATTGGAAACAGGCACCTTGAAGTGTTTGGCCATTTGTACTATGAAAGTGGGCAGACTTGGCACCCCCGAACCCTAACCCTTGGATACCACCACCATCACCAAATTGTTTCAGTTGGTCTTGGTTGAGCTGACCAATAGACATTAAGTAATTTAACAACAAATCCTGAGTGTTTTTCATAACAGTTAATTCTGATTTGACACCATTGAGTTCGGAGCGCAATTGACTAGATGGTGTGGGTTTGTTGTAACCAAAGTATTGCTTATTGGTAACACCTGATCCAGCACCCCTAACACAACCTCCATGTTCAGGAGTCTTTAATGATCTTGCTAGGATATCATTTCGGCCAATGGCATCAATTTCTCCTTGGATTTGTTGTGCCTCTAATACTTTCTGACATAAAAAATGAGCAACCAGATCAAGTTAGCATAATAGTGACAGCAAAATGTTTAATTTGATTTATATATAAATATATTCTCACAATTGCTTTAGCTATTTCCAAATCGACGGGATTGTCAAAGGTTATCACACCATTTTCTTCTCTAGAGTGGGCTCTTATCCAAACCAGATGTCGAGGCACATCAGCAACTTGGATTTCTTATTTCTGAAGCTCGTCAGCCTAAGAATACAAAATAATAATCATAATCATAAGAATCATATGTATAGGTTTTCAGTGTTAGACTATATGTGATCGTTCTGAACTTACAATCTCTGCTTCATAATACAAGTACCCTTTTCGACCTCCACGATATCTTGAAGTATTTTTTTTGCCCTTTCTGAATTCAAGTCACTTAGTTCCTATCCATATTATGTACATAACAGTAAGTGCACAAAGTTCATTTGAATGTTCAGTAACTATGCATTGACATGGAGTATTGAAAGTACCTTGAACTTAGGATCAGTATATGTTGCAATGAATGTGTCCCAATCAGTTTGCGTTATCCATCCATACAACGAAGGTGGAGTCCTTATTATCACATTTTCATTCTCTTCCTTGGAGTCGTACATGAAGACTTTCCTTAATCTAGCCTTGAAACATCTCCACCGAATTGAAGCTCGCCCTAACACGTAACTTCTACGTTCTTCGGGCACTATGAATCCCTTCTGCAAATTCAAGAGAAAGTTATCCTGAATATACTTACTGTTGAGAATCATGCTTGCGAATACAGAGAAAAGGTAAACTTCTGAAGTTCTGATCATTTCCGTCTATAATATTTACTCTGAATATGTGTATTCAGAAAACCAACAACCTGTCTTTGAATATCAGCTTTCACAGTTTTTAATCAGCAAAAACTAGTTCTGAACTTCTGATAAGTAAACTTCTATTTTATTGAAAATGTCTGAATCCCATAGATGGACTAGTTAAGATGTATGCTCATGAAGCTAAATTGCAGGCATTCTTTCAAGTAGCAGATGCTTTGGAGCAGCCATTTGAAGATGGTCAGCTTAATTTGGTTTGGTCAATGGAGAGTGGTGAACACATGCCTGATAAAAAGAAGGTTTTAGTTCTCTCTATCTTAGACCTTTTACTAGTATAAAAAACTTGGTAAAAATAATTATTAAACTCCAACTTGGTAAGATGAGAGAAAACTCAAAGGACAGAATCAAAACGTCCACCATCTTATCGGAGATCGTAATGATTGTGAAAGGAAAGTGATTGACACACATGGTGAGCTCAAAGGAAAAGAAGAAGGAAAGATTAGCTGGCAAGTCAACTCAAGGGAACGGGATAGAGGAAGCCTCAAAGTGTTCTGTAGCAGCAAGGAACAAGCAGGGTTAAAGGCTGTTCTTCAGGGGGTTTCTGAAGCTAAAACAAGGAATTGGAGGCACCCGATAATTAGACCTCCGAGCACGAAAATAACTAACATTCTCATTGGGAATAATGTCTAGGGAAAACTAGCATGCCATTTCTGGACACTTTAAAAATAGTAGTTTGTTTTTTGTTTTGGCTTCATTTAAAGAACTATAGTTTAAAAATGTAAGCCAGAAGACAAACACTCCAGCAAGATTATTCTGGAAATTCCAGAGCACACACTCCGACTTTACAAACATTTACTAATGCATACATTTGATTAATAGGGTTTTTGTGTTCAAATTGGATACCAAAATGTCAGCCTCACATTGAATGTCTCTCCCAAAGAAGATTTCTGGTCAGAAAGTTATAGACATTCATCAGATTTCTGGTGTTTGTATTTCTACTCTAGTACTCAGCTGGCTAAAATCCAGCAGATGCACTGAGCCTATAGCTCATGTGTTGTATTTCTTAAAATCCAGCAGAATAAGTCATATGTTGGGTGATGAATCATTTTGTTCAGTTTTGGATCTGATAGAGTCAGTTTGTCTGGGGTCACACGATTTTAGTTTGTTCTATTGATTTGTGGTTATTAAACCCTTGAATGGTTCAGCTACTGAGCCAACAATGGGTGTTGTTAGTTAGAATGGTTCAGATACTGAGCCAACAACAGGAAATTCAAAGAACAGGTGTTCCACAGATTCACCAGATAACCCACAAAGAAGGCAAATGAATCTGAATTTACAGCTTTCGAACCTCCTATCTAGATCAAAACCTTTGTAGTAACGTCAGAATCTCAAGACGATTTGCACATTTACATATGCTGTTTACTGATTAAACAATTAAGCAATTAAACAAAAAAAATAAACTGCATCGCAATTGAAAAAACAGGAAGAAAAAAAAAGCGAAATTCAAATGGGAGAAAAAAAAACTAGAAGTGATATCTTTCTTACTGCAATATAGTCATAAACTTCATTGATGACTTTAGGAACTTCATCCCACGCAGTAAAATTGATGTTCACTCGTTCACGAACAACAACACCAATGTAAGAGGCGAAGTAATCTTTGTTATCCCCAACCGGCACTTTGTTGCGATTCCATTCTAAGGGGAGTTTAATGCCCTTACGAATTACATTTCCAACTAATTTAAGCACCGTACGACCCCTGCAATTCTCACATTCAATCAAAGCCTCTTCATCTCGAGGGGACTTGCTCGCTTTTTCTTTCTTGCCATCAACCTACAAACATACAAAGTTCATTAGATAACATAACTAAAGCACTATATTAATATAAATATAAGCATTTGATATTAAAATTAGGCATCAAATTAGTAAGTTAGTAAGTTTATTCATTGATTCACAACAACCTGTACGACGACGTTTTTTTTTTTCCGATTTGCATTACAAGTTTCATCTTCAAACCAAATTCCTTATTCATGGTCACTACGGACATATGTCGATGTATCATCAGTACTATCATTCACATTAGCTACCTCACTAGTGGAAGACCTTTCCTCAGACACAACATTATCATCATGGTCATCAATGGCATATCGAGGTTTCGTTGTTATAACGACCGACCATGTTTTATCAAGTGGGTCAGTCATATAAAACACCTGTTTTGCTTGACTAGCCAAAATATAAGGATCAGCCTCACTGCCAAGTTTATTAAGATTCATTGAAATTTGCCCTAAGCCATCACATATAACGTTATTGTTATTGTCAGCCCATTTACAACCAAACACAGCTATTGAAAAGCCCATATAATGCAACTCACAAATCTCATATATTACCCCATAGTATTGCATTTAACTATAGACAGGACGATTGTCTTTAGAACTTGAAAAATACATTGCTTCAGCTTCGAGAGATACCCCACTGTTTTGCATAGTACTTTTATCATCTTGGTCCCGCGTATAGAATGTACAACCATTAACAACATATGCAAAGAAAAATGAGGCACGGAAATCAGGACCATAGCACAAACTCCTAAGTCTCTCAGAAACAGGTTGTTCTTTCATTAGTTGATCTTTGAACCAAAAACGAAATGATTTACTATGTTCTGTAGCTAATGCTTTCGGGTTAGCCTTTCGGTTCCGCGCCTTCAAGAAAGACATGTGTCGGTTGACATACGGTGCAACTTCATCTTCATTAAAAAGAATATATGTGTGGGCCATGTGCCACTTGTCAAGAGACATATCATGATCTCTACGGCCTATAGTTCCCATACCATCAAATCGACCATTGTGTCGAGAAGAGGAAGCCCTACTGTCTTCACATGATCTATATGTTCAAGACAATATTCCATAGCTAACTCATAAAACATTTTCTCAGCGATACAAGCCTCAGGTCGATAAGCATTCTTAACACATCCCTTATAGGTTTTCATTTGCCTTTCAAAGGCCCATTGAGCTCTCATGTGCACAGGACCACAAAATCTGATCTCTCTTATTAAGTGAATAGGCAAACGCATCATGACATCAAAAAAGACGGGGGAAAATACATCTCCAACCGGCACAAAATGACGGCAATTTCAATCTCTAAATAATCCAATTCTTTAGGATTAATGACTTTACTGTATATTGCCTTGAAGAAACAACATAACCTAATAATGGTATACGGTACATTTTTAGGCAAAATTGAACGAATTGCAATAGGTAAGAAATCTTCCATCAGAACATGGCAATCATGAGACTTCAGCCCCATGAGTTTCAAATTCTCCACTGAAACAAGCGAAGAAATGTTTGAAGAATAACCCTCAGGCACTTTAACTCCAGCTAAGGAAGAACAAAGCTCGACTTTCTCCTTTTTGGACAATGTATAGGCAGCAGGGGGTATATACTTCCGTTCTCCGGTCTCCTCAACAACATGTAACTCATTTCTAATATTCCATTTCTTCAAGTCATCTCGAGCCTTAGGACCGTCTTTTGTCTTCTTATCAATATTCAATAATGTGCCAATCAGACTATCAAACACATTTTTTTCGATATGCATCACATCTAGAGAATGTCGCACAAATAAAAATCTCCAATAAGGAAGACGCCAAAAACCAGAACACTTTTTGTATCCCTGTTTAGGAAGGGCATCTTTATTTTTCTTCAACTTTCCAAATGTAATTTTAATGTCTTTTACCTTGTCAAACACTTCTTGGCTAGTAAAGACTTTTGGGCAACTTTCAAAATTTTGTTCCCCATTAAACGCCTTTTTCAATTTGCGGTACTGGTGATCAGGAGGAAGAAATGGACGATGATCAAAGTAGACATACTTTCTCGATGCTAATAACCATTTCCCCTTCAAACTATCTTCACATATAGGACAGGCACATTCCCCTTTCACGGTATAACCAGAAAGATTTACATACGCTGGATAATCTTGGATAGTGCAGAACAACATGGCTCTTAAATTGAACATTTCATTCCGACTAGCATCGAATACTTCAACACCTTTCTCCCACAACAACTTTAAATCGTCAATAAGAGGTGCCAAGTACACATCGATGTCATTTCCCGGTTGTTTTGGCCTAGAAATAAGCATTGACAAGATAATATACTTTCTTTTCATACACAAGGAAGGAGATAAATTGTACGTTACCAACATGACCGGCCAAGTACTATGGATGCTACTAAAAGAACCATATGGATTCATACCATCAGTAGACAATCCAAGGCGTAGCTTTCGTTCTTCTTTACCAAAATCACTGAATTTTCCATGAATAAATTTCCATTGCGGAGAGTCAGCTGGGTGTCTTAATAACCCATCATCTTTTTTCCGACCAAATTTATGCCATGTTAACATCTCCGCATCTCCTGCATCTGAATACATTCTTTTGAACCTTGATATTATTGGAAAGTACCACAAAACCTTAGCCGGAATTCCTTCCTTTTGTTTCTTGTACCTCGAGACATTGCACTCAGGATAATTCTTTAAAGATTCATAGTCACCTCGATACAATATGCAATCATTAGGGCAAGCATGAATTTTTTCATAACGCAAGTCCGTTGTGTGCAACATCTTTTTTGCCTTATATGAAGCACCCGGCAAAATATTGCCTGCAGGAAGTATGGCTTTGAACACCTTGAGAAACGCCGTAAAACATTGATCTGTCACACCATAACCCACCTTCACATTATAAAGCTTAAGTATAGTTGATAATTGTGTGTGCTCACTATCTTCGTATAAAGGCTTCTCAGAATCGGTCAGTAGTTGTTCTATCACTTCAGGATCCTCATCAACTCCTCCCTGAAATTGATACCTCACGTCCTCCATTCTATCACCCTCATTAGTATTGTGGCTTTGATGACCAGAAGTTTCTTCCCTTTTTTCACCATAACGATACCAACAAGTATATGTTGTATCAAATTCCCATTTACTCAAGTGGCTCAGTATTACATTAGGTTTGTGATGCATAAGATTATGACAGACATAAGAAGGACAAGGCAACTTATCATGACCTTCAGTGTTATTTTCCAAAGCAAATGTAAGGAATTCCATAACCCCAGCTTTGTATTTTGGGTCACCCAATTTTGTTGTTGTTATCCAACTTCGATCCATTTATACACACTATTAAGTTAAAAAATAAAACACATATAATTAAAATTGTAAAGTCAATATTAAAAAAAAAAATGCAATACAAGGGCGGGATGTTGTGGCACGGAAAATTGATAGAAATTTGAGGACGCACGCGAACGTTTTAGTGGACCTTAATACTATAACAAAATTACATTTTTATAATTGATTACGTTAATAAGGATTGTACAAATATTTGCGAGATACCATGTCTCTCACTTATCTTATTTATAGTGGTTTTATCTTAGTTTCTAGATTTTTCTAGACTTGTCATTTATCTAGATTTTTAGGATAAATCTAGACATTTCCTTACAATCATATATTTCTAGATTGTTTTACATTAATACATTTCACTACTAGAATTTTACAATCATATTATCTAGATAACCGAACCATTAAAAAAAATCACCAACCTCATTCTACCTAGGGCTGTGCAAAAAAACCGAAAAAACTAAACCGAAAATGCGGATAACCAAACCGAAGTTATTCTTAATTCCCATATGATTCCACTAAATATGGGATAACTGAACCGAAGCCAACTTCTTAATTCCACTAAATTCCGACCTTAATCCTTAAACATGGAAACTGTAAATTGTTTTATGTAGATATATATATATCCAGAAGCCTAGGAGAATATAACTACATAAAACAACGCCATAATCAACTTCAGAATACAACACCGGGATTATGATCATTGCCACCTCGTATTCAGCAGCTCAATATGACATTAAGCCAAAGAGCAGATCGAAGAAGAGCTGAAGAGGAGAGCAAAGTCGGGGCATGTGAACACGACGTGGGTCTTCCCATTCTCGTCACTAATCTTACGAAACAATTCGTCCGACACGATGCCACCCTCAATGTTATTTAAACAAATATCATGAATTATAAAACAAAATTCATTACTACAACAGTCTTGCAGCTTACATTCAGGTAAAACTACATTTTTTATTCTCCCTTTGTCTGCATTTCTGCTCTCCTACTCTATACCCCAATCATTAGTTTATTAACAACAGGATTCTCGTTGAGATTATGCACGAAAACCAAACTTTGGGCTAAACACCAGAATCACTAATACCAAATTTTTTCGACCAAAATCAGGCTGCAAACCACATGAAAGACTAATACCATATTATTTCTGACACAAAATCAGGCTGCAAACTAATACCATATAAAAGTTTATTCCTACTTTTATCACAAACCACATAATCAGAACACCCAAACCACGAAACAGGGCTGGAAAGACTAATTTACCACATATTTTCGACAATAACACTAATAAATTAAATGTAATTCGATTAATCATTATAACCTCTCAACCAAAAACTTCAACAAAAATCTCTTCCACATAGAAACTTCAACAATTAGGGTTCAATAAAGAGTTTGCAGCAGAAACTTCAACAATTAATAACTTCCACAAAAATCTCTTCAATAAAGAGTTTGCAATAAGAATTCCATATAAAACATTACAATTTGATAATTAAGAACGTTATTAATTGAAGGATAAAGATGTAGAACAAAAATAAGAATACCAACCTCAAAAATCGGAGTATGGAACCTCGACTTCACCAGATTTTGAAACAGAGGTGCGGCGGTACAGCGGCGGCGGTACAGCGGCGGAGGTACAGCGGCGGCGAAGACTATGGTGATGGGCGGTTATGGTTTGGATTTTGCGGGAGGGGTGAATTTAGGTTCTGTGAGAGGTTGAGTTCAGGAAAGCTTTGGAATAGGTTTTGCACTTTTACGGGATTTTTTTTTTTTTTTTTGAGTTTTACAATCTGCCGCCAATGCTTAATTGGGAGATGATTTTGTTTTTTTGTTTTTTTGTTTTTTTTTATTAAATGAGAATATAGTACGCCTTTCTTACTTTATTTAAAACACAGTTCTATATGTTATTAATTTGCATACGTACATGTACATATTAAATATAATTTTTTATATTATAGTAAAATATATGAAACTGTTAAGTAAGTTAACCGTTCTCTATTCTTTATCCCACAGAACTGTTTTCAGTTAAATACGTTCTCTATTATCCTGTGAAACGCTTAACTCACTTAACCGTACTCTATTTAGCGTTACTTATTTCTACTTTTGTAGTAGTGAAATACCTCGCTATATTTGCATCATCACCCAACTTGATGAAAAAAAGAATCCACATTAAGTTTAAGCAAATTATAGGGAGGGGGGTTCCAGGTTTGATGACAGAAGGAGAAGAGGAGTAGGTGGCTAAGGTGCAATTTCGTAAAGTGTGAAATTAGATCCCAAATTAGAGCTTGGGCATCCCGAATCACTTATCCGCGGCAATTTAGAATTGTTTGAAGGTGAGAGTGTTTCTTCTCTTCCATATAACCCAAACGAGAGGAGGAAATGTTAGGTTATGATACATATGACAAAACATAAATCATGCGGAAAACCTTAATGCCAGGAAACATATTATTTACACATAATCATTTAGCATAATTCAGATGCATACACTTTGTAGTGTGCCCTCCCTAGCTGCGCCCGAACCGAACAAGAACAAGTCTTTAGGACTCCAAGTGTCGTCCCTCCGTAGATAGTCCACAGCACGTCCGGATCCGCCTTAAGCTTGACCAACTAGAATCGCCCTTAAGGTTACTTAGGATTTTCGGCTATTTTGGGTTGCAAGTGTTTGGCTGATTTTTGCTTAAAATCTTACCTTTGAATACTTCAATATCGTCTATCAAATATGTGACCCTAGGCCCTTATTTATAGAATTTATGGAAAGGAATTATAATCCTACTAGGATGTGGATTTATTAATTAGAATGCTATTAGAACTCTAAATAATAAATTTAATCTTTTAGGATTAGGATTTAATCAATGCACGAATTCCGATAGGATTAGGATTCGTTATGAACACGAGCGTCCACGACCACGAGCATCGCACAAACCCGTGCAGGCCTTACGGCCCACACGAGCAGGCGCTGCTCGCAGCCCACGAGCATCAGCCCGCGCGCGCCCCATGGCCTTGCTGGGCCTGGCCTTGCGCTGGGCCTGGCGAGGCTCTGGCAGCTTCGTGTTGGGCGCTTGGCTTGCTGGGCGCGGGCCTGGCTTCGTGCTGGGCCTTCGTCTAGGAAGCCTCGTCCGATGCTAATTCGTACGATGCGCTTCCGATTAAATTCCCGATTCCGGAATTCATTTCCGATACGAACAATATTTAATATTTCCGATTCCGGAATTAATTTCCGTTTCGAAAAAATATTTAATATTTCCGTTTCCGGAATTATTTTCCGATTCCGATAATATTTCCGATTCTGACAATATTTCCGTTTCCGGCAATATTTCCATTTCCGATAATATTTTCCGATACGTACCATGTTTCCGTTTCCGGCAACATCTACGACTTGGATAATATTTATATTTCCGGTACGATCCATATTTCCGTTTCCGGCAATATCATCGTTTCCGGAGTATTCATTTCTTGCTTTGTGACGATCTCAGCTCCCACTGAAACCAAGATCCGTCGATTCCGAATATCCATAGATGGAGTATTTAATGCCATTAAATACTTGATCCGTTTACGTACTATTTGTGTGACCCTACGGGTTCAGTCAAGAGTAAGTTGTGGATTAATATCATTAATTTCCACTTGAACTGAAGCGACCTCTAGCTAGGCATTCAGCTCACTTGATCTCACTGAATTTATTAACTTGTCAATTAATACTGAACCGCATTTATTAGACTTAACATTATATGCATACTTGGACCAAGGACATTATTTCCTTCAGTCTCCCACTTGTCCTTATAGACAAGTGTGCATTTCCTAATTCCTTTGTCACTCGATGCTTGCTCTTGAACATAAGGTAAGAGTTGTCATCCTTATTATGTCTAGAGGTGTTTCTCGGTTTCAGAGTTCAACTGATCAAATAAACAGATAATCATAACCTATGATTCATCCGAGCACGGCCATGCATTTTACAGTTTCTAGCTCTCCGAGTGGCCTTGTACAACTTTTAAGCATCTCATCCCGATTTATGGGAGGACAATCCCAATCTTGCGATCTTGAGATTAGACTTCGTTTGATAGGTGATTACCTGAGCGTTGCCTTTATAGCCTCCTTTTACGGTGCGACGGTTGGTCAACGTCAAAGTAAGCAGTTCTCAAACAAGTAATCTCAAATTACTCAGGTATTGAGGATTTAGTGTCTAATAATTTTAATGAAATTTACTTATGACAGATTTTCATCTCTTACAGTAAAGTTTCATAGGTCTGTCTGATACTAGTCTTCTCAAAGTAAGTATCTATGCAAATGATTATGACATTGCCATGTCCACATAGTTCAAGAAACAGAACTACTAGTCATCTTGCATTCTAGTCGTCTAACGTTTTCTATGCGTCCATCTTTATAGAAAACTCCGACCAGGGACCTTTTTCAACTTTTGACATTCAAGTTCACTTGATAGACATTTCTTAGTCACAAGACTGGTCCTGACAGTCTATCTTGAATATATCGTCAAATTGAAAGGACTCATCATTTAATACTAAACCAAGATTAAATGGAATATGAAAATACATTTCATATATGATAAATGTTCAACCCTAATGTTTTACAACCATGGGCCTCGAACCCATCTTTAAAACAATTAATGGAATTTAAAGCTATGCTTGATTTCCAGTGCCACAATGTGAGTGTTGTTTCTCACTTGTTGCATAGGTTTAGTTATCATGCTTTGCCAATCTTAATATCCTTTTCATCGAATGTTCTTCGAGATATGATGATAAGATCTTTTGAGTTTGTTTATTATGTGATCTAGTCTTTCTTACTTCGATAGTGGTTCTACGCATTTTGCAATGAAGAACCATCAAGTCAGCAGACATGTGATCCACCCAAGTTCAGTGAAGAACTCTTTAACATAAACAACCCTGTTTTATTGCTTCTTAGGCAATAAGTACTTTTACTTCAACTGTATAGGTTGTTAGTGATGCTTTGTTTGGATTTACTTATCCAAGCAGTTCACAGATATGCGGAAGACTTTCCAACTATATCTTAGAACATAGAAATTATTATTTTAATTTCCCACGCAACAACTCATGGTCTCCAATCCATGTTGCCATTTCAAAACACGATGCTCTTTAGCTCGTCCTTGTCAATGGTTAACTCCAAAGGAATCTTTCTTGATTCTTTGCCAGTGTTTATGCGTGTAGCATCAATATTTAGCATATCTTTATTTCCTTGAATCAAGAACTACTCTTATGTACCTTTTCAAGTACCATAAGTTTTTCTTGATCTCAATCTAGTTGATCTTCACTTAGATCAATAGAGATTGGTATATGTTCGTCATGCCTAAAGTCATACGATACATTTTTGGCGATCCTCATATTATATCATACATGATAAATTCTTTTGCAGAATAATTCCCAATTGAATTCTATTCATGTAACTTTAGCTCATATAGTTTTAAGTAGATAGTAAATCCAGCTAAATTCTTTGACATATAATATAGGTTAAGAATCTTACTTAGGTCCTTTGATGTTTAACTTAGTAAATGCTTATACATAGTTCAAACATCTTTTACTTAGATTTATTCATATGGGTCGAATGTCTCCAATGGAGTCTTTCGTGTTTGATTTAGTAAATGCCATTACTTAATCCAGAACAATATTATAAGATCTTTGTGAATGGATCTTAATACCCAGTATGCACTAAGTTTCGCCTTGGTCCGTTATTGATGAATAATTTCAAATCTAAGTCATTAGCATTTGAATGTTATTTCACAATAGAGAGATATGTGTGTGATACACATAGGACCAATTAAGTTTTATGTACTCCCACTAAACTTCTTATATATATCTATAAGAATCATGTACATTTTATGAAACTAAAATCTTAATAGCTTCACTAAAATACAGTTCCAATTCCCAATTGCTTGCTTAAATCTGTACTTAGATTTTATAAGCTAGCATCCATTTCAAGCATTATTTGGATCCACAAATCCTATAACATGCCATGTACATAGTTTCTTCCAACATTTGACTGAGGAAGATGTTTTGTCATCCAATTGCCATATGTACCAATATGCAATCATTGCTTGAATTATAGACTTGAGCATTACGATTTTGCATGAGGTTTCAACACAATCCACACCGTGAATTTGCTTGTAACCTTTAGCAACTAATCTAGCTTTGTGTGTGAACACAATTCCATGTTTGGTGGTTTTTATCCTTAAAACCAATTTGCAACCAATAGGTGTTAACCCATTCTTGCAAATCAACAAAATTTCAATTTTGTCATCAAAACATTGAATATGTTTTATGGCCTCTAACCATTTAAAACATTTGAGTCTATATATGGCTTCTAACCATTTTAGGGTATCTGGGTTTCGTCATAGCTTTCTTACAGGTCACAAACTCATTAATCTACATGATAGTTGACTGCAAGTTGTAGGTTTTTTCACTATTTAATAGAAGAATCGCATAGCTTCAATGACCTGAACTCCATGTTTCTTCACTATCTAATAGAAGAATCTCATAGTTTCAGTGATTTGAACTCTATGCCTACTTGGGTATAGAACATCAAAAAATAGAATATCAACAGATACTTTGAAAGTCCTTTGAATATTCTGTTCTCCTTGAAGCACTTGTAAAGTCTTCTAAGAGATGTCTATTCTTAAAAGCCACTTCTAAAGTCCTTAAAGAATATGTGTTCGGAATTTCTGAAGAACTTCGAAAAGCCTCCGGAATGTCCATTTATGTTTGTTGTTCGCCTCGAAGACTTTCGAGGTCTATTTTCTCCCACTTGTCATTTTGGAAACGAATCTCCAAAAGGACATCATTTCGAGCAAACAAACATTATGTTCTCAAAAATTCGTGGTAGAAACAATACCCTTGTGTCTCATTTGAATAAATCACAATGAAACATATATCTATACTTGGGCCTTAGTTTGTTGAATAACAAACACTAAGCTCCCACTGAGTTTAGCAACTCTTTAGATATATAATTATGAAAAGATATTCTGAAATTACTTTTCAATAGCTTTGACGAATTTGGTTTAGTTTGGTGGTAGTTGAGAATTTTGTTTTAGAAATTATTGGAAAAGTTTTTATGATTCATCATTGATCGAATCAAGTACTAATTGACTTCGATCATGCCATATCTCATGGAGCTAGATTGTGAAATTACAACACACAATCATTGATGATCATTTTTGGTCTCAAGCAATCATTAACATGATCTATCCTAGATCTTTTATGATTTCTTACCAAGTAGGATTTATACTTCTGAATCTTTGAACTAGCCAAACAGATTCAAACTTATATCACATTGAGTAAATAAACCTATATTCACTCAAATCTGTGTGAAATAATAAAGTCATAAAACCTTTCTTTAGCTTTGAATTAACTCTGTTGTCTAGGCGTTCTAACAATAGTTCATACCTTTTGTTACTTTCAACAAGTAAGACTAGTTGTCTTAAATTGATCTAGAAATCAATGAACTTTCAAAAGTCCATCAAAATAGAGCTTTTGAATGTTAACTTGTTGATATGGTCTAAGCAACAATGCTAAAGATTAGTGGAACTCAAATCAAGGGGTTGATTTGAACCTAGTAAAGTTTTAATTGTTAAAGAGTTGTTTGTTTTTAATCAAGCATATTGACTCAAACCGTAAATGGCCATTTCATTCAAATAACAAACAAAGAAGCATTGTTTTCGTTCTTCTGAATGTGAGTCTTTCTGTGTTTGAAGCAGAAATTTAGGTATGTTGATTATGGAATAAAATAGCCATTAAGTTCCAGCCTTTGAAAGGACTTAAAACAAACTAGATGACCCTACAACTAATGTAGCATTGCCATGCTTCATTTCCCACTTGTAGGCCATTAGTGTAGCCTAGCTTCCATTGTTTGAGTTATTACGGAAGTAAGAACCTCAAGCGGTATATGATACCAAGGAAGTTTGATTGCTAGGTCACTTCTCTTTAAACATAAACTTATAGGTAGAAACGGATTTGTAAATTCCTTTCATTTGTTCCTTTGTTTTCCTATTTCTTGTACCTTTCCTAATAGCCTTAAGAATTGAATTCTCTAGTGTTGACTTTTATACTTTGTTTAGACATGTCCAATGTCATTCCAAAGTTCTTACCATTTATGTTGAATATTCTTGTTTCAACTAGATGATCTTACCAGAAGCTTCTAAAGTTCTCTAAGCATCGATCTATTCGAATGTCTAGGGACTAGACTCATTCGAGAATTAAATGGACAAAGATGTTAGGTTGTTAACCGTTGGTAAAGCTGAGCGTTTAAACTCAATGCTTTATGATCTCAAAACTACATTGTATTTTGAATTCACAAGCACCAATCGGTTTGCCATTCGATTTTGATATCGAAAACAACCATAAAAGTCGCTAAAAGAAACGTACATTTTAAATTGCTCATTTTCTCTCATTTCCGTGAATCGTTCTTGGATTCACTACCAATCGAGGAAATTTATTGTTACCTTTCTAAAAGGATTTATTGCAGTGCAAGATATTTAATTATAAACAATAATTAAAACATACATTGAAGCATGCAAAGTCTAAACATTTATCATGAGTAATAACTTGAAAATTAAAGTATTCATGCAATTTAAACAAGTCATTAGCATTTTATTCGAATTTATTGTTCCGGCAGGTGTGAATAAAATGATTCCAAGACCCTAAAACCATTGAAGAATTAAGCACATTATGTATTTTGACTCAATTCTAAAACATTTTAGGTAAGCAAAAGCCTTTTGCTAATAGTCTAGAAACTACTCTTGGTTGATAGGTACGTCTAAGAACTTATTAGGTAACCCTATCGATTTTGCCACGACATAAAAGGACTCCTTACTTATATCGTTGAGTTTCACCAAAACTAACATGTACTCACAATTATTTGTGTACCTTACCCCTTTAGTATCGATAAGTAACACCTCGCTATGGCGGAAGACTATTACTAAGATCGATGTAAAGGATATCCAAGTAAGTTTTATTTTGGCATGGCACCTTTTAACTCAATTTTTAAGTTTGGAACTTAAGGCTCTTACTATGTTGGTTAGATTTTAAGTGAACTAAAATCCTTAATCATGCAACATAGTCAAGCCACAATCTCATGCATATTTAAGACATATTTAAAAGCAATAAATAACTTAAAGCATGCATAAGATAAATGTGATCTAGTATGGCCCGACTTCATCTTGAAGCTTCAACTTCAAAATCCGTCTTGAAAATCTCCGTGGGAGGCGCCATTTTCTTCAAATAGGATAAGCTATAATTAAACTAATTACAACTATTTGATGGTACGTAGACCATTTTGAATTGAAAAACAAATTTGCTGCTTTAGACCAATTACATTCAAATTAATGGTACGCAGACCATATTTTCTATCCTATTTGGCCATACTAGTCACTTCATAACCTGCAAAACAGTACATATACAATATATACCATTCATCCATTCATTATCATGAATGGCCCACATAATTGGTTAGTTAAAACACATTGTATGCATCACATAAATATTTGCAGCAATTAATTAAGGGCACCAATAATCTACCAATTATTCAGTCTTTATTAATTCTAATCAAGTTGTTTAACCTTAAAGGATTTGTAGACCTAATCAAGAGTTTATGACTAAAATTGATCCCACTTAAACCAATAAATTCATATGCTTTACTAATTTTAAACATAAAAATGTATTTCTAGTCTAACCGGAAACATACAAATTTAATTAAAATTTAAAGCTCATATAAATTTATAATTGAATCCACTTATTTAATTTATTTTCAGTCGAATTTAAATTAATTCAAGGTTTTTAATTTTAGTAAAATAATTAGAATAAATTAAAATTTACAATAATTATAATATTCAAAATTAAAATCCAAGAAAACAATTTAAATTATTAATTTTAAAATTAATTAAAATTATTCGAACTGAAAATCTCAAATTAAAATTTAAAACGATTTAATCGTAACACGACGAGCACTTGGGCTTGCGCCCAAGCCCCATCGTGTGCACGATTGGTCGCTGCACAAGGCACGCACATCACCACGCAACGCACAGCCATAGGCCACACGCACACGCAGCCATCGCTGGCCACGATGCGCGCAACCTCTGTGCTGTGTCGCGTCTGCTGTTGCTTTCCCTCGCAAGGCACCGCTCGCTGCGCGAGCCTGCGCTCGCTGCACGCGAGGCAGTGCGCGTTGTGGTGCAGCTCGCTTGCTGCCCACACGCGACTGCTCGCTTGCCTTGCCCCTCGCCCACGCCCATCGCATAGCACACACGGCCAGCTCCTTTGCTTCGCGCGCGCGCTACGCTATGTTGCTCGCTGCATTCGTACCGTAGGGGCGACGAGCTCCCTTGCTCGTCGTCGCGTGCCCGCATTATACAACACCCTTAAGGGTAACACGTAGCTTCCATTTCTTTGTGCGTGCAACATTCATGAGTGTTTTCATAAAAAATTAAAATTAAGGCAAATTTGTCAGAAACCACCTTTTAAAATAGAGATTTTGCGAGAAACCACCTTTTAAAAAATAAATTGCGAGAAGAAACCCGATTTATAAATATTTTTGCGAGAGACCACCTTTAGCCGGATTCCTGTAGTTGACTCTTTGTTTCGGTGTTGACTTTACATGTGACTTGCACGTGACTTTTTTAAACAAAAAATTAAATCGTTTTTTCATATTCTTCCCTTTAATTTTCCCTTAAACACCGCTCATCTGAATTTTTGGGTTTCTTCCTCAAATTTTGTTGAATTTTTGGGTAAGTCTTCCATAAACCCTGTTACTCATTTTGCAGATCACCCAGAAAAACTAAAAGAAGTTCAAAGTCAAAAGTTGAAATTAGGGACATTCAACTCCTAAGTAGTTGTTGACTTGTGTTCTTGTTATTGTTTTGTGGCGTGAATTTTACTAGGGGTTATTTATGTTGGAGATTCGATAATTTGTTGATTTCTCTTTCTCTATCTCTTTCTCATTCTGACATTTTCTACCCAACACCTCGACTTTCTCTATCAGTTCACCAATCACCACTACAGTTGAAGGTGATAGAAATAAAATGGAGTGAAATTGAATGGGAAGAATACAAAAAAAATATTTAATTTTTTGTTTCAAAAAGTCACGTGCAAGTCGACGTCGAGAGAAAGAGTCAACCACCGGAATCCGACTAAAGGTGGTCTATCGCAAAAAAATTATAAATCGGGTTTCTTCTCGCAATTTACTTTTTAAAAGGTGGTTTCTCGCAAAATCTCTATTTTAAAAGGTGGTTTCTGACAAATTTGCCTAAAATTAATGACAAATTAATAAATCATATCAATTTCATAATTTTAGGGCGAAAAATCGAAAATTTATTAATTAATTAATTAATTTCCGATTAACATGGATTCAAATCTAGGTCATAAAACTTTAAAATTTAACATAAATTAACAATTTTTATCGTGGATTTTAATCATGGATACCTAATTAAATTATTAATTAATTATGAAAAACAAATCAATTCTAAATTATTCGAATTTCAACAAATTAATCATAATTACAAATTAGGTTGTATAATTAACAAGTCTAGAAATTCATAATTGTTAAACATATACTGTAGGTCAATAAAAAACTCAAGATTTATCAACAAGAATCGCAAATATTCAATTTAACATCTTAAATTTACAAACTTTTGCGTTCGGAAAACTAAAACCTTCGAAAACTCATAGTTAGGCTTCGAATTTGGGAATTCTGGGTTTCAGCGAAAGATACTAATTTTGTCAAAATTTTAGAATGCCTTTTACATGCGGAATTGACACAAAAATCACTAGATTTGGATGAGTAACGAATATTCTGCCGAAAAACTGCGTACATATAATTAAATAAACGCAATTTGCAATTAATTACGAAAATTAATCACCCCTTTAATTCTTTGCAAATTTGTAAAATTTAACCATGTCCATGCAATTTAGATTATGAAAATAATAAGAGGCTCGTGATACCACTGTTAGGTTATGATACATATGACAAAACATAAATCATGCGGAAAACCTTAATGCCAGGAAACATATTATTTACACATAATCATTTAGCATAATTCAGATGCATACACTTTGTAGCGTGCCCTCCCTAGCTGCGCCCGAACCGAACAAGAACAAGTCTTTAGGACTCCAAGTGTCGTCCCTCCGTAGATAGTCCACAGCACGTCCAGATCCGCCTTAAGCTTGACCAACTAGAATCGCCCTTAAGGTTACTTAGGATTTTCGTCTATTTTGGGTTGCAAGTGTTTGGCTGATTTTTGCTTAAAATCTTACCCTTGAATACTTCAATATCGTCTATCAAATATGTGACCCTAGGCCCTTATTTATAGAGTTTATGGAAAGGAATTATAATCCTACTAGGATGTGGATTTATTAATTAGAATGCTATTAGAACTCTAAATAATAAATTTAATCTTTTAGGATTAGGATTTAATCAATGCACGAATTCCGATAGGATTAGGATTCGTTATGAACACGAGCAGCCACGACCACGAGCATCGCACAAGCCTGGCTTCGTGCTGGGCCTTCGTCTAGCAAGCCTCGTCCGATGCTAATTCGTACGATGTGCTTCCGATTAAATTCCCGATTCCGGAATTCATTTCCGATACGAACAATATTTAATATTTCCGATTCCGGAATTAATTTCCGTTTCGAACAAATATTTAATATTTCCGTTTCCGGAATTATTTTCCGATTCCGATAATATTTCCGATTCTGACAATATTTCCGTTTCCGGCAATATTTCCGATTTCCGGCAATATTTCCATTTCCGATAATATTTTCCGATACGTACCATGTTTCCGTTTCCGGCAACATCTACGACTTGGATAATATTTATATTTCCGATACGATCCATATTTCCGTTTCCGGCAATATCATCATTTCCGGAGTATTCATTTCTTGCTTAGTGACGATCTCAGCTCCCACTAAAACCAAGATCCGTCGATTCCGAATATCCATAGATGGAGTATTTAATGCCATTAAATACTTGATCCGTTTACGTACTATTTGTGTGACCCTACGGGTTCAGTCAAGAGTAAGCTGTGGATTAATATCATTAATTTCCACTTGAACTGAAGCTGCCTCTAGCTAGGCATTGAGCTCACTTGATCTCACTGAATTTATTAACTTGTCAATTAATACTGAACCGCATTTATTAGACTTAACATAGAATGCATACTTGGATCAAGGGCATTATTTCCTTCAGGAAAATGGGTCTTCCATGGGAGAGATGTGTGGTCAGGCAATATGTGAGTCAAGTTAAATAGCTTGAAGCCAAGGGTTCAGGCAGTATCATAGAATGAAGAATTAACTCCAAAAAGATCCCAAATTTCTTTAGCTTGGGGACAATCTCTAAGTACATGGAATGAATCCTCCATAGAGTGTTGATACCCCGAATGCACAAATTAGAAGAAATCATATGCCTCACAAATAGACATCTCTTATGCAGAATATGATCTTGGAAATTGAGCCAAAAAAATTAATTTTATGAATCATATCACATTTCCCAATCCAACTCTACGAAACAGGTTGGGATTGCTCCCTCCGAGAGAGGACTTGCAAAGCTTCTTTAAAATCAAACCTACCATTTGTAGAAAATTTGAAAATCATAAAATCATCCACGTGAGAGTTTTTGTTAGGCAAGGGGATAGAATGGCATTTATTAGCAATGTCTACATGGAGCACGAAAGACAAATGGGAAAAATTCCAACTAGCATTGCACACCAAGTTACGGACCTTCATATTCTCCTCACCCCAGATCAAAGGACCCGACATAAGCTCTCTAAGGGTGAACTCTCCCACCCATTTATCCTCCCAAACACACAGATTGGAATTGCTACCCATGGACTTCCAAAGATGGAACCCATAGGAGAAGGAACGAAAGAGATTATCAGATTTTGAGTACTTGTCCTTAATGATCCTCACTTCCAAATTGTTTTCTTGGTGAAGGACCCTCCACCAAAACTTCAGAAATATAAGCTCTAATAATATTCTATATTTAGGTATTATACTGTTAGCTAAATAAGTAATTGGAACAACTTAGATGGATAATACGTACGTACGAACTGAACACTTGTCGCGTCGTGGCCGAACCACTGCTCTAAAAGACAATTCTGCGCTACCTCCGGTGCAGTAGATCACTTGCGGTTGCCCTCTAGGGTTAACACGACACCAAGGATTATGTGCACTCACAAGCCTCGGTTGGAGACTAGAATATTTGCCAGAAAAATGAGAACAGTGTTTAGCGTTTGAGGGAGGATGCATAATACTTTCTGTGATTGTGTGTTTGTGAGAAACTGAAGAGATGTATTTATAGGGGAATTGTAACAGCCATAAAACGGCTAGTAGTGGGGTAACGGGAAGTAGTGGACATAAAAACGGTCAGTAAGTGGGAAAACGGGAAGTAGTGGATGTTTAGTGGGGCAGTTACAACAACATTAGTGGGGAATTAATTCTGAGAATTAATTAAAGCAACTTTTTACCAAAAAGAATAACCCCGCCCACAGAACCCACCCCACGCCCGTGAACCGCATTCGCCAAGGCCCACGGCCCGGCCCGCGCGTGTCTGTATTGTGTGTCTACTCATGCCACTCACATGCTTTCTTAAACAAATGTTTCCCTCAAACCCCAAATATAAACATTGAAAGTAGTTGGTGTTTTCCCATGTGGGACTTTTCACATTCCCTTTTCCCCACTCATTTTCTTTTGTATTCTCACTAGGATTTCCAACCTATTACCTACATTTAGTACAATAGTTTGACCTTAAAACTGAATATATACTAACTTTGACTCTAGTGATATTGATCGTAGGAGTGTTGTTGCATTAGGACACTTTACAACTTTGATTTCTTGATCTTAGTATACTTCCGTTTTGGAACTTTGGTTAAAAAAATCCTTCAAAAAAAAACTTTGGTTAAAAAAATACATAAACAAATTGAATACATGTGTGGGCAATTGGCCAGGCATGAGTAAAACATCCTAAACTTCCAACTCCATACCCACCGACCCCGTTGTACGTGTAAGTAGGGGTCTTAACAAGCTGAGTCGAGACCAAGCCCATTGCAGGCCCGAGATCGGAGATCGTCGAGCTTACGAAATTGAGGTTGCGCTCGGATTCGGAACTTGAAAACCGAGTTTGGTTCGACTTGAAGCTCGATAGGCTCATTTGAGACTCGATAAGTCCGGTCGAAACTCAAACATCAAATATTAACCAATTTCCCATGTGTTAAAAATAAAATTCCTATTAAAATTAATTTATGTAGAAAAAATATTTAATAAAAATACCAGCGTTAGCAAAAACTCGAGCCTGCTCACGATCTATCTAGCCGAGTCATTGGTAGCACAAACTTGACTTGTTAAAATCTCAAGCCAAACTAGAGCTCGACCTCGATGCAAGCTTTATCTGAACCGTATAACGAGTAGTTTACGAGCAGGTTCGACTCATTAACACTCAGGTGTAAGTATCCTTAAAAACTATTTAATTGCAACCAAACATCTGGTAAATGTGTGACATTGTTAGTCCTAAAAGGTCATATTTCCATTACCTTGCTTAAGTTATTGACGAATCGGTACATGAACGTTGTAGATATATAAATTGAGAGCTAGCATTCTAGTAAATGAAATCAAATAAAAATACGGATAAATAAGCAAATAATGTATCCCTGTAATCTTTATACATGAAGTTGAAAATAAAAGCACAGACTCTAGAAATGAAAATGAAAATCAAATAAAAATAAATAAGCAAACAATGTATCCCTGTAATCTTTATACATGAAGTTGAAAATAAAACAGACTCTAGAAATGAAAATGAAAATCAAGTATGAAAATGAAAAACAAAAACAGAAGCAATTCCGGATTAGTTAACCTCTTCTCCATCCCAATTCTTCTTCATCTTAGGACCAGTAGGCCCTAGTTCCCCCATCAACTCAGCCGGCAAGGTCTTAGTAAAAGCAATGAATTTATCCTTAAGTATCCCTGGCAAAAGTTTAGCAACTTTATTAATCTCATGATTAGTATCATAAGTAATCTTAGGACCCCATGGCCTTGCAAAATTCAACCATGCCGGCTCAGTAACTGTGCCTAGATAATCCGCAGAGATAATCTTGTAACCATTACCAGTATCCCACACATAGTTACTCTTCTCTGTATCATTCTTTATTCCAACATAACTAGAACCTTGTAACACCTCCCCTGGTTTACGGTAAGTAGCATGACCATGCAAAGAAGCATACCCTACAACCTTATTATTACCATCACCAAATTCAAGGTCTGTAGGGTACACCCATTCACCCCCAGCATGTTGTGAAAAAAACACCTTCCTTAACAAACCATTAAAGTTACTAATCCTTAAAGTTACATGCTCCCAATCCCCTACATGTTCCCCTATTTCACCTAAAGGTATAGTTAAAAACCCAACTTTAGCTCTAGACGGTCCATTAAAAGGGTAAAACAACCATATAGCTAAGTCAGTATACGTTCCTGCAAGCATAGGCTTAATGTGATAATATGCACAAGCTGATCCTATATCACCTTTCTTCACTCTTTCCCGTTCATTTTGATCCTTTGGAAGATCTATCCAATATTCACCATCATTGGTGCCGCCTTGTGGAAGATTCGACCCTGAGGGATCAATAGGGACTGGATTTGACTCGTCTCCTTTCTTGTACAACATTGCCCCATTTTGAAAGAACCACTCAACTGATGAAGGCAAGTATTCTTCTTTTGGGTGATTGTATATCTTTGGAGAGTAGGTGTTTATCAGTGCCTCCAATTGTTCTAAATTAGGCATGTATGTGTTGTTTTTTAGAGTATACTTTAAGCATACTAGCAGAGGAGTATCCCCTGTTGTTCCTCCACCACTTTTTGCTAAAAATGTCCCTGCGCTCACTGCTGATGCCTGCTTTCCTTTCCTGACAGGTCTGGACTCGAAAATGTTGAACTCGTCACTATCAACACCCCCTTCACGACCCCATATCCAATCATCGGGTTCACACAACGTGGTGAAATCAGACCGAACACAACGAACCTTTTCTAAGGGTGGCTTCTCAGGGGTTGAGGTAACCACAAGGCCCACGGCTTGGTAGCCATCTCTTGGGATAGGAGCCCAAATGTAGCCAGGAGAGTCTTCCTTAACAGTTTGAGATTTACTACTCCAAACAAGAGCATAGTCTACAGGCCACCTTAAAGCAGGATTAGCAGGATTACTAGTATCTTTACCTACAAGAGCACGCCCAAATAGAGGTCTGTTATTAGGTTGGGCATAATAACCCAACAGATAAAACCCTTCTGCTAGTCCAATTGGCTCGAAGAAGGTTGCGCCTTGATCGCTTGGTCCTCCATTGTATGTTGCCCACACCTTGCTGAAATTTGTCACTTCGGCTATTTCTAGACCTCCAAAATCAATTATTCCACTTGCAAATCCACCACCTAACCAAAATACACTAACTATCAACAATCTTATCTTCTTTATTTAATTTCCACACAAAATCAAAACCCACCCGCAATATCTACAACAAAGCGCTTCATTACCAACTGTTTTTACCGACCGCCGTGAAAGTAGTCACTAAAAATTACAACTTACAAATCAACCCAGGAAATGACCTATCTTTCATCTCAAAACCTCATTAGTTTCAAACGTGCATGTTTTTATACGGAGTACGTAGTACGTAGTACGTAGTACGTAGTATTAGGAGAAAGTGCCTAAGGTTCAAGAAATCTTAAATGGCTAATTCTTTACCCTTGTTGTGTCAACTTTGTTCTAATTCCCTAATTCTAACATATGATGCTCACAAATCTACCGTAGTGCGGAGTATACACACAGTAGTCGTTAATTTACACAATTTATTTCTCAATCTCTAAACGTACGTAAAATTGAGATATGCATAAGTCGAGATTAACCTATCAGCTATCATCTCTCTTTTAGATCGAACACCTTACAAATTATCTTCTCATTTCTTATATTCAATTAAAAAAAATAAACAAACAAACCCATTTTTAAAAGAGCCCCTAGATAAAAGTGAATAATTTCTTGATAAGAATGAACATGTAAATTTTCTCTTAAAACAACCACACAATAAAGTACATAAAAAAAATTACAAAACATGCCAGGATCAATTAATAATAAAAAGAAGAAGATGGTTTACCAGATGGCCAAGAAGGTAATGGAGTTGGAAAATTGAAAGATGAGTCAATTAGAAAGTTTTTCTTTGACCTTGAAACAACATGAAGCTTGGGAAGATCACCATCCCCATCAAATGAAACATCATCAATTTTTGGAGGATTGGAAATATTATAACAATTGGAATTGCCTAGGATTAGTGCAATTATCAATGTTAATTGCACCAAAATATGAGAGTTTATATCATTCATTTTTATTATTAATATTAATTATTTAGGGAGATTATTTTAATTTAATCTCTCATATTTAGCTAGGGAACAACATAGTTCCCCCATTGGGAGACTTCTAACCTACCTATAGGAAATTAGAGATGAGCTAATCATGGAAAAAACAAAAATAAAAACATGATTAGCCTCTCTAAATAATAATTAATAAAGTTGGAAAATGGTTAAGAACGTTGATTAAGAACGTTTCTAAAATTGTTAGTTAGTTTAGCTTTTCCTGAATTTGCTCATCTCCCGCGAATTCTAAATAACGGCTTTTCCTTTTTCTGTTTTGTTTGCCCACTATGATTTCTTCATAGCTATAATTGTCGGTGACCTTACACCTTAGACATTTGGGCCTCACCGACCTACATTATCCATACACCTAGTCGACCACGGGGACCGGACAAAATTGACTCGTACCGATTATCCAACTTGAGACCTGAATTCTACCCGAAATCACTTGACACGAATTACACCCGACCCGAACCATATATACCCAGCAATAATGTGTCTAATTATGGTTATTTCACTAATTAATTGTAATACTCCTACTTACAGTAAATCGAATATCATTCCATCTAGACTGACCTGATTCGATACCGAAATCAACTCGAGCTATTTTTCACCCGAACTTTATCCGGTCTAAATCGACATGACCTAAATACTATCCACAACCCAATTTCCACCCCTAGTACTATCTATATACTCCCTCTGTATTTTAAAAAGAGATATATTTTCCTTAAACGATCGTATTTTAAAAAGAGATACACTTTCCTTTTTTGAAAACATGTTTTGGTCACCACTTCCAATTATATTAATATTTCTCTCTTTTTTGAGGTCCCTACACTTACTCACATCATCTTTTTACTACAATAAATCATTTACCCATTACCCACTTTAATCTTATTTTAATAAATTCAACCCACTCTCCTAAAACTATGTGTCGGTCAAAGTGTATCTCTTTTTAAAATACGGAGGGAGTAATATAGTAAAGAGAAAAAATCAATATGGTGATGACAAATATCGCTCTATGATTCGCCTCTCTTTTAATATAAATAATATATTATTTTAAAAATCATCTCTATTACATTTATAGAATAAATTACTATTTGACCCTCCTTTTTTATAAAATATTTTAACTAAAATTTTCATCCCTTAAAACTAATGCGTAATTAATAAATCTTGAACGTACTTATTTATTCATTTAACTAGCTTTCGAGCCCGTTCATAGAACGGGAAGTTGTATAGTGGTTGTTCAGATGTCTTTTGAAGTTTTAATAGTGAGTACTTGTGATTTTTGGTAATATATGAATTAAATAGAGGTGTAATTTGAAGGTTGGAAAAATATAAAATTATAGGTTGAATAAATATTGGATGTTAAGGGGGTGGAGTGGAAGAGACTAATGAGTATATTAGACTATTAATAATTTGATGTTGAATAAGGAAAATGAATTGGAAGAGGCATTAGAAATTATAAAATGAATTGGATATGCCACATGGCTTCTAATAATCTATGGTGTTCCTTTTTATAGACTAGGTATAGATGTGCAATATTTTCCCTACTACTATTATAGATTTTATGTGTTTAATATGATAATTTGATCAAAATATTCGACATGCTCAATATGTTAATATTACCCAAATATTGAATAAATATATTTTCTTTGATTGATATGATGTTTTGACTAAAATTTATCCAAATTGTACTGTCATATTTTATAATATAATATTTTTTCCATACATAAATACTCTTAGTTTATATAAAAGGAGGGAAAATAATAAATAAAATAAATAAATACGTTTTATTAGGAAAGTATTTTTTTTTACGGGAAAAATTTACACCATGAGTGACAATGTGTCATTCCTGGTACCAATTTTAGTATAATTAATGTAATAGATTATTATGGGATGCAATATAATGTAAGAATTTTAATTAAAAAGAAGACATACGTATTATATTTTATAGAATCACATAAAAACTGTGAAAGAGTATATTAACTATGTTAAGTCTCGTGCAAACGCACGAATGTTAATAAATAATTTGTTTATTTTTCCTTCCTACTATTATATTCAAAAGAATTTTTTCATTAAGTGAAATAAAAATAGATTTTGTATGTAAGTGCATGGAGTACCACCCTTTAAGAAGGAAGAGGGAGAGCGCCACATGGAAGATGAACTTGATTGTAAACGTCTTTTAATATATAGTATAGATATGGAATTTTCTCTCGACTACGTATGATATATTTTATATGTTGGATACGAAGTTTGATAATTTGACCACAATATTTGATATGCTTAATATGTTAATATGAGTAAATATTTTTTACATAATTGATATGTCTATTTGACTAAAATATTACCAAAATTGTCTAATACTGTAATATTCTTTGATCTTAATTTATGTTCCATAATAGCAGTTTATACAAAATGAGAGAAAATAAAATAATAAATAAGTAGCTATGTTTTTTAGAAAAGTGTTTTTTGGCGGGAAATTTTTTAACCAGGGAATGACATGTGTCATTCCTGCTATCTGTGTTAGTATAATATAATTGATATTGATGAAGATATTTAAAAGTGACATACATAATTAGAAAGTGAGTGTTCTCAAATCCAATCAATTCAAAGTCGCCCCATCATGAATGTGTGTATATGTTATCCTTATACCCATCCACCAACAGTAAATCTTATTTTGTTAGTCAATATTAGTCAATCATCTACGTTTATCTTGTCGTCAGCCCAATCTAAAATCCAAACTTGCCTCATCATCAAGTGTGATGCACCATTATATATAAAAATTTATTTTTGCACAAAATTTTAAGGTGATATTGCAATCATTTACATTAACATATAACAAAAGGCACGCACGGATATTCGAAAATATTATTTAGCCATTTAAAAAAAATTAACTGAAATATATATTTATCCCTTAAATCTAATGGGTAATTAATAAATCTCGGGCATACTCATTTTATCATTTAATATGCAATTTCTGGCAACTACGTATTATATTTTATATATGTTTAATATGATGATTTGACCAGAATATTTAATATGTTAATTTGACCAAAATATCCAGTAAGAATATTTTCTACTATTGATATGACTAAATATTACCAAAATCATCCAATACTTTAATATTTTAAAATCCAATAACTTTTTTCCAAACAAAAACTATTTATACAAAAGGATAGAAAATATATAAAAAGAAAGTACATATGAATTTTTAGGAAATGGGTTTTTTGCGGGAAAATTTTGCACCAGGAAGTGACACCTGTAATTCCTGGTGTATATTTTAGTATATTGTAATAGTTTTTTTTTTTGTTGCAAACTATTAATAATAAGGAAACTTAATCATTTAGATTTATGATTTTAGAAATAGTTTATTATGATATATTAGTCAAAATTTCAATCAACATGTCCTTAACATTCAATAAGATGAGAGAATAAATTGTTATCCATGGTCCATATAAATAATACGGCAATGAAATTGTTGCAAAAGTTATTTTGATATTTAAGATAAAATATTGGCTAGAACCCGTCATAAAAAAAATATAGTTAGGGGTCTCATTTTAGTAGTTAACATTTTGTGTATAAAATATTTTAGACAACCTTGTTAAATATATTAAATAGAGTTAACGTTTGTTATGCATATCAACATTAATTATATGACACAAATTCTTAAAAAGTTGATAGTATTATAATAATTTAATTGATAGTACAAGTTCAACTATTATAAGATTTCGTATGTCGGTTATCAAAAATTGCATGCAAAGATTTTTCATTGCATTACAAATAATAAACGATCAAAGGTAAACGTTCTTATACATATATATCTAGTATAAGACACAATTTCTAAACAAAACTTGATAAAATTAGTCATTATTTATGTTATAAGAGAGGCAAATCAGAGATCAACATTTGTCATCTCCACATCGATTTGCCTCTTTGTAGTTAATGTGTGGAGAATATATATATATATATATATATATATATATATATATATATATATATATATATAATTTATTGGCATAAGTAAATAAATACTTCGTAGTATTATGGATTATTACCATAAGTAATTGGAAGGTTTTAGGTAAATTATATACGAAATATATTAATTATGTTATAAGAAAGGCAAATTAAAGAGTGGCATTTGGCAGCTCCACATGGATTTGCCTCTCTTTTAGCTTAATACTCCGTATACAGATGTTTCTTAAAAGTTGACTAAAATATAATTCAATTGTTTAACCTTAAATATTTGGAGAAACTTATTTTAGTAGAGAGGACCACATGTTAGTTGCACATCGATTTTCTTGTGTACTACTATGGTCTTCTATTTTTTTGGATATACCAATTTTATTTTCGATTGTCAGTAAGTAACTTCAACTATTAATATCTTAAATTATCAATTAGTAAAAATTATTAGTGGCAGTATTATGTAAGTATTTAGACAAATCAAACAAAATGCTACAAAGTACATGACTATGTTCATCAAACAGTATTAATAATCACCAAAAAAACAGAAAAAGTAGAGTGATGTGTGAATATAATAGCTAGTGTAAAAATCAAAGAGTTGCATCTAAAAAATTGAGGAATTACGTAGTAGAGTTGTAGATAGATTAGATTACACAAAATTTGCTCATGTTTAATTAGAGAGGCAAATCAGAGAGCCATATTTGTCAAAGAGCGACATTACACGTTGATTTCTTCCATTTTAGTATAATATATAGATAGATTTTGCTAGAAAAGAAATCATACTTTCCCCGTTCCTTAAATATTGCATCATGGTTGACCTTTTACTACTCCAATAATTTACTTTGACTCTTAATATCTCCAATTACATATAATTAAAAAAAATTAAAATTGATATTTAGAAAATATATATCGATACGAATCTAACATAACCTTACACGACTACAACTTTTCTTACTTGTAAATCACAAAAAAGGACTAAAGTCGTAGTGTGAATAATGTAAAAATCACAATGTTGTGATATTTAAGGACCGGAGGAAGTGTATAAATTATGAACACTGATGTACAACCATTATTCATCATCGCCTACCAAACCTTGTAGTCAATGTATAGACAACAACTAAGACGATGTTAGATACTAAGCTTTAAATTGCAATAATGAAAATTACAGAAATTAAATATGAACGATTTAATCTCTTTTCTTAGGATAATACTAGCCACCACTATATTGTTGATGAGATTAAAAGTGAAGCCAACTCCGGAATTCCATAATCATATAAACGGAATACAACAAATTTGTCCATTCTCATGAACATGTCTTTTGAGATTATATTTGAATTTTGATGAGAAATATATGAGAAAATGTATTAGGCTTAATCTTCTGCATTAGTATAAATAGGAAAACCGATTTGACAATAACGGCTATTTAACAATATCCAATAAAAATAATAATTAAATAAAATATTAATAATTAATAAAAATAGAAGATTTATGAGTTATATCCTTAATTAATATGTGTGTCACGTGCGAAATGGTAGTTTTGATTAATAATATATAACCATATTATTAACCCAATTAAAAGCATACTAAGCACAATAAATTCTCTACTTAGCCCAATAACTTAGGCACAATTCAATTCAATATATGAAGCACAAACACATATTTAAGGATATACCATACTTAGTATATCAAATTTCTTACACGTGGGAGAATACTCATCCCACATATTTCAAATGAAGACTATTTATAAGAGAGGATAATAGTATGATGCAAAATAATGAAAGCTAAGCAAGAAAGAAGACGATGTTTGGAGTGAATTACCTGCTGGCCATTCAGGTAAAGGAGAAGGCAAACTGAAAGTCGTATCAATTGCTGAAACTTGTACTTCCTTAGCCTTGACATTCTCAATAACAATGGCTGCATCGTCATTAGCGTTCGCGTCGTTGTTTACGGTAGAAGGAGGATCGGAATCATAGGTAATGCAATTGCCCATATTTCTGTACTTTATCAAACTTATCACAAGTTCACAACATTCACAAGCTAGGCACAATATATAGTATATATTCCTAAAAAGAAGCTAAGCTATCTAAGCTAAGTTAATGAGTATGTAATTCAAAATAGATGAGAGAGTTGGCACTCAAATGTGACGTGCAAGGGAATAACTAATTTGGACAATTTTAAAGGCTTGAATTGCATGTATTGCAAAATATGGAAGAAAGATGTTCAAAGAAGCCAAGTTATTAGTGTGGGAATTTAAGTGTTTGCTTTGCTTTGCTTTGCTTTGCTTTTGAGTGGATTATAATTCTCTTTAAATGATAAAATCCAATAATAATCCTATCTACATTTTAACTACTTTTTTCCATTATTCAATTCGATGTATGTTAATTGCTATATCTACATAATTGTTGCATGTGAGACCCTTGGATTCTTTTTCAGATTTTTTTGCTTCCATAATTATGGCAAATACCAACAATTTTTTACCTATCCCACCTACATAAATACTATGGGCCCAATGGTCTTGCCCCCTTTAAAATGCTTTATCTAAATTACTTCATATACATGTATACACTTTTTAGACGAGGTTTTTTTTAAAAGAGTTCTACACTTGGTAAACAAAATTACAAAATTAAGAGGTCTATACTTTGAGCTTCTCAATTTTCTTTGTCCAATATAAAGCTTTATAGTATTGATCAATTCTCTTCTATTTCGATCCAACTTTTTAAATAAAAGAAGACTATGAAATATAAAGATCTAGCGCTTTACGCCTTTAAGATATAAATGTTTTGATTCTCTGCAAATACTCCGGGAGGTGCGCTATTTAAGCAATTATATAATTTATTTTTGTTGGGAGGTTAAAAGTCGAAATAATATATATATATATATATATGTATATATATATATATATATATGTATATATATATATTTATAATAAAAAAAATATGCAGTAGGTTGTAAATTTGATCATAAATCCTAACAATTCTTAAAGTGCAAACTTGAAGTTACTATTGCAGCAATAGTGTTGTGACGGTATTGCCCCCCGTTCTCACTCTTTAACACTGGTTTTCCCTTCTGCCACATCACGCTAAGCAAACTAGAAGTTACTATTGCAGCAATAGTGTTGTGACGGTATTTTCCCCCGTTCTCACTCTTTACAACTGGTTTGCCCTTCTGCCACATCATGCCCACGTTTATAAAGAAAAAAAAACTTTTTCTCCCTTTCTTTTCTTTCTTCTAATTCTGGAGTTCTGGGATCGCCCATCTACCATCATCCTTCTTCTCTCCTATCTCCTTCCCCTCTTTTGTTTCACTCACTAAAGGTATTAATTTTTCATCTTTTTGTCTTTTCACTTAAATTTATTAGTTTTTTTTTGTTGGATAAGAAGCTTCTCAACACTCTCAACTACTGTAATCAAATGGATCTTGTGTATTATTGTTCGATTTTGATTTCAAGAAAAACCCTAATATGAATTTTTGATTTGAATTGTATGTGTGTAGAAAATTATGTGAGAAAATTCTGCGTTTTTGCTCACCATTCTATTCGATCTCTTGAATCCCCGTTCTTCGTGTTATTGTGTAATTATTTTACGATTTTGAGTTCAAGAAAAACCCTAATTTGGTTTTCGATTTGAATTGTATGTGTGTAGAAAACCATGTGAGAAAATTTTGCGTTTTATCTCACCATTCTATTCGATCTTCGTTATTTATGTTATTGTGTTGGGTCTTGTGTAATTATTGTTCGATTTTAATTTCAAGAAAAACCCTAATTTGGTTTTTGATTTGAATTTGTAAGTGTGTAGAAAACTATGGGAGAAACCAGAGAGGACGATCAGAAGGAAGAAAAGGTTATAGATCCCGTTGTGGGCGCTGTCACCTGTGAGGGGGTCGAAAAACACGACGGAGCGTCTCTAAAAGAGTATACGGCCCGCACGACTTTTCCCCTCTGGATGTAGCAAGCAAATGTGGGCGTTAGCCTCTTTTTACTAGTCTATAGGAGTCACCATTCAGTATAAGAAAACTGACTAAACCCGGTCACTACAAGAAAGCGCTTGATTACCAACTGTTTTTACCGACCGCCGTGAAAGTAGTCAGTAAAAATAAATTTATCGACCGATAAAGTAGCAGTCGCTAAATTTACCGACCGATGTAAAAGCGGTCGGTAAATTTTAAATTTACCAACCGCTTTCAAAACGGTCGTAAAATTAGCGACTGCTTTTACCTTCCTTCTAACTAATGAGCAGTCGGTAAATTTCGACTATTTTGAAAATAAATTTAAAATTTTAATATCCGCCTATTTAATATCTCCGACCATATAAGCGGTCGCTAAATTTTTTAAAAAAAAATAAAAAATAAAAAACTAATTCAATGACATTCAATTCACCGACCAACTAGATTCCCTTTGCCTCCTTGAGTTCGACCATTCCAAAAAAATTAAAAAAAAAAATTGAAAGTCGCAGCCCACGAACGAAGCTGCACGGCGGCCACCTTAACCACGCCCAGCCGCGCACGGCGGCCACCTTAACCCAAGAAACGCCCAGCCGCGCACGGCAGCCTGCGATTTGGGCTGGGCGACCACGCAGCCTCCTGCCGGCGACGCACGCAGCCTCCTGCCGGCGACGCACCTCCCACCTGCCGGCGACGCACCTTCCCAGCCCAGCCGCACTTCCAACAACCCGCCACAGCCCAACAACCCGCCGACTCACCTTCCCAGCCCAGCCGCACTACCGTCGACGAATTCCCAACCCAAGATCTAGCCACAACGAACTTAGATCACTTGAAGGTAATGATGCTCCCTTGTTAATGAATGGTTCATATGTAGTTTTCCTGGATTCAGTTTTTGTTGTGATGTTGATTTTAGTTTTAAATTGATTTTTCCACTCATACCCCAATCCACTGATATTAGGTTGGGAAAATTAGGTGCAATTCAACTTTGGAAATCCATGTCTTTTGTTGTGATAAGAAAAAAAAATATTGTTGGTGTCTCATATCCCAGGCTGTATTTATCCATTTCTTCATTATTTATTTTCGTTGATTTCCTAGTAGTAGTGGCCTTCAGTTATAATACTCTATCTCCTCATAATTTGGGGGGCATCTATGTCCCTTTTGATTGGGAACTTTATGTTTTATCTTGGAAGTTCCTGCAAGTGCTAGGATATCTCAAGTGCCACTCAATCTTCTGCTTTCAATTCTCTGTATTAATGAGGATCTACTTAACATATATATTTTTTAATCATTGATTATGCTAAACGTTAAGATTAATAATCATAGCATGATATTGGAGCCAAGGAAGTGTTATAAGTAGTAAACTGAAAATCGAATTGCGCTAAATGCTTCTCCCTCCGTTCTATTATGGTCAATGTAATTACTGTACAAGTGTACATACAAGACCAAGAAGAATAAAAAGGACCACTATTTTCTACTTTTAGAAGGAGAGGTACTACTAATTAGTTTCAATGGTTCAGTGTAGTGGGCCAATGGAGGAGAAAAATAGAGAAACAAATTAACCTAAGAGCATGTTTAGAACATCAAAATGCTTGGACTTGAGCAGAGGGAATCTATTAAAATACTAAAAGTAATAACAAAGAGGACATAGATGGAGGCCAAAAGAGAAAATGACTTCATGAAAACATTTTGAAAGACCAAATATTTGGTGTTAGGAGAGAGAAAATATATTGAGAACCAAAGATGTTGCTAAACATGCTATAAGGGATAAAGTGAAAGTGTGTAGAACTTAAAAGAACAGATGAAAACAGAAAGTGGGTAGGGTAAAAAAAAAAAAAAATGGGAGTTGTCGTTTTGATCTGGTGCAAGAATTCTGATTGCAGAGGCCATATTGACATTTTTCCTTTCTTGCAAAGCAAAAGGCTAAGGAAAGAGTGGAAAGCTATAACAAATTATCAATATCAATCATGTAGGAATGATTACACTAACTAGTGTCATAAACTCATAATTCAGCTCCATTCTTAAACCAATTTACCCCATCCACATAAGGGTCAGCCTGAAAGCTATTAAAGTATTAATCTTGTAGATGACAAACTATTTCCCGAGTGAAAGTAGGGTAGATGTATTCCTTTCTTTGATTGGAATCTTTAATTTCGATTGGAATCTTCCCTTGGATGCTTTAGAATCGGTAAGATAACAATTATCTGGTTGTTAGTTCACATTTTTTGTAATTTCTAAATAATTCCAAATTGTTATGCTGAATAATTGTTTTTCTGTCATTCTTTAAAGGTTGTAAATTGTTTTTTTTTATCTAATTAGATATGTTGAATTAATGACTTATTATGGGCTTAAAAATGGGTAAAATAATGTAAAAATGTGAATGAAATGCTTACTGTTTCAAAATTTGTTCTATCATTATTATGTTAGTGATATTTAAAATTAGATTCCTAACCACAATGCTAATTACTCTTGTTTTATTATTTATATTTTATTTTTATTCTTATTGGCTTGTGGTTAAGTAATTATTGATCTTTATATAATTTATATGTAAATTATTGATCTTTATATAATTTATAAGTGTGTTTAAGTAAATTATTGATCCTTATATCATTAATAAATTATTTAACTTTATATCATTAATAATTATTGATTTTTATATAATTAATAATAATAATAATTATTCGAGTGTTTATTTAGAAAACTTCGAACGTTAGTAACATGATTAGTGTGAGATGTGTAGAGATTGGTTAGTAACATTTTTTTGTGAGATGTGTAGAATTTGGTATCATGAAAAGAAGAGAGCGTAGTTGGATGTACGATAGACTTGACGGGCGCAATCTTAAGCCCGACTTTCTCAAGGGGGTTGGAGAGTTCATTGAGTTTTGCAAAGAGCATCCAACATGCAATGATGGTGACAAAATAAGATGCCCATGCCCCTTGTGTGATAACAGACGTTTCCATGATACTGAAACAGTTAGAGTACATTTGTACAAGAAGGGGTTTGTTCGTAATTACTATCAATGGATATGTCAAGGGGAAAGCTTAGTAGAGTCCTCGCGTGTTCAGCCAAATCAATATCGGTATGGTTATTGATGCTCTTGGAAATAATCAAGAGCATTTGTTGAATGAAGAGGGTAATTCAGTTGAAGAAGAACCAAATGATGAAGCTAAGAAGTTTATAGACCTTCTAAAGGCAGCTGGAGATCCATTATATGAAGGGAGCAAACTCTCTGTGTTGGAGATGGCATCAAGAATTGCAAGTTTGAAATGTGAATTCAACTTACAACACAGGTGTGTGGATGGGTTTGCATCTTTGATGAATGATGCGATTCCAAATAACAACCAAATGGGTAGAACTTTCAATAGCACAAAGAAGGTTCTCGAGGGCTTGGAACTTCCTCATGAGAGGATCCACACATGCCCTAAAGGTTGTTTTCTCTTCTGGAAAGGCGATGCACAGTTAGATAAATGTAGAGTATGCGGAAGTGATCGGTATAAGAAGACTGCAAAGGGCAAGCTTATTCCAGCAAAAGTTCTAATCTATTTTCCAATCACACCGAGGTTGCAAAGGTTGTATGCTACGGCCAAATATGCCTAAGATGTGAGTAGCTACATTTGAATGTGACTTAACAAGTTCAAACTAAGCTTATAAAACACGTTTTAAGTTTAAAATCTGCCCCTAGGTGATTTAGTTGAAAAATGGGACCGAAAATGCCTTATTTAGCCTATATATGACCTATATCGACCAAATATGACCTAAATGTGCTTAAATTGATTAGAATCAGTTTTAGAAACCTTGAATATGCCACATAAAACTTGCAAATGGTTTGAAATGACAAGTTTGGTTCCTTAGCTCAAAGTTGGGCGAGAAAATGACATTTTAGGCAAAATATGACCTATAACGACCAAATAAGACTTAGATGTGAGTAAATATATTTGAATGTGACTTAGCAAGTTAAAACAAAGCTTATGAAACATGTTTTAAGTTTAAAATCAGCCCCTACGTGATTTAGTTGAAAAATGGGACCGAAAATGCCTTATTTAGCCTATATATGACCTATATCGACCAAATATGACCTAAATGTGCTTAAATTGATTAGAATCAGTTTTAGAAACCTTGAATATGCCACATAAAACATGTAAATGGTTTGAAATGACAAGTTTGGTTCCTTAGCTCAAAGTTGGGCGAGAAAATGACATTTTAGGCAAAATATGACCTATAACGGCCAAATAGGCCTTAGATGTGAGTAACTACATTTGAATGTGACTTAACAAGTTCAAACTAAGCTTATAAAACACGTTTTAAGTTTAAAATCTGCCCTAGGTGATTTAGTTGAAAAATGGGAGCGAAAATGCCTTATTTGGTCAATATAGGTCCTATATCGACAAAATATGACTTAAATGTGCTTATATTGATTAGAATCAGTTTTATAAAGCTTTAATATGCCACACAAAACATGTAAATGGTTTGAAATGACAAGTTTGGTTCCTTAGCTCAAAGTTGGGCGAGAAAATGACATTTTAGGCAAAATATGACCTATAACGAACAAATAGGCCTTAGATGTGAGTAAACACATTTGAATGTGACTTAGCAAGTTCAAACAAAGCTTATGAAGCACGTTTAAAGTTTAAAATCATCCCTTAGTTCTTTTAGTTGAAAAATGGGAGCAAAATGCCTTATTTGGTCAATATAGGTCTTATATCGACAAAATATGACTTAAATGTGCTTATATTGATTAGAATCAGTTTTATAAAGCTTTAATATGCCACACAAAACATGTAAATGGTTTGAAATGACAAGTTTGGTTCCATAGCTCAAAGTTGGGCGAGAAAATGACATTTTAGGCAAAATATGACCTATAACGAACAAATAGGCCTTAGATGTGAGTAAATACATTTGAATGTGACTTAGCAAGTTCAAACAAAGCTTATGAAACACGTTTTAAGTTTAAAATCAGCCCTTAGTTCTTTTAGTTGAAAAATGGGAGCGAAAATGCCTTATTTGGTCAATATAGGTCCTATATCGACAAAATATGACTTAAATGTGCTTATATTGATTAGAATCAGTTTTATAAAGCTTTAATATGCCACACAAAACATGTAAATGGTTTGAAATGACAAGTTTGGTTCCTTAGCTCAAAGTTGGGCGAGAAAATGACATTTTAGGCAAAATATGACCTATAACGAACAAATAGGCCTTAGATGTGAGTAAACACATTTGAATGTGACTTAGCAAGTTCAAACAAAGCTTATGAAGCACGTTTAAAGTTTAAAATCAGCCCTTAGTTCTTTTAGTTGAAAAATGGGAGCGAAAATGCTTTATTTGGTCAATATAGGTCCTATATCGACAAAATATGACTTAAATGTGCTTATATTGATTAGAATCAGTTTTATAAAGCTTTAATATGCCACACAAAACATGTAAATGGTTTGATATGACAAGTTTAGTTCCATAGCTCAAAGTTGGGCGAGAAAATGACATTTTAGGCAAAATATGACCTATAACGAACAAATAGGCCTTAGATGTGAGTAAATACATTTGAATGTGACTTAGCAAGTTCAAACAAAGCTTATGAAACACGTTTTAAGTTTAAAATCAGCCCTTAGTTCTTTTAGTTGAAAAATGGGAGCGAAAACGCCTTATTTGGTCAATATAGGTCCTATATCGACAAAATATGACTTAAATGTGCTTATATTGATTAGAATCAGTTTTATAAAGCTTTAATATGCCACACAAAACATGTAAATGGTTTGAAATGACAAGTTTGGTTCCTTAGCTCAAAGTTGGGCGAGAAAATGACATTTTAGGCAAAATATGACCTATAACGAACAAATAGGCCTTAGATGTGAGTAAACACATTTGAATGTGACTTAGCAAGTTCAAACAAAGCTTATAAAGCACGTTTAAAGTTTAAAATCAGCCCTTAGTTCTTTTAGTTGAAAAATGGGAGCGAAAATGCCTTATTTGGTCATTATAGGTCCTATATCGACAAAATATGACTTAAATGTGCTTATATTGATTAGAATGAGTTTTATAAAGCTTTAATATGCCACACAAAACATGTAAATGGTTTGAAATGACAAGTTTGGTTCCTTAACTCAAAGTTGGGCGAGAAAATGACATTTTAGGCAAAATATGACCTATAACGACCAAATAGGCCTTAGATGTGAGTAAATACCTTTGAATGTGACTTAGCAAGTTCAAACAAAGCTTATGAAATATGTTTTAAGTTTAAAATCTGCCCCTAGGTGATTTAGTATAAAAATGGGACCGAAAACGCCTTATTTAGCCTATATATGACCTATATCGACCAAATATGTCCTAAATGTGCTTAAATTGCTTAGAATCGGTTTTAGAAACCTTGAATATGACACATAAAACATGTAAATGGTTTGAAATGACAAGTTTGGTTCCTTAGCTCAAAGTTGGGCGAGAAAATGACATTTTAGGCAATATATGACCTATAACGACCAAATAGGCCTTAGATGTGAGTAACTACGTTTGAATGTGACTTAGCAAGTGAAAACAAAGCTTATGAAACATGTTTTAAGTTTAAAATCAGCCCTTAGTTCTTTTAGTTGAAAAATTGAAGCGAAAATGCCTTATTTAGCCTATATATATTTTAAGTTTAAATGTGCTCAATTTAATATATTTGTTACGCATGGGTGATAATCATTTTAATTCTTGTAGGAAAACTATGAAAAAAATGTTGCTGAATGTGTTGAAAAAGGCATTGCTAAAGATCCCAACCAAATCTACTTTGAGACAGTAGGTGGGAGAAAGAAGGGAAAGGTCCCCGGGCTGGGGAGTGGAGACTCTCTATACTTTGCACCATCTAGAAGGGGTGGTAGTTCTTCTAGCTCATACACCCCATCTATTTATTCTCAAATGTCATCTCGATTGGAAGAGACTCAACAACAATTGACCCAAAAATTCATTGAGCTTGAAACAACAAAAAATCAGATGCTAAAGGTTATGGAGGACGATCTACTTTTGAGGCGAAGGGAGAGAGAAGAAAGAGAAGCAGAGCGACTAGAGCACCAAAGGGAGATGGAAAGGGAGAGACAAGAGAGAGAAAGGGAGAGACAAGAAAGAGAAGAACATGCCGCCCAGATGAAAAAGGCAATGGAGTCTTACGAGCGGATGTTCAGCCAGTGTACTGGTTTTCCTTTCTCGCAGTCGCAGGACCCTTGAGATCCAACCGGCGGCGGGACACCTTTGTGTTAGGTAGTTAGTATTCTTGTATTAGTTTGAACTAGTTGCAACTTTTCGTATTAACATGTTTGAACAACATTATGTGTATTATGAATCTTTGTTGTATGACTTTGAACAGGTTTAATATTATAACATCGAGCAGGTTTCATACGATTTTACAGAATTTATATAAATTCGTATATATACAGGCATATATAATATTTACAGGTACATATATAATATTTATACAGGCATATAATACAGGTATATATGCGATTGATATTTGCATAATTACCGACCGCAAAGGCAGTCACAAATTTAGTGACCGCTACTAAAGCAGTCACTAATTTAGTGACCGCCACCAAGGCAGTCACTAATTTAGTGTCCGCCTAGGCAGTTACTAAATTAGTGACCGCCACCAAAGCAGTCACTAATTTAGTGACCGCTTGGGCAGTCACTAATTTAGTGACCGCCACCAAGGCAGTCACTAATTTAGTGTCCGCCTAGGCAGTCACTAAATTAGTGACCGCCAAAGCAGTCGCTAATTTAGTGACCGTCAAAGCGGTCGCTAAATTAGCGACTGCCTTAGCGGTCACTAAATTAGCGACTGCTAGGCGGTCACTAATTTAGTGACTGTTTATCGCGGTCGCTAATCCTGTCGGTAAATTTTAGCGACCGCCTTCCAGTCGGAGTTTCCTAAATTACCGTCCAGGTGAAAACTGACCGCCAACGGTCGCAAAATCTTTTACCAACCGTTTTTCGCGTTTTACCAACCAATTTTAGCTGTTGGTAATTAATCAATTTCTTGTAGTGACCGGTTATGGTGATATGCCTGGTGTTAGAATCCAACCTTCCTTTACTTGTATTTCTCCTTTCTATTGCTTTCTAGGATCTTTCTAATAGTTTTCTAGGCTTTAGGAAGAATTATTATGTTACTGTAATTCCAGTGTTCACTGGGACAATTTAGCTAATTCAAAATAAACCTCTATGAGGGGTATGAACCAATACCTCTCACCAGAAGTTGCCTTTGCTTAATTCATGTGTTGTTGCTAGCCTTTATAGATATTGTGCTGTCGCATGCTTTTAAGCTTTCCAAGACCCATCAAAATCCCTTGCAAAACAGATACACTCTCGTCGTCGGTCCCGCTTGTGCCTGCTGTGCGCACACAAGCGCCCCGATCGACCCTCGACCCTCGCTCTTGTCGCCAATAGGCAAGAGTGCCCATTCTAAAGCAGACATCCGCTCGTGCCCCGAGCCTTGAGATTCACTTTCCGCACAAGGCTTGCGCCCTTGCCGTCCCATAGGCAAGAGCGCGCCGCACGGATCCGGTGTCAAAACACTCGGACCGTGACAGTTGGTATCAGAGCCAAGGTTCAAACCTAGGCATCGAGAGACCCAAGCAAGCAATTTGAGATGGAAACAATCGAAGAAAGACTAGCCTGGCTAGAAGGCAAGTCTGAGAGCTGGACCCGACTCGAGGAAATTGTGATTGGCCAAGCCAAAGAGATAGAAAGACTCGAGGGCGCGGTCGATGAGCTCATGCAAGAGAAAGAAGCGCTTCAGGAACAACTCAACTTTGTCCAGAAGCAAGCTGAAGATGCCCAAGACAAATGCGCGACACTGATGCGCGCTGCAAGGACTGACTCGAGTGGGGGTGGTGCGATGAAGATCAAACCTCCAAAACCTCGAGACTATAGTGGGGCTAGAGACTCGAAGGAAGTTGATAACTTCCTCTTCGACATGGAGCAGTATTTCAAAATTTTTCAACTGAGTGACAATCTAAAGGTGGATACCGCGACCATGCACTTGTCGGATGATGCGAAGCTGTGGTGGCGCACCAAGCACGCCGACATCGAAGAAGGGAAAATAAAGATAGACACCTGGGAGGAGTTCAAGAAGGAACTCAAAGATCAATTCTACCCCGAGAACACCGAGTTTGTTGCAAGAATGAAGCTACAGGAGATCCGCCACAAGGGCTCCATACGCGACTATGTGAAGGAATACTCGGCCTGCATGTTGGACATCCGAGACATGAATGAGAAAGATCGGTTGTTCAACTTTGTTCACGGGCTGCAAGAATGGGCGCAGCGCGAAGTATTGAGGGCGAAAGTGGACACGCTTTCGGCCGCTATGACTGCTGCAGAGCGATTGATGGACTACTCCGCGGGAAGGGGTCATCGCTCGGAAGAAGGAACAAGGGGGACGCCTACAAGCTCGGAGGGCCCGACTCCAAGCTCACCCAAGAGTGTGAGAAGTGACTCAAGGGTGTCGTCCAGCTCAGTCGGAGGATTCAAGAAAGGAAGTGGGGGAGGAGATTCACAGAAATCCTGGTCATCACCTTCCGTATCAACAAAGGAATCCAAGATCAACACGCCCTCGGGAAACTTTAGTAGACTGAACTGTTTGCTATGTCGAGGCCCACACAAATGGTGGGAATGCAAACACAAAGGGGAGATCGACAACCTACAGAGGAAGTTGTCGGCCATGTCCGTGGAGGAAACCCCAAAAGAGACAGAAGAAGAAGCATGCCATGAGGACGAAGAACCCCGCAGAATGAGTTCCGTCTACATGATGTATGCAATGGGGAAAGAGGGCCCGAAGACAAGAGAGGAATCCACAAACATGATGTACGTGGACCTCGTGGTAAATGGGAGGAATGCTCGAGCCATGGTAGACACTGGCGCCTCTCACAACTTTGTGACCGAAACAGAAGCCCGAAGATTGGGGTTAGTGCTCAAGAAAGGAGGCGGTAGCATGAAATCCGTCAACTCCAAAGCCAAGCCGATTCTCGGTGTGGCAGAACAGGTGGAAGCAAAGTTGGGAGACTGGGAAGGAAAAATGAACTTCACTGCCGTCAACATGGACGACTTCAACCTTGTGCTTGGATTGGAGTTCCTCCGCACCAGCAAAGCAGTTGTAATGCCTCACTTGAATTCTTTGCTTGTAGCAGGTGGACAAACTTGTCTAGTTCGAAGTACAGGTACCCCCACAAAGACAAAAGAGAAGGGTCGATTCCTTTCGGCAATGCGAGTGATGGAGCCACTCAGAAAGGCGACATCTCAGATACCCCCTCGCATCAGAAACAAGAGACAAGATGCAAGCTCAAGCCAAACCGCTTCGAGCCAGAAACCAAAAACAAGGAAGACTTGGATTCACAAGACTCACCAGCCTACCGAGACACAACAAGATTCAAGAAGACTCCAGCAACCGCCATCAACCAACGGCGCAGAGAAGACTACAGAGTTTAGAATAGGAGCTTTTTCTTTCATCTTTTGTAACTCTTGTAAGTCGACGAGGGCGTCGATTGCTTAAGTGGGGGAGGATGTTAGAATCCAACCTTCCTTTACTTGTATTTCTCCTTTCTATTGCTTTCTAGGATCTTTCTAATAGTTTTCTAGGCTTTAGGAAGAATTATTATGTTACTGTAATTCCAGTGTTCACTGGGACAATTTAGCTAATTCAAAATAAACCTCTATGAGGGGTATGAACCAATACCTCTCACCAGAAGTTGCCTTTGCTTAATTCATGTGTTGTTGCTAGCCTTTATAGATATTGTGCTGTCGCATGCTTTTAAGCTTTCCAAGACCCATCAAAATCCCTTGCAAAACAGATACACTCTCGTCGTCGGTCCCGCTTGTGCCTGCTGTGCGCACACAAGCGCCCCGATCGACCCTCGACCCTCGCTCTTGTCGCCAATAGGCAAGAGTGCCCATTCTAAAGCAGACATCCGCTCGTGCCCCGAGCCTTGAGATTCACTTTCCGCACAAGGCTTGCGCCCTTGCCGTCCCATAGGCAAGAGCGCGCCGCACGGATCGAGTGGAAACATATTTGACTCACAACGGATATAGGTTCCCTTGTGATCCCTGATGTGGAGATCGCTAAACGTACATCAAGCGGAGTAGAGATTGAGAGTTCGGGGGACGTTTATTAATACGTGGAATGCCCAGCATTAGCCCACGCGACGGTCCTTACTAGTTCAATGTAACGACAACAGGACATGCGTTATGCTACATTACTACTATGAATTGATTTTAATGCACATATATTCACTAAACAGATGTCAAAATAATGATTTAGGTTAATTCAAGGTGTTTAGCAATAAACCAGTTTGTCAAAGAATTATCTGATTTAGGCATGAGTAATATAGAAGATCAGAAATTGTTGTGATTGTAACAGCTATGTATTTTCTCTAAATTGTTCTCCCCTGTTAAAAAAAGTTTTAAAAAAAATTATAAAAAGGTACAGAATTGATATCAATTATTAGAAATGTAGGTATTAATTGAAAATTTTTAATAACTTAGGTAGTAATTGACAAACTCCTTAAAAATGTACTTCCCCTGTTTCTTTTTGTTCTTTACGTTTTCCTTTTTGGGTGTCTCAAAATGTTCTTTACATTTCCTTTTATATTATCACATAAATGTTTTAATATTCTAACAAAATTTATGTCAAATGATTATTTTAACCAATTAAATTCATTGGGTCTTTTAATCTCTCACACTTTTCTACTGGGACTTTAAATTTTTCTCATTTTCCCAATATCCTAATTTTGATAAGAGTAAAACATTATAAATAAACGTAATTTTTCTTGTTTAAATTAAAAAAAATAGAGGGATCTCAATGCACATTAATTAGTCGTTAATAAACGTGTAAAAAGCCAAATGTAGAGAACAAAACGAAACGGAGGGAGTAGGTAGTAATTGACAATTTTTCATAGAAAAAGTGAAAGAAACTTGAACAAATTCAAAAAAAAAAAGGTCAGGCTCAAAGAGCTGCCAAACGGTATTCCCCAGACAGAGTTGTCAAAAACAGAGAAACCGACCTGAACCGACCTGTATTTTTAAGTACCTAAACCCGACCCGAGACCCGAAATGTTGTTAAAATAGGAAACCCGTAACTCGACTGTATCCAACCCGTTAAGACGGACGAACAATTTCGACCCGTTAATGCATGACCCGGACCCGAACCTGGCACCCGACCGCAAAAAAAATCGATGCAGAACTGAGTCAACAGACCCGACCAAAAATGACCCGAACCCGATTCAACACCCGATCCAATGCCAACCTGAATCGATTATAACCCGATGAAACCTGTTATTGACCCAACTCGTGACAACCCGTTACCTGATTTTACACGACCTGTTAACAAACCGATTTTTCATTGACCTAACTAAATAATAACTTTTTTTTTTTGAGGGAACTAAATAATAACTTAAATCAAGTTAATGTTATTTTTTATAATTACCTAATCTAGAACAAGTGAAAAGCGTTAAACCAAATTTAACCAAATTCGACTCGTTAAGACCCGAACCCGAAATTGTACCCGACTAGAAAAGACCCAACCCGAACCCGACATATACCGAAATGAAAAATTAACCCGACATGTCCCAACATATAATCAACCTGACCGAACCCAACCTGCACCCGGGAATAAAATGACCTGACATAACCCGACACCCGAGATGACCAGACCCGGACCCGACTCGAGTAACCGTTTTAACAGCTCTATCCCAGATGAAGAAGTCTAAATCACATGTTCAGTTTTGCACAAAATGAAAATTCCACAAGTTATTTTTATTAAAGGGATAATACAAAACAATTCACATTGGTACGAAAGAAAATGGCTATATATTTCCATAAATTAAGAAATACAAGATACATCATTTTATTTTAGATAATACAGAGGCGGCACACCAAGAATGGCAGATTTTGGTGGTGGAACTGGATACTGGATGAGTGATACACCCCGCAAGCGCCTATAACTGATTTGAGATCACAAATATGAACATGTACTGTCTAAAAACATTGAGAAATGCAAGAATAGTTTTGTAATTAGATTTATGAACATATTGAAATATTTATAGTTTTGAGAACGAAGTTAGAGGTTTAGACCAAGTTACGAGGAAGTGTAGTTAGCTGCTTCAGCCGCAATGAACTAATTTTTGTGGTAGTGGTTCTGTAGCAGAAGCTTTGTCCAGGTTATTAGTGAAAATATACAGTTTAAGCATCACCCTTGTTAGATTGAGAAGGCTTCTTGTTCTGAACCAAAACAGGCAAAATCATAATGTAACTTTGTATGTAGTGAAGTATACCTTGAGCAAACAGTACATTGGCATGTAATAAGATTACAGTTCAAGTCGTAAAATCTGTAAATGCAAACAGGTAAAATCTGTAGAATAGAGAACAGGATAGTAATGCAGAACATGAAAATACAAACACATCAAACCAATAAATCTGTGTTAACAAATAGTTAGATCACATCCCCATTAATCCAACAATCACAAGGACTTGATGACTCTTTAATGGTATACATTATGTACTAATATAAGTTACAGAGATATACAACACATGTCACTCAAAAGAAAAAAGAAACACTGGAAACGAGTCAGTCAGAAAATAATCAAGGTTGAAAGAAAAGGACTGGAGAAAGGTCATTTTCTTTTCCCTTCCGAAGGTTGTTTTCTTTTCCATATCTCCCTTCCTGGTACCTTTCTTCAGGAATAAGAGCACAAAAAAAAGGAACAAAAATGCTAAAAAGTCAAGAAATTCCAAAATCTCGACCCACACGTACGTTACCACAAGTAAGCCTACTGACCATTGACCATCAAGAAAGAACAGCAATATCTGGGTTGCTCTTCTCTGTCATCTTAGAAGTTATTTTGGTGGTCTCCTTCACCTGCTTCAACCGACTCTTAACAAGCGGATCCTTCTTCTTGAGGCTGGAGCTAATCGGGGTCGAACTTTCTCTTTGGCTGCCTAAGCTGCGCCTTGATGCCCGTAAATTACTTTTATCCTCGGAAGGTGAGCTAAATGCATCACTGCAGCTCTTTCTGCGTCCAAATTTAGGTGATACAGCACGAGTTGTAGGAAGCTAGGATGCCAATTGAAGATGCAAGTCAGTTAATTGTACCCTCAAAAAACTTTTGTACATTTACTTTTATGAGAATCTGCCATGTTATCGAGTCAACTAAGGCATTAACGTAGGTATTTTTGAGCGGGAGAAACAGACTTAGAAAGGAGATCCTGGCATATTCCCCACTGACAACAAGCAAATCTTGTTTTACTACCTAATGATCAAATCTGTACATCGTGAAGATGATAGAGAAGTTCATCTAACATCATAGAAAAGGGGAAAAAAGAGAAAAATAATTCGAACAACAAACAAGACTTGGATAAAATACCTACAGAAGATCCAAGAAATAGCTGAATTAATGGAGCAGAACACTAGTGTATTTAGCTCAGTTCCGAATCATAAATCACATCCAGATTTTGACAATGAAAACCTCTCGACCCTTGTGATAACCATAGAGAAGCAGATGTTTTCTTTTCCATTTTTTTGGTGCTACGAATGAAGAAGAATTAAAAGATGCAAGAGTACCAGGGATTTAACAAAGCCAGGTTTACCAAGAGGATGGCAAAGCTGCAAAAAACAGGCAAGTACTTTCGGGTTCAAAATTGTAAAGTCACTTCACACTTTGTGGGTGCCAAGAAGTTAACATAAATCAATTTGCATTTCTCACTTCTCAATGCACTAAAATGTTGAGATCATACGTGACATCAAAGAATCAAAGCTAGTGGTTGGCGAAAACATTGAAACTGAGTCACACACAGCCTACTGCCAAGACACTTCACACTTTGCAGCATAGCACACAGCCAATGTGGCATGAGAAATTTGAAATTCACAAGTTAAAGAAGAAAAACACAGACAAAAGAATTTTCAATGATAAATTTATAAAAATAATTGTTACTCACGAAGTGCAGAGAGCAAGCATCTTATAAACACAAACAAAACAATAATTAGACTTGGATTTAAGTAATGATACAAATGGGGAAAAGAAGGGGAAAAAGGTCGTATACCTTCTTAAGCTCTCTCTTGGGTGGAGGCTTCTCATAGTAGAAATTGGGAACTGGATTAGCCCTGAACATCATGTTTTTCCTAAGCTGCTTTACAGCTGCTTCTTCATCTTCCTAAGAAACAAAATGTCGATATACAGTGAATATATTTCCTGTCAATTTAACATGACTCTTTAAACTCCATATATCTGATGAATGGTTATACCTTAGTCCTAGCTTCATACTCCAGTTTCTCTGCCTCTAAAGCTTTGCGTTTCTCCTCCAATTTTGCGTAGTACTAGAAAGGAGAAATTAGACAACTGAAGGATTAGACTAATTCTAAACCATGAAATTTTCATATCAACTTAAATCCCAGATTCATCAAAGTTACCTCTCTTCGTTTCTCCAAACGTTCAGTACAGGTGAAAGTAGGAGCTACACCGACAGTAGTTCTGGATCTTGTAGTCCTTGCTCTATGAAAGGTTAAGGACTAGCAACAAAGTGAACCGAATTCAAACCGTAGCAATAAGACTATTTTCAAGACTCCTAAAATAAAAGCCTACATAATAAGGCAAAAGTTCCATACAGACATATAATTAACATATAACCCCAGAATGGCCAAGAAGAACATCTCTAATTATGTCTTATTTGACTTTGGAAACTCTGTAGAAAACTTGCACTTCAACTAGAAGACATAAGACATAGTACAAGTTTTAAAGCAATTTCAACAAACAGTTGAAGTGTCGATATAACCGTTAAAAGCCCCTAATTTCTCAAAATAGCATATAGATGGGGACCACTTGAAGTAGAAAAGAACTTGGAACAAGTTGACACAGAATAAGATAATACAATCACTAACAATCCTCTCATCAGGTCAAATGGGGAAAAGCCAGACTAGTTTAGTTGAAATAAAGGATACGAAGATGCCACGGACCAATTGTCTTCATCGTCAAATGGTTTCCTTCCTAAAAACGGGGTAGTCGGCTGCAAAAAGTCACAAAAGTTGAGTCAGCATTGCAAATGTAAGCAAGGTTATAATTTATAAACTTGTATGATGATCCTGATAATATCCAGTAGTGCAATTTCACAAATTTTTAAAAGGAGAATGGACAACCTACAAACCATCAGGGTCATAAGCATTCAACTAAAAAGTTTCAGTTATAGCATAATGTGGTAACACTGACCCAACCCGAAAGGCCAAAACCCTGTCAAATCCAATCAAAACTGACTTGAAATATAGAAAGCCCATAAATAATAAAACATAGGAAGCTGTAACTCAAACTGCCCCAACACTACTATGTTTTTCAAAGATGACGCACATATACACTATTTCAAGTTAGTACTGCAGATGTGAAGTTACATTGGCAAACATATCTGTAAGAAACTGTTAAACTATTTGATATTTTCCATGTACCAAAGAGTCTCCCATGCCATTCCAACACTAACTACACGAACAACCCTCTTTATTGAGAAGCTTTCATAGGCAAAAAGAAGACTCCCTAATGTCTCCTCGCCGATTCTAAAGCGATACTATAAAAGGACCTAACCAAATCAAGATGACAAGTTAGCCCGTTGTTATCTGATATAGAGGAGCACATAAAAAATACGTTATCTCCATGCAAATTCTACTTTGACAAAGTCAAATATCTCAGCTTAATTTCATTAGTCACAAAGATGACAACAACTGAGTCAGGCACTGAATTTCATTAGTCACCTGTGATTTTCGGGAGGAACTAGGAGACTTTGAATTGCTAGGAGATGGAGAAACAGGAGTTTCAACTGCTTTGGGACTCTCCCATACTTGCTTATCAACATTAGTAGGTTTCTGAGGAGTGTTCTTCATCCGAAAGTTTCCAGCAGCTACTGCTCCTGTGGCTTTATCAGTGGAGCTCAATTTCTGATCCACAGCTATAGGAGATTTCATCTCAAGCTTTTCAGTATCGAGATTGGCGCTCTTATTGGCCAAAACCTCTTGTTTTTCACAATTCTTTTCAGCACGCGGGACCTCTGAGGTGCATTCCTTCACCTCACAGTCCTTTAATTCAGTGTTGCCTTCAGGTGATTTAGGATTTTCCTCTTGGTCTGAATCGGCAGAAACTTTTGGCTGAACCCTGGCAAAAGGGGACTTATTTTGCTCTATACGTACGCCTGTAACTTCTCTTCCCATTACACTGCACATTACACAAACAGAAAATTGATACTGTTATATCTCTGCTATAAGATTAATTACAGTCTAGGAAGCGCACAGTCACATCAAAGAAAAATGTACTTGAACGTTGAACATTAGTATCACTAAGATACCAAAATGAGCAATCACTTATCCACACATCTCTCAAGAATCTACATTGTTCTTATACAGAGTAACATATAACGCAACATCCATTGATCTATCTTTTTCTCTTTTGATTAAGTCATGGTATTTAAAACAACAAACGGACACTAACACGCTATTAGCAACGTCCCAAATAAGGATTTTACACGAAATCTTAACAAAACAACAAAACTTGTGTTCATTAAGAAAAATAACACGAAGGTTGGATAATTTTTACTGAACATGGCACTTTTTTTACATTTTTTACAAAGACTCACCAAATGTTCCACATAATTCCTTGTATTTATCCCCCGCATGATCCTTGGTATAAAGATCCACATTTAGCTAGAAATTATTGCATAATTCACGACCACTACATCATCCCCAAAAATATTCAAAATATTATAAATACAGCGGGCAAATTATTATTGCATAGTTCAAGACCACCAGGACATTTCCAACAATGAAAGAAAGACATGTTGGAGAAACCGTCATAGATTAGAACTAATCCTAAGTCCTACTCCAAAATACCTAAAGTCCATAATTGGTCCGGATCGTGAATGACGTGGTGACTCTAAACCACATAACATTATTTTCTCATTTCGCACAAGAATTGTTTAACAAACATAGATTAGAACTAATCCTAAGTCCTACTCCGTAATACCTAAAGTCCATAATTGGTCCGGATTGTGAATGAGGTGGTGACTCTAGACCACATAGCATTATTTTCTCATGTCGCACAAGAATTGTTTAACAAACATATGTTAGATATATATCCTACCATTCAATTATTGATTTTCTCAATTTCCCTCCGCCAGCTTCCCTTTTCTTTCTCACAGAGAAAATCTTAATTTTTTTTAAGAGGTATGAATTCTTCAAATGTCCATCAATTCCATCGAACAGTAAATATATAGTTTTAAAAAAGATGGAACGAATAATTCCAAATTCCGTGAGGGTTTTACTTGGTCTAAATTGACTTTGAAAGGGAAATTTGAAAGGATCAAACTAATTTAAGAATAATTTCCAATAATTAAACGTTCTAACATCATAAACAGGAAAATTAGCACAATCTTACAAGCAACCAGATCAAACGCATAATCTTAAAAACATAAATTAATAAAACAAGAAAACAGCATATTACATGTAACAAGAAAGCTACAATCCAGCATATGTAAAAACAAACAAATAAATTATCCATGCCAAAAAAACAAAAAATGCCAACTAAATTATTTTTGGCGGACAATGAGAGGTTTTATCAGGACCCAATGAAAAATCTAACAAAACCACATCACATTTAAAAAATTAAAAAAAAAGGGGGAATTTTTTTTGAAAAGATAACTGCATGAATATTCCATAATTGTACTCCGTACCTTCTTTGCTTTCCCAGAATCATCTCCTTTAAACAACAATTAATAAATTAGAAATTATTTTCAACACCCAAATAATAGATACACCCAACAAAAATGCGAGCAATCTAATAACGGAAAGAGGGCAGCATATCCTGAAATTTTTGGGGGAAAAAAGCTAAAAAAGGGAGGGGATGGTTTTTCCAAAAAAAATAATAATGAAAATCAGAGCTCGCAAGAAAGAAAAAATTAAAAAAAAAAAGGTAAAAATACACAAAAAAGCAAGTAATGTGGAAGATAAAGACAAAAACATTATTAAACTCAGAAAAAATGGAAGATAAATCATGATAGATCAAGCAGCATTGCAGAAATGACAAAAATAAATAAAGGGAAAATTAAAATGAGGGAAGAAAAAATGAACTTACGCTATGGAGCTCGGATCTGAGAAAGATCTCGAACCTCAAGCTTTTATTTTCTCTCTATTTTTTTTTTTGTTTAGTTGATTTCTTCTCCTGTTTCTCTCTCCTGTTCAGAGGAAAAAACTCAATAAATTGGCGAAAATATTTTGATTTTCTGATTATTTTATGAGAGAGAAGGGGATATTGGGGAAGACAGAGAGGGGGAGAGAGAGAAAAAGGCTTAAACCTGTGGTTTGTCGTGCCGGTGTTTATTTATAGTCAAATTTCCACTTAACCATTTAACATCCCTTTTTATTTCGGGGCCTTCTTATTTCTTTTTGTTTTAATGGATTTGACGCCGTTACCTAACACCATTTCACCAACGTCAGTTTGCTACGGAGTACTCCGTATTTGCTAAAACCCTCTTTGTTTTCACAAATTCTTATTTATAAGGGTTGTACAATAAATATTGTACACTGGAGTAAAAGTTAACTCAAAATGCGTAAAAGTTAAACTTATATATGTAAAAGTTATCAATTTTTTAGTCATAAATTTTTTCATTTTAATAAAATTTATTTCTTCAAAATCACTAATAATGTATAAAATTAATCATTAAACTCTTTAAAATGTTTATCTATCAACTTTTTTTTTTACTAACATAAAAGTTAATCAAAACTAAGTTAAAGTTACAAAAAAATGGGTAAAAGTTATCTTGGTGTACAATAAATTTATTGTACACCTTGTGCGCGCAAGACCTTTTGCTTTATTTTGGCCCTCTCTTTTAATTTTTTTTTATATTAAAATGTATAATCGGCTATCCAACTCTCTCACCGTATTGCTAATTAGTCTTATAAACACGCAATTTGTGCAAATATAAGAAACACATTTATGTTATTACATTTAAATCTGAAATAACATGTAAAAAATATAATATAAACGCGATGCGTGCGAGTATAAGAAATATATAAGTTAGATAGAGTCAAACGCATATAAACGGATTAATTAAAATGGTAAGAATTTATTTAAGGGGCTAGATTGATTAAAATGTTTCTTTGGGCTTTTCCTATTGGATAGGTTGTCATATATCTATCTATCTATCTATACTCCGTATTATACTAAAAGAGAGGAAATCAATGTGGTGACAAATGTCACTCATTGATTCGCCTCTCTTTTTAATTAAAAGAATTAATCTATTTTTTTTAGGGAATTAGAATATTTTATTTAAGGAAGTATATTATTTATTTTGATTACAAATCCTAAAGATTCTGTTGATAATATACATTCTAAAAACATTTTCCGACAAACAAATCAATTATACGGAATATATATTTCAGTTCATTATCATATTACGAAATACGTAGTATGTTTTTGCTTATAGTCCAATATCATATTACAAAGTATGTTTTCAAAGTACGGTTTATGGAATTATTCTCTACAATTTAAAGAAACAATTCCCAAACTCTTCCACTGTAAGACCACCGCCCAAACCAATGCAAATCGATCTATAACATCAAAAACAAAAAAGTAATTCAATACCAACAACTAAACCTGATCAAAAGTCGGGTCGGGCCGGGTTCGGACCGGGCCTAGGGTACAAAAATCTGCCCATTATGTCGGGCCGGTCCGGGTCAAACTTCGGGCCAATTTTTTGTGCCCAAAACGCGCTATTTCGGGCGAAAAATGGCGGGCTTTTCGGGCCATTTTCGGACCGGGCCAATTTTATATCTAAAAGTGTTGTTTAACGTTGCCCAAAGCCCGCATTCTTTTTAAAAAAGTTCGGGCCGGGCCAGGCCCGGAAATCAGGCCGAAATATCCTGCCCAAAACCCGGTATTTTTCGGGTCGGGACCCATGTTGATTAGCTCTACCAACAATGTCAATAATCCATAGAAGAACTCCATTGTTCAACATGCATTAAACAACACGAAGAACAACCGAACAAGGTTGAAAGAAAAGTTGGTTATTTTTATTAATAGCGGCATAACGCCTGTTTAATAGAATCAAACAACTAAGACACTATTTCTTTTTAATAGCGTCTGTTTAATAGAATCAAACAACAAAAAGTATTGCATACTAAATATTTACGTTCAAGTAAATTTGAACTATCTAAACTATTGTGCAAATAGTTTGTCGTATCTAAATAGATTAAACAACACGAGGAACAACCGAACAAGGTTGAAAGAGAAGTTGGTTATTTTTATTAATAGCGGCATAATGCCTGTTAATAGAATAAAACAACTAAGACACTATTTCTTTTTAATATCGCATGTTTAATAGAATCAAACAACAAAAAGTATTGTATACTAATTGTTTACGTTCAAGTAAATTTGAATGGAATACTTACCATCTAAACATTGCGCAAATATTTTGTTGTATCTAAATAGATTATAAAAAAATATCACTATTGCAATTATTGTGCATAAGTATAAATTTATTTGTCGTATTTAAGGAAAAATATGCACTTGAAATATATTGTTGGTTGTTATAAATAGTAAATATTCTTTTGATATTGAACATCTTCAAAATTTTACATATAAATGTAAATTATCAAGATTCCATTCTTAAAGTTCATATATTTATGTATAAATAAATAAGTATGTTATTTTCCTTAAACTAAAAATCTGACTACATGGTGCTGACAAGTATACCTGTCTCTTTTATTTGCTCATTTTATAATATAGAAAATTATATTACACATAAATATAATAGATAAATTATTGTCATACTAGGCTGAATGCATTATATTTCATGGTAACAATGACTTACCAATATGAAAAATTAATTTTTTAAAAAATTCAATGTTTTACGTATGTAGGAAATTGACACCTAATATCTTAATTATATGGAGTACTACCTAAAAAAATTGTATCTTATCATGTATATTTTTCTTAAATAATATATCATGAATATTTTATTATGGAATACAATTTTATGCAATATCTTTATACACAATATAATAATATAATTCACAACATTACTAACATATATACATACTTATTTAATCCATTATACAATTTTATGGAACATTCTCACGTCTTTATAGAATGGAACTGAATATCTATACATATTTTTAAAATAAGAATTATAAACAAACATCTTATTATTGTTACTAATAATATGTATTGCATAGTAATTTCTTAGAGGGAATAATTTATGTAAGGTTACACAACATATGAATCTTAAACTTAAATTATTTTTATATTTGATAAAATGTAATATTATAGAAAAACAATTAAATTTTAATGCAACTTTGCGATAAATTAAAATTAGTTTACCTTCCCTATATAATATAATCAAGGAACGAAAACAATTTTTGTCTACCAAAGAATAAAAGCATTTTAGTATATACTACTCTTCGTTCTTTTTAGCGCTACTATGTTATTCATATTGACCAAAATCGTGGAATACTCAACAACCAATTTGACAATACAACAATAAGCTGTTAGTAATAATTTGTTAATGGTTGTTTTAATTTTTATTATGAACCTTTTACGAAGTATACAATGGAAACATACCAATGAAATACGAACACTCTATCCAAATAAAGTAACTAATATCTAAGATATTATGACTTTACGAGAAATATTATTCTCAATTACATGACATTATTATCTACAATATCTCCATATATATATATGTTAAATCATAATTAAAATAAAAAATTCGGTGGAACATATTTAATGGACATTCATCTGTCTCCGCCCTGTTTAAACGTGAATATGTAGTGATTTGATAAGTGATGAACATTTATAGAGATAAAACAATATTCTCCATGGTGACGTGGTGGGTTTGGTTTTGAGTTTTAGCCAATGTAGTTTCTTTCTTCATAAATACAATCCACAAAGTACAACCAATTTTTTAATTTTATTTTGATCACATAAAAACAAATGGAATAAAGAAAAATGGAGGTAGGGTGAATTCTTTTCACCTTATTTAAAATAAATTTAAATTTATCTAAACTTATTGGATTTGGACTTGATTAAATCTAATAGACCTAATTAACCTTATTGAATTTGATCATAACTGATTTCAAAAGAGTAAACTTGAATAGAGCAAGTAACAAAATGAGGTGGGCAACAAAATGATACGGGTAACGCAATAAAAAAAAATGACATAATATCTAAACATATAACTTTTTTTTTCAAGGGTGAAAAAAACACATATGTAATATAAGTTATAATCCTGTGTTCCGAATATTTCCATAATTTTTATAGTTAATAAAATATTTTGTTAATAAAATAAGTTTAACATTTTTAAAAGTGAGTAGATATACTGCACATTTTATATAGATTCATATTTAAATTTTAAAGTTACAATGTAAGGTAAAACAAATTTCGGATAAGATACATTATTTGTAGTGGGATAATAACTAGAGATGACCAACGTGGCGTGTTGGATGGATCATGAGTGAGTTTGGTGGGTCGTGGGGCGGGGATAATTAACACACAAACCTCGGCAGTTAAATCAGGGTGAGTCGAGTTGTGGGTTGTGTCGGAAAAAATGGACAAAGTACATGATGGGTCGTGGGTTACATGGGTCGTGGTGCGTTGTGCGTGTCGAGTGGGTCCAATGGGTTTGGTGGGTTACGCCAGGTTTAGGCCAGATGTGACTCCGATGGTCAGGGAACGATGGAGCTCTCCGACCAGCAGACGTGTTGCTCTACTCTTGGAATCGGGGCTATGATGTGTGTGTTGACTTGATGGATCATCTCCTTTGATACAATCTGGGTTGTCTGGCTTTGTCCCGGGCCGGGTTGTGACTGATGCGGCTTTCGGAAGCGGGTCAAGTACGAAGCACGTTGCAGGTAGGGGTGTAAGTGGATTGAGAAAAGTCCAAAGTCCAATCCAGTCCAGTCCAAATTTGTCGGACTGGATCGGACTTGAAATTTTTTGGATCGGACTCGGACTCAAATTACCAAATCCAATTATTTTTGGACTGGACTTGGACTCAACCTTTTGGAGTCCAAAAATCCAATTAAGTCCAAAGTTTTAAGATTTTATTTATAGATAAATATTTGTAATTTAAAAACTATTGTGAAATATGTGATTTTTGGGCCTTATTTACTATGTGCAACAAAAAACAACAAAATATTACACTCCATATAAAACTCATAACCCAAAAATATTATGTCAACCTCTTTCTCTTCCGCTTTCTCTCGTCGGCTGTGATGGTTGATTATTGAGTTTTAATATATTTAAAGTTATGTTTTTTTAAGAACTGAAACCTTTTTTTGGCTAAGTGTTTAATGTGTATAACATATTGTTATTTACAATTATATCTATTGCTTAATGGCTATTTATAATTCCTTTATAAAGGAGTGACTTATAATATAGGTGTTAAATCATTTAATAACCACTATTTGATACTCGTGTACGGAGTATTTTATTTTATGTGTTAGAAAAGTTACCCGGTAACAGAATTATTTACAATTATTTTCAAACCGTTTGAGTTAAAAAAAAAAATTTAAAAAATAAAACTTAAATCATTTTTTTTTTCAAAAAATAAATTGGATCGGATCGGATTGGACTGGATTCGGACTCAATAATTTTTTTATGGATCGGATTGGATCGGACTCGAAAAAAGTTTGGATCGGACTTGGACTCAATTATCCAAGTTCAAAAAATTTTGGATTGGATTTGGACTTGGCAAAGTCCAATCCAGTCCATCCAATTTACACCCCTAGTTGCAGGGCCATTGGTTATGGCTTTCTTCCGTTCTCTTTCTCTTCTTTGGGGCAGCTGGATAAGAATGTTGTTGCGTTGTTGAAGCGGATCCAGAAGTTTTCTAGGACACATTACATTGGGGCTCGTGCTGCTCATATTTTTACCAGGATAGGCTTTGCTATAGCTAGAGGAGTTGGGACCCAGATTGTATCTCGGCTTCCCACTAATTATTTGTAAAATATGAAACTTTTTTGGCATTTGATTAATAATAATAATAATAATAATAATAATAATAATAAAAATAATCTAAATATATTATATATGTAAAGGAGACATATTTGCTGAATTATTAGAGCGCCACATAGGAAATCTAATGGTTTCGGCCAATGAAAAGTAAGATTCCTAATTTATTTTTGAATTAAAAAAATTGTGTGCCACGTAGATAATTAATTAGGTGTCCTATAGATATTTTAATTAATTAATTACTAATCTATACAACTCCATCTAAAATCAAACACTCTAATAATTAAGAAAATAAATCTAAAATAAAATAATCCAAAATCAAACACTTATCTAAAATAAAATTCAATCCTAAAGCAAACATTAATCCAATGTTAGAGCGCCATGTAGGAAATGGTTTCGGCCAATGAAAAATAAGATTCCAAAATTATTTCTGAATTAAAAAAGTCGAGTGCCACATAGATAAATAATTAGGTGCCACGTAGATATTTTTATTAATTAAATATTAATATTACGCATATACAATTTCATCCAAAATCTAACACTCTAATAATTAAAAAATAAATCTAAAATGAAATTCTATCAAAAAAAAAAAACTAATCTAATCTAATATATGAAATATAGCAGTTGGTATAGATAAAAGTTTTATTTTAACTTAACAATTTAATAGAATTCGTGCGTCGCACGGGCTAAAATCTAGTAATAATAATAATAATTAAAGATGAACATTACAATATAATTGATAGTAATATTTAACATAATAATAATAATAATAATAATAATAATAATAATAATAATAATAATAATAAAATAAGATTATTAAAGAAGAAGAGGAACACAATGCCGTTCTTTTGAACTGCATGAAACTGAACTGAATTAAATGGAACTAAATTGGACTGAACTGAACTGAATGGAACTACAATTAAGTTCAAAAGAACATGGCCTAATAAATTTTGGTCAGGTGAGGCTTTGACGAGGTTCTCTAGGCCGCTGGTCACAAGCGACAAAATCATCCATACCCACCACAATAAAAAAAAAAGAAGAAGGAAAAGATGGTCCACCCTTAAATAAATGTGTAAAAGTGTTGCTAATTTGTTATATACTGTCATCGGAAATAAGTATTGTCATTGTTGTATATATACTGTCGTTGTTGTATTAAAATACTGTCACAAATACCAAACAAAAAGGAAATGAAATGAAATAGAAAAAGCAAGGGACCACTTAAATGAATGGGTAAAAGTGTTACATATTAAATGATTGGGTAAGAATATATTTACGAAGTGTTATATAAGTAGTGTCATTGTTTGCATAAATAATGTCATTGTTGTATTAATTACTGCATATTTTTATCCATACTTTGTACTTAATTTGTTTGACTTTTCAACGCATTGAGTGAAAATACCATTTTACCCCTGGATATGGATAATTTTGTCACTGGCGACCATCGGCCTAGACAACCTCTGCTTTGACTGCGAGAAAGCTCTGTTAACAAATGTTGTTACTCCCTCCATATTTATTTAAGGGATACACTTGCCTTTTCCGGCCGTATTTATTTAAGAGATACACTTGCCATTTTTAGTAACTTATCAACCCCACCATCTAATTAAATAATACATCTAATATACCCTATCACCCACCATCATATTAAACAAATAATTTCATAAACCCACCCCACTCTCCACCCACCAAAATGACATGGTCCCCACATGTTTAATTATTAAAATATCTATCCAACCCCACTTGCTTTATTATTTTATTTCATTCAATTATTCTTCTTAATACCCGTGCCCGGCCAAGTGTATCTCTTAAAAAAATACGGAGGGATACTCCGTACCTTTCATGTCTCAAACTCGACATTAAGCTGGAACAACATAGTAACTTAGGCCATGTTCTGTTCACCTTATTTCCACTTATTTCAGGAAAAATAAGTTCAGATAAATTCAGATAAGTTCAGTTAAGTACAGATAAGTTCAGATAAGATAAGTTCAGGAAAAATAAGGGTTGACCAAGTACAATTTATAACTAAAATAAGTTTTGATAAGTTCTAATAAGTTCAGATAAATTCAGATAAATTCAGTTAAGTTCAGATAAGATAAGTTCATGAAAAATAAATTAAAATCATGTGAATAGAACACAACCTTATTTACCAATTGATACTGGGACTTGACGGTAATGAGTCTAATGACTGGACTTTTAAATTTAATTTCTATAGAACACTTTGTGAAAATATAGTTTTCCACGGATACAATTGTCAAATCAAAATTAAAGAAAAAGGGTTGTGGATGGAAATCTTGATCTATCCATGCATGATGTGATTTAGAATTGTAATACGTCAATGACTTTTAATTAAGGATGTGATTTGAGCCTAAAAAGTAATTATCATGTATAGAATAGTCAGCATGTATTATTTAAACATGATTTTAATTAGTTGCAAATCACTATCAAAATTGCGTAAAGATTTCATTATTTTGTCTAATCCAACTGACAAGGTTGATAGTTTATCTACAAAATAATTCCAAAGTTGATTGTTGGATGATGGAAAATTGCCTAAATTACAAACAAAAATGCATCTCCCAACTTCAAGATGTTGATTTAGATGCACTAGGAAAACATTTAACATGTATTATATTAAGTACGGAGTAACCTTATTTATATCGTACACCATATGAACTTATATTAGGGCTTATACATTAAGGTCTATATGTTTTGTATCTTATACGAAGTATTTTGGGCTTTGTAGGTTTTAGCTTGTAATTAATATACTTAACCTGGTAAGCTCTTAGATACAGCTGTACTATATAACACAATTGATATGCAATACAAACTCAAGGAAAATCATAACCCTAACAAACTTGTCATGATATCAAAGCTAGCAACCTAGCAAACCCTACCATCTCAATATTTTTTCCCTCTACATTTTCTTAATTTGGCCATTCTTATTCAAGCTTTCACTAGCGTGATTTCCTTTCTTAATTATGGACGTCGATGGAAAGATCGATCCCGCATCTCCGTATTACCTAAGTTATGGAGATCAACCGGACACTATACTCACTCATGTGTTGTTACTGGGTGAGAACACCTATTTGGCGTGGGCTAGGACGATGCAACTCTCCTTACAATCTTGCCGTAAATTTGTGTTTGTTAATGGAACAATCACGCGACCTACAAAGAAGAAGGAATTAGATTGGATCACGGTTAACTCTATGCTTGTCTCATGGATGTTGATGAGTATGGAGCCTAAGGCCGCTTCTTCTATTCCCTTTCATAAGAAATTGTGAGATTTCTTGGCCAAGAAATATTGTATTGTAACTGGTCCTAGACTACAACAGCTACGTAGTGAGATAATGGCGTGCAAACAAGCAAAAGGCATGTCAATGGAGGACTACTACACCACACTTACGGGTCTGTACGATGATTTGGTTCAACTTAAACCATTACGTACTTGTGAGTGCGGTAATTGTTATTGTAACATGGCTAGAAAATTGGCAGCAGATAGGGAGGAGGAATACTCCATCAATTTTTGATTGGAGTTGATGAGATTTGTATGCTACTGTGCGTACAAATTTGTTGTCAAGGGTTCCTTTGCCATCATTGGATGAAGCATACTTGGCTTTTGTGCAAGAAGAAAACTCAAGGGTAATTGCAGACACACAAGCAGCGAAGGCTGTTGTCCAAACTCAGTCAATATTTGCTTTGCAAGCCGATCGTCCTAAGGCTCGATCTGATAAGCCTGATAAGTCACACATGATTGTACTCATTGCAAGCGTGCTGGTCATGAAAATAGTATATGCTTCAAACTCCATGTCTACCCAGAGTGGTACGAAGAAATGCGTGCTCGTCGTACTCCAGGAGGGCCCGCTAGGCCTATTTCTGCTCCTGCGGCAGCAGCTCGTAGCTGAAGCGTCCCAGCTAGGGCCAATGCAATCTCTGGCAGTATTGCAGGGGAGAGCAGTCACACTTCTAGTGCAGCAGAAGGTAGCGTGCATGTAGCGAATGTGGAGTATACTCCTGCTCAAATTCAGGCTATTTTGAATGCGCTTAATACTTTTCATTTGGATAAGATGACAGGTGATTGCTCACACTTGCCTAGGATTATTGACACAGGTGCGTCCCGCCATGTCACGGGTGATGCTTCCCGTTTGATAAATATTCAAGATATTCTTGCTTACCCTCTTGGGTTACCTGATGGAAATCAAGTTATTGCTACTAAAGAGGGTGGTGCGGTCCTCTCTCGGGATTTAACTCTTGAAAATGTTTTATATGTTCCTAAATTACATTGCAATTTAATATCGGTGTCGCTATTGAATTGATGATTCTAATTTTTTTCTTCAATTCACATACTCTATTTGTGCTATACCGGACCAACGTTCAGGGAGCCTGATTGGGGCCGGTGAATGGAAAGACGGACTCTACTATTTCCGGGGGATTCCTACAGTGTGTGCGGTGTGAAGGAAATAATGCCCTTGGTCCAAGTATGCATTAAATGCTAAGTCTAATAAATGCGGTTCAATATTAATTAATTATGCAAGTTAATAATTCAGTGGGATCAAGTGAACTGTATGCCTAGCTAGAGGCCGCTTCAGTTCAAGTGGAATTAATAATATTAATCCACAACTTACTCTTGACTGAACCCATAGGGTCACACAAATAGTATGTGAACGGATCAAGTATTTAAGTGAATTAAATACTCCATTTATTGATATTCAGAATAGACGGATCTCGGTTCCAGTGGGAGCTGAAATCGTCAAAAGGCAAATTATGAATACTCCGGAAACGATGATATTGCCGGAAACTGAAATATGGATCGTATCGGAAATATAAATATTATCCAAGTCGTAGATGTTGCCGGAAACGGAAACATGGTACGTATCAGAAAATGTTATCGGAAATGGAAATTTTGCCGGAATCGGAAATATTATCGGAATCGGAAATAAATTCCGGAATCGGAAATATTAAATATTTGTTAGAAACGGAAATTAATTCCGGAATCGGAAATATTAAATATTATTCGAATCGGAAATGAATTCCGGAATCGGAAAAGAATCGGAAGCGCGACATACGAAATAAACATCGGACGAGCTTGCTAGACGCAAGGGCCCAACACGAAGACAGGCCTGCGCCTAGCAGAGCCCGCGCAAGGCGAGCAAACAATGCAGCAGCCCGCCCCACCAAGGCAGGCCCAGCCAAGCGCAAGGCAAGGCCAGGCCCAACCAAGGCAAGGCAGCAGGCTGGCGCGCCCAGCATGGGCCGCGTACCAGCGCTGCTTGGCCGAGCCAACCCGCCCGCGCACAGCGCCCTTCGTGAGCTGCTGGTGCGTGTGTGTGTGTGTGTTGTGTTCGTGCAAGCCTCGAATCCTTAGTCGCTTAGGATTTGTCCGGTTAGATCGTTTTCCTTGATTCACTAGAGTTAGTCGTTTAACTGAAAAACTAAAAACAAAGGTTTAATTTAAGTCTAATTCTAATTGAATTAGTAATTGAATCCTAGTGGATTTATAAGTCCGATAATTCCACCCTATAAATAGGTGATGAATAATCACAATTTATACATCATATTCTCAAGTATTCATATAGTTTTAAGATTAAACTAAGCTTAATAATTTGCCAAATAATTAAGTACGAATAACATTAAAACCTTAGACTATATTCTAGTTAATTGAATTTAAGGCGGATCCGAACGTGCTGTGGACTATCTACGGAGGGACTACACTTGAAGTCCTAAACTTGTTCTTGTTCGGTTCGGGAGCAGCTAGGGAAGGCACGCGTCACATGTATGTATCCTAGATTATGCTAATTGACTATGTGGCATTTGATTTGGATTCCTGGCTTTATGGTTTTTCCGCATGATATATATGTTTTATATTTGTCATAACCTAACAGTGGTATCACGAGCCTCTAATTAATTCCATAATCAATTATAGTTAACTTGGTTAAATTTTATAAATTCGCAATGAATTAAAGGGGTGATTAATTTCGATTTTTGTAATTAATTGCAAATTCGTGCGATTATTTAATTATATGTTCGCAGGATTTTCGGCATTTTAGTCAATAATGGTCGGAATCGTATAATTGTATAGTGAATTTCGCATGTAAACGACGTTTTAAAATCTTGACTAAAATCATAGATTTGATGCCGAACCCAGAATTCCCAAATTCGAAGCCTAACTATGACTTTTCGGAGGTTTTAGTTTCCGAACGCAAAATTTATAATTTTTAGGATGTTAAATTAAATATTTGCGAATCTTGTATGTAAATCTTGAATCTATGATTGACCTACTGTATATGTTTAACAATTTTAATGCCTAAGCTTGTTAATTATTCAACCTAATTTGTAATTGTAATTAATTTGTTGAAATTCGAATAATTTAGAATTTGGTTTGATTTTCATAATTAATTAGCAATTTAATTAGGATCCTATGATTAAAAACCACCATAAAATTTGTTAAAATTGAAAATTTTTAAAATTTTATGACCTAGATTTGAATCCATGAAAATAAATTTTCGATTTTTGCCCGAATTTAATGAAATTAATATGGTTTATTAAGTCGTCAATTAAATTAAAGTATAAAAATTATTAATTTTTATAAAACCGATCACCAATGTTGCACGCACGAAGCAATGGAAGCTAAGTGTTACCCTTAAGGGTCTTGTATTGTGCGGGCATGCGATAACGAGCAAGGGAGCTCGTCGCCCATGCGGTACAAGGCGACGAGCAACAAGGCATGCGCGACAGCAAGGGTGGTGTGCCGTGTGTGCCGTGTGGGGGTCGAGCAATAAAGGGCATTGATGCAACGAAGCGCCAGGCACGAGGCAAGGCAGCAGCATACGAGCCAGGGAGCTCGCATGCGCTGCGCATGCCACTGCCCAGCGCTGGCAGCCATCCGCGAGCAAGCAAGCAGCTGCAAGGGCAGCGAAAACAGCCCACGGCGATGGGCATCACTCGGCCACACGCATTGCAGGCCTGGGCGCTGCTTCGTGCACGCGGCCCACGGCGCTGCGGCTGTGTTGTGCTTGGGCGAGGCTTGAGCTTCGGCCTAAGGCCTTGCCTTAGTATGTAAGGGCCGTTTTAATTTTTCGGTTTAAAACGATTTTAATTAAATTTAAATTCGTAATTTAATTTTTTCTCGGAATTTAATTTTGAATAATTTAATTATTATAAATTTATTTATACTAATTATTTTACTAAAATTAAAACCTTGATTAAATTTAAATTAATTAATTTAATCAACTGAAAGTAAATTAAAGGATTTAAATAATATTATATGAGCTTTAAATTTTAATTAAATTTGTAAGTTTCCGGTTGGACTAGGAAATACAATTTTATGTTTAAAATTCGTAAAGCATGTAAAATTCTTGGTTTTAGTGGGAGAGTTTTAGTCATAAACTCTTGATTAGGTCTACATTTCTTTAAGGTTAAAACAACTCGATTAGAATTAATAAGGATTGAATAATTTGTAGATTATTGGAAGCCTTGATTAATTGATGCAAATATTTATGTGATACAAATATTTATGTGATGCATAATATGTTCTACTAACCAGCTATGTGGGCCATTCATTGATAAATGAATGGGTGAATGGTATATTGTAAATGTACTGTTTTGCAGGTTATGGAAAGTGACTAGTATGGCCCAAATAGGATAGATAATATTGTCCGCGTACCATTAATTTGAATGTAAAATTGGTCTAAAGTATCAAAGTTTTTAATTTTAAATATGGTCTGCATACCATCAAATAGTTGTAATTAGTTTCAATTATAACTTATTCTATTTGAAGAAAATGACGCCTCCCATGGTGAAAAATTCAAGACGGAGTTTCCAATCCATTTTCAAGACGGAGTTTGAAGTTGAAGCTTCAAGATGAAGTCGGGCCATACTAGATCACATTTATATCTTATGCATGCTTTAAGTTATTTATTGCTTTAAATATGTCTTAATTATGCATGAGATTGTGGCTTGATTATGTTGCATGATTAAGGATTTAAGTTCACTTAAAATCTAACCAACATAGTAAGAGCCTTAAGTACAAAACTTAAAAATTGAGTTAAAAGCTGCCATGCAAAAATAACACTTACTTGGATAACCTTTACATCAATCTTAGTAATAGTTTTCCGCCATAGCGAGGTGTTACTTATTGATCCTAAAGGGGAAAGGTACACAAATAATTGTGAGTACATGTTAGTTTTGGTGAAAGTCAACGATATAAGTAAGGAGTCCTTTTATGTCGTGACAAAACAGGTAGGTTTACCTAATGAGACCTTAGACGTACCTATCAACCAAGAGTAGTTTCTAGACTATTAGCAAAGGTTTTGCTTACCTAAAATATTCTAGAATTGAGTCTAAATACATAATGTGCTTAATTATTCAATGATTTAAGGGTCTTGGAATCATTTTATTCAACCTGCCGGAACACATAACTTGAATAAAATGCTTAATAAATATTGAATTATGCATGCATGCTAGAATTTAAGTTTATTAAGAGAAACTGTGAATGGTTATTTATTTGTTTATTCTTTTTCAATTGTAGTTTTAACTATGGAAAACAACAATTCTTTCAACATCCGATCAATTCTCGAAAAGGAGAAGTTGAGCGGGAAAAACTTCCTTGACTGGCAAAGGAACTTGCAAATAGTTCTTTTGTAGGAAGAAAAGGAGTATGTCATGGAAGAGGCGATGCCCGAAACCGTTGGCGACGGGGTCACTCAGGCAGCCCTCAATCGTTGGATTGATGCCAACAAGGATGTAAAATGTCTAATGCTTGCAACCATGAGTGCAGATCTACAAAAAATGTTCATTAACTCAGATGGTTTCACGATAATCAGTGAGTTAAAGAACATGTTCCAAGATCTGGCTTGAGTCGAAAGATTCGAGACTCATAGGCAAATTCTTGAGACCAAGCTTAAGAAAGGCGAGCCCGTAAGTCCACATGTTCTCAAAATGAGTGGACTCATTGAGAATATGAGTCGGTTGGATCAACAGTTCTCTCAAGAAATGGCTGTAGACACCATTCTCCATTCTCTTCATAACGGGTATGATCAGTTCAAGCGGAACTACAGTATGAATAGTCTGGACAAAACACTCACTCAGCTTCACAGTATGCTGAAGACCGCTGAAAAGACGCTCAAAAGTGATAAGCAAGATGTGCTTATGGTGCGTGGGGGCAAGTTCAAGAAATCTGGTAAGAAGAGGAATACTAAGATAGGTGGCAAGAAGGCCCGCCCAACTAAGCAAGCTGGCGGCACCAAGTCTGAAAAGAAGAAGGTGAGCCAACCCACTTCTGAATCTGAATGCTTCTACTTCAAGAAGAAGGGGAATTGGACGAGAGATTGCTTGAAGCTTAAGGAAGATCAGAAGAACGGAACGACCGTTCCATCTTCAGGTATTTTCGTTATAGACTGTATACTTGCTAATTAAACTTCTTGGGTATTAGATACAGGTTGTGGCTTACACTTATGTTCCAATTCGCAGGGACTAAGAAGAAGTAGAAGGTTAAGCAAGGGTGAAGTCGACCTACGAGTGAGAAATGGAGCACGGATTGCTGCATTAGCTGTAGGAACTTAATATTTCTCGTTGCCCTCTGGGCTAGTTTTGGAACTGGAAGAATGTTTCCATGTTCCAAGTCTTACTAAAACCATCATTTCTGTTTCTTGATTAGATGCTAAGGGATTTTCCTTTTTAATAAAAGACAATAGCTGCTCTTTTTATTTTAAAGAGATGTTTTATGGATCTGCTAGATTAGTCAATGGACTTTATTTATTAGATCACGACAAACAAGTTTATAACATACATACCAAAAAGGCCAAAAAGAATGATTCAGATCTCACCTATTTGTGGCATTGTCAATTAGGCCATATTAACATGAAGAGCATAGAAAGACTTCAAAAGGCAGGAATTCTAGAAACATTTGACTTAGAGGAATATGGTAAGTGCGAATCATGTTTACTTGGCAAAATGACAAAGCAAACTTTCTCTAAAGTTGGAGAAAGAGCAACTGAACTATTGGGTTTAATCCATACCGATTTGGGTGGACCAATGAGTACAAATGCTAGAGGTGGTTTCAGCTACTTTATCACTTTCACTGATGACTTCAGTAGATATGGTTATGTCTACCTAATGAATCATAAGTCTGAATTCTTTGACAAATTCAAGGAATTTCAGAGTGAAGTAGAGAATCAGTTAGGCAAGACGATTAAGGCACTGCGGTCTGATAGAGGCGGTGAATATCTGAGCTATGAATTTGATGACCATCTGAAAGAATGTGGAATTCTACCAGAATTGACTCCTCCCGGAACACCTCAATGGAACGGTGTGTCAGAACGGAGGAACAGAACCTTGATAGACATGGTTAGATCAATGATGGGTCAGGCCGAACTTCCAATAGAATTTTGGGGATATACACTAAATACAGCTGCACTCACTATAAGTAGAGCTCCGTCTAAAGCTGTTGAAAAGACTCCATATGAGTTATGGTTTGGAAAGCCTCCAAATGTGTCTTTTCTTAAGATTTGGGGTTGTGAAGTATACGTCAAACGATTAATTTCAGACAAACTTCAACCAAAATCTGACAAATATATCCTTGTGGGCTATCTAAAGGAAACAAAGGGGTATTACTTCTACAATACATCTGAGAACAAGGTGTTTGTTGCTCGAGATGGTATCTTGTTGGAAAGAGATCACATTTCCAAAATGACAAGTGGGAGAAAAGTAGACCTCGAAAAAATTCGAATCAAACAACAAACTCTAGAGAATGCTCAAGATGACATTCAGGATGAAACTCAAAGATCTTTAGAAGTATCTGGTGAGAATCAAGAACCATCTAGAAATGTAACCCCGCGTAGATCGCAGAGATATAGGTCTCAACCGGAAAGTACTTAGGTATTTTGACGAACGAGAGCCATGAAGTTCTATTCCTTGAAAGTAATGAACCTGCGACTTACAAATAAGCTATGACGAGCCCTAGCTCCAAGCAATGACAAGAAGCCATGCAATCTGAATTAGACTCCATGTCTGAAAACCAAGTTTGGGATTTGGTCGATTTGCCAGATGGCTACCAAGCCATAGGAAGCAAATGGGTTTTCAAACTGAAAAAGGAAAAGGATGGGAAACTAGAAGTTTTCAAAGCTAGATTGGTTGCGAAAGGTTACAGGCAAGTCCACGGTGTGGATTACGATGAAAACTTTTCACCAGTTGCAATGCTAAAGTCTATTTGGATAATGTTAGCAATCGCTGCATATTACGATTACGAAAAATGGCAGATGGATGTCAAAATCGCTTTCTTAAACGGCGTTTTAACAGAAACTGTGTTTATGAAACAGCCTGAGGGTTTTGAGGATCCAAAGAATGCTAAAAAGGTAACAAGCTTAAGAAATCTATTTACGGATTGAACCAAGCATCAAGGAGCTGGAATATACGTTTTGATGAAGCAGTCAGTGACTTTGGCTTCGTCAAGAACGCAGACGAATCTTGTGTATACAAGAAGGTCAGTGGGAGAAAAATTTCTTTTCTAGTATTATATGTCGACGAAATATTACTTATCGGAAATGACATTCCTATGTTGAACTCTGTCAAGATTTGTCTTGGGAAATGTTTTTTGATGAAGGATCTAGGAGAAGCACAGTACATACTGGGCATCAAGATTTACAGAGATAGATCTAAAAATATGATTGAACTTAGTCAAAGCACTTATATCAATAAGGTGCTTGAAAGATTCAATATGGATGACTCCAAGCGAGGCTACCTACCCATGTCTCATGGAATGACTCTAAGCAAGACTTAGTGCCCAAAAACACTGGATGAGCGTAGACGAATGAGTGGGATTCCATATGCATCATTGATTGGTTCAATAATGTATGCTATGATATTTACACGCTTGGATGTTGCGTACGCATTCCGTTCTACGAGTAGATACCAGTCAGACCAAGGAGAGGCACATTGGACTGCTGCCAAGAATATTCTGAAGTACGTGAAAAGGCACAAAGATGATTTCCTGGTCTATGGTGGAGATGCTGAATTATTTGTTAAAGGCTATACGGACGCAAGTTTCCAAACCGACAAGGATGATTTCAGATCACTGTCTGGGTTTGTCTTCTGCCTCAACGGAGGTGCAGTAAGCTGGAAAAGTGCTAAACAGAGCACCATTGCGGATTCTACAACTAAAGCGGAGTACATTGCTGCACATGAAGCAGCAAAGGAAGCTATTTGGCTAAGGAAGCACCATTGCGGATCTCGGTTCCTTTTCCGGCAATATTTCCGATTTCGGCAATATTTCTATTTCCGATAATATTTTCAGATACGAGCCATGTTTCCGTTTCCGGCAACATATACGACTTGGATAATATTTATATTTCCGTCATGATCCATATTTCCGTTTCCTGCAATATCATCATTTCCGGAGTATTCTTTATTTTGACTCTTGACGATTTCAACTCCCACTGGAACCGAGATCCGTCGTTTCCGAATGTTCATAAATGGAGTACTTAATGAATAATATATTCACTTAAATACTTGATCTGTTCACATACTATTTGTGTGACCCTACGGGTTCAGTCAAGAGTAAGTTGTGGATTAATATTATTAATTCCACTTGAACTGAAGCGACCTCTAGCTAGGCATTCTGCTCACTTGATCTCACTGAATTTATTAACTTGTTTAATTAATACTGAATCGCATTTATTAGACTTAACATTGAATGCATACTTGGACCAAGGGCATTATTTCCTTCAGTCTCCAACTTGTCCTTAGGGACAAGTGTGCATTTCCTAATTCCTTTGTCGCTTGATGCCTGCTCATGAACATAAAGTAAGAGTATTCATCCTTATTATGTCCAGAGGTATTTCTCGGTTTCAGAGTTCAGCTGATCAAATAAACAGATAATAGTAGCCTATGATACATCTGAGCACGGCCATGCGTTTTTCAGTTTCCCTTGTACAACTTTCAGCATCTCATCCCGATTTATGGGAGGACAATCCCAATCTTGTGATCTTGAGGTTAGACTTTGTTTGATAGGTGATTACCTGAGCGTTGCCGTTATAGTCTCCTTTTACGGTGCGACTCTTGAAAACGTCAAGGTAACCAGTTCTCAAACAAGTAATCTCAAATCACTCAGGTATTGAGGATTAGTGTCTAATAATGTGATGAAATTTACTTATGAAAAATTTTCATCTCTTACAGCAAAGTTTCATAGGTCTGTCCGATACTAATCTTCTCAAGTAAGTATCTATGCAAATGATTGCGACATTGCAATTTCCACATAGTTTAAGAAACAGAACTACTAGTCATCTTGCATTTTAGTCGTCTAGCGTTTTCTATGAGTCCACCTTTATAGAAAAATTCCGACCAGGGACCTTTTTCAACTTTTGACATTCAAGTTCACTTGATAGACATTTCTTAGTCACAGGACCGGTCCTGACAGTCTATCTTGAATATATCGTCAAATTGAAAGGACTCATCATTTAATAAACCACAAAATTAAATGGAAAAATGAATTCTATTCATTTATATGAATGGTTAACCAAAACATTTTACAAAGTATTAAACTCTAAAACTTTAAAACATTTATTAAGGACATCAAAACCATTCTCCAACATGCTTGATTCCCGTAGATGCAGTGTGCGAGTTGTGCTTCGCTTGCGGCAGAGGTTTAGTTAATGGTTCTGAGATGTTGTCATCAGTTCCAATCTTGCTTATCCCGACTTCTTTTCATTCAACGAACTCTCGTAGAAGGTGAAATCTACGAAGTACATGCTTGACTCTCTGGTGGTGTCTAGGCTCCTTTGCCTGTGCAATAGCTCCGTTATTGTCACAATATAAAGCTGTTGGTCCTTTAATAGAGGGGACTACACCAAGTTCACCTATGAACTTCCTTAGCCAAATAGCTTCCTTTGCCGCTTCATGTGCAGCAATGTACTCCGCTTCAGTTGTAGGATCCGCAATGGTGCACTTTTTAGCACTTTTCAAGCTTACTACACCTTCGTTGAGGCAGAAGACAAACCCAGATTGTGATCTGAAATCATCTGTGTCGGTTTGGAAACTTGCGTCCGTATAACCTTTAATAATTAATTCATCATCTCCACCATAGACCAGGAAATCATCTTTGTGCCTTTTCAGGTACTTCATAATATTCTTGGCAACAGTCTAATGTGCCTCTCCTGGGTCTGACTGGTATCTGCTCGTAGCACTGAGTGCGTACGCAATATTCGGGTGTGTACATATCATAACTTACATTATTGAACCAATCAATGATGCATATGGAATACCACTCATTCGTCTACGCTCATCCAGTGTTTTTGGGCACTTAGTCTTGCTTAGAGTCATTCCATGGGACATGGGTAGATAGCCTCGCTTGGAGTCATCCATATTGAACCTTTCAAGCACCGTATTGATATAAGTGCTTTGACTAAGTCCAATCATCCTTTTAGATCTATCTCTTTAGATCTTGATGCCCAGTATGTACTGTGCTTCTCCTAGATCCTTCATCGAAAAACACTTCCCTAGCCAAATCTTGACAAATTTCAACATAGGAATGTGATTTCCGATAAGTAATATGTCATCGACATATAATATAATACTTGAAAAGCAGTTTTTCTCCCACTGACCTTCTTGTACACACAAGATTCGTCTGCGTTCTTGACTAAGCCAAAGTCACTAAATGGTTCATCAAAACGTGTATTCCAGCTCCTTGATGCTTGCTTCAATCCATAAATGGATTTCTTAAGCTTGCATACCTTTTTAGCATTCTTTGGATCCTCAAAACCCTCAGGTTGTGTCATAAACACAGTTTCTATTAAAACGCTGTATAAGAAACCGGTTTTGACATCCATCTTCCATGTTTCATAATCGTAATATGCAACGATTGCTAACATTATCCGAATAGATTTCACCATTGCAACTGGTGAAAAGGTTTCATCGTAATCCACACCGTGGACTTTCCTGTAACCTTTTGCAACCGATCTAGCTTTAAAAACTTCTAGTTTTCCATCCTTGTCCTTTTTCAGTTTGAAAACCCATTTGCTTCCTATGGCTTGGTAGCCATCTGGCAAATCAACGAAATCCCAAACTTGGTTTTCAGACATGGAGTCTAATTTAGATTGCATGGCTTCTTTCCACTGCTTGGAGCTAGGGCTTGTCATAGCTTGTTTGTAAGTCGCAGGTTCATCGCTTTCCAGCAATAGAATTTCATGGCTCTCGTTCGTCAAAGTACCTATGTATCTTTCCGTTTGAGACCTATATCTCTGCGATCTACGCGGGGTTATATTTCTAGTTGGTTCTTGATTCTCACCAGATACTTCTAAAGATCTCTGAGTTTCAACCTGAATGTCATCTTGAGCATTCTCTAGAGTTTGTTGTTCGAATCGAATTTCTTCGAGGTCTACTTTTCTCCCACTTGTCATTTTGGAAATGTGATCTCTTTCCAAAAAGATACCATCTCGAGCAACAAACACCTTGTTCTCAGATGTATTGTAGAAGTAATACCCCTTTGTTTCCTTTGGATAGCCCACAAGGATACATTTGTCAGATTTTGGTTGAAGTTTGTCTGAAATTAATCGTTTGACGTATACTTCACAACCACAAATCTTAAGAAAAGACACATTTGGAGGCTTTCCAAACCATAACTCATATGGAGTCTTTTCAGCAGCTGTATTTAGTGCATGTCCCCAAAATTGTATTGGAAGTTTGGCCTGACCCATCATTGATCTAACCATGTCTAGCAAGGTTCTGTTCCTCCGTTCTGACACACCGTTCCATTCAGGTGTTCCGGGAGGAGTCAATTCTGATAGAATTCCATATTCTTTCAGATGGTCATCAAATTCATAGCTCAGATATTCACCGCCTCTATCAGACCGCAGTGCCTTAATCTTCTTGCCTAACTGATTCTCTACTTCACTCTGAAATTCCTTGAATTTGTCAAAGAATTCAGACTTATGCTTCATTAGGTAGACATAACCATATCTACTGAAGTCATCAGTGAAAGTGATAAAGTAGCTGAAACCACCTCTAGGATTTGTACTCATTGGTCCACATACATCTGTATGGATTAAACCCAATAGTCCAGTTGCTCTTTCTCCAACTTTAGAGAAAGTTTGCTTTGTCATTTTTCCAAGTAAACATGATTCGCACTTACCATAATCCTCTAAGTCAAATGGTTCTAGAATTCCTTCCTTTTGAAGTCTTTCTATGCGCTTCACGTTAATATGGCCTAATCGACAATGCCACAGATAGGTGAGATCTGAATCATTCTTTTTGGCCTTTTTAATATGTATGTTATAAATTTATTTTTCATGATCTAATAAATAAAGTCCATTGACTAATCTAGCAGATCCATAAAACATCTCTTTAAAATAAAACGAGCAACTATTGTCTTTTATTAAAAAGGAAAATCCCTTAGCATCTAAGCAAGAAACAGAAATGATGTTTTTATGGAAACACTCTTCCAGTTCCAAAACTAGCCCAGAGGGCAACGACAAATAATAAGTTCCTACAGCTAATGCAGAAATCCTTGCTCCATTTCCCACTCGTAGGTCGACTTCACCCTTGCTTAACCTACTACTTCTTCTTAGTCCCTGTGAATTGGAACATAAGTGTGAGCCACAACCTGTATCTATTACCCAAGAAGTTGAGTTTACAAGTATACAATGTATAACGAAAATACCTGAAGATGGAACGACTGTTCTGTTCTTCTGATCTTCCTTAAGCTTCAAGCAATCTCTTTTCCAATGCCCCTTCTTCTTGCAGTAGAAGCATTCAGATTCAGAAGTGGGTTGGCTCACCTTCTTCTTTTCAGACTTGGTGCCGCCAGCTTGCTTAGTTGGGCTTGCCTTCTTGCCACCTTTCTTAGCATTCCTCTTCTTGCCAGATTTCTTGAACTTGCCCCCACGCACCATAAGCACATCTTTCTTATCACTTTTGAGCGTCTTTTCAGCGGTCTTCAGCATGCCGTGAAGCTCAGTGAGCGTTTTGTCCAGACTATTCATGCTGTAGTTCAGCTTGAACTGATCATACCCGCTATGAAGAGAATGGAGGATGGTGTCTACAATCATTTCTTGAGAGAACTGCTGATCCAACTGACTCATATTCTCAATTAATCCAATCATCTTGAGAACACGTGGACTTACGGGCTTGCCCTTCTTGAGCTCAGTGTCAAGAATATGCCTATGAGTCTCGAATCTTTTGACTCGAGCTAGACCTTGGAACATGTTCTTTAACTAACTGATGATTGTGAAAACATCTGAGTTGATGAACGTTTTCTGTAGATCTGCACTCATGGTTGCAAGCATTACACATTTCACATCCTTGTTGGCATCAATCCAACGATTGAGGGCTGCCTGAGTGACCCCTTCGCCCGCGGCTTCGGGCATCGCCTCTTCCAGGACATACTCCTTTTTTTCCTCCATAAGAACTATTTGCAAGTACGTTTTGCCAGTCAAGGAAGTTTTTCCTGCTCAACTTCTCCTTTTCGAGAATTGATCGGATGTTGAATGAATTGTTGTTTGCCATAGTTAAAACTACTATTGAAAAGAATAAACAAGTAAATAACCATTCATAGTTTTTCTTAATAAACATAAATTCTAGCATTCATGCATAATTCAATATTTATTAAGAATTTTATTCGAGTTTTGTGTTCCGACAGGTGTGAATAAAATGAATCCAAGATCCTTAAATCATTGAAGAATTAAGCACATTATGTATTTAGACTCGATTCTAAAATATTTTAGGTAAGCAAATCCTTTGCTAATAGTCTAGAAACTACTCTTGGTTGATAGGTACGTCTAAGAACTTATTAGGTAAACCTATCTCATTTGCCATGACATAAAAGGACTCTTACTTATATCGGTGAGTTTCACCAAAACTAACATGTACTCACAATTATTTGTGTACCTTACCCCTTTATAATCAACAAGTAACACCTCGCTATGGCGGAAAACTATTACTTAGATTGATGTAAAGGTTATCCAAGTAAGTGTTATTTTGGCATGACACCTTTTAACTTAATTTTTTAAAGTTTGGAACTTAAGGCTCTTACTATGTAGGTTAGATTTTAAGTGAACTAAAATCCTTAATCATGCAACATAATCAAGCCATAATCTCATGCATAATTAAGACATATTTGAAGCAATAAATAACTTAAAGCATGCATAAGATTTAAATGTGATCTAGTATGGCCCGACTTCATCTTGAAGCTTCAACTTCAAACTCCGTATTTGAAAATAGATTGGAAACTCCGTCTTGAATTTCACCATGGGAGGCGCCATTTTCTTCAAATAGGATATGCTATAATTAAAACTAATTACAACTATTTGATGGTATGTAGACCATATATAAAATAAAAACTTTGGTGCATTAGACCAATTTTACATTCAAATTAATGGTACGTAGACCATATTTTCTATCCTATTTGGACCATACTAGTCACTTTCCATAACCTGTAAAACAATACATTTACAATATACCATTCACCCATTCATTTATTAATGAATGGCCCACATAGTAAGTTAGTAGAAAAAACCATGCACCACATAAACATTTGCAGCAAATAATCAAAGGTTCCAACAATCTACAAATTATTTAACCTTATTAGTTATAATCGAGTTGTTTTAACCCTAAAGGAATGTAGACCTAATCAAGAGTTTAATGACTAAAAGCTCCCACTAAAACCAAGAATTTACATGCTTTACAAATTTTAAACATAAAATTGTATTTCCTAGTCCAACCGGAAACTTACAAATTTAATTAAAATTAAACTCATATAAAATAATATATACATCCCTTAATTTTATTTTCAATTGATTAAAATTAATTAATTAAATTTTATCAAGGTTTTAATTTTATTAAAATAATTAGTATAAAATAATATATAATAATTATATTAATCAAAATTAAATTCCGGGAAAAAATTAAATTACAAAATTAAATTTAATTAAAATCTTTTTCAACCGAAACATAAACAAACGGTTCAAAGTGCAAAGGCAAGGCCGTAGGCCGAAGCCCAGCCCAAGCAGCCACGCCGCAACGCCCATGGGCCGCGTGCACAAGGCAGCGCTCATGGCCTGCTTTGTTGCTGGCCGAGTGACGCACCACAACAATGCACCAGCTAGCTGTTGTGCTTGCTGCTGCGCGCTGGGTAGGGGCTTGCACAGCGGCACGCGAGCTCCCTTGCTCGTTGTGATGCTGCCTTGCCTCGTGCCTTGCGCTACGATGCATCATCGCCTTACTCGATCACCCGCACAACACACACCGCACATGCCCGTGCCCGCCGCGCATGCTCGTGCTTGCTCATTGCTTCGTACCGCATAAGCGACGAGCTCCCTTGCTCGTCGTCGCATGCCCGCACTATGTAACACCTCTTAAGGGTAACACTTAGCTTTCATTGCTTCGTGCGTGCAAGATTTGTGATCGTTTTATAAAAATAAATAACTTTTATATTTTAAATTTAACGACAAATTAATAATCCATATTAATTTCACTAAATTTAGGCGAAAAAATCAAAAATTTATTATTCAAATTAATTTCCTATTACATGTATTTTTAGGGATTCAAATCTAGGTCATAAAATTTTAAAACTTTTAAATTTTAACAAATTTTATGGTGGTTTTTAATCATAGGACCCTAATTAAATTATCAATTAATTATGAAATTCAAAACAAATTCTAAATTATTTGAAATTCAACGAATTAATTATAATTACAAATTAGGTTGTATAATTAACAAGATTAGGCCTTAAAATTGTTAAACATATACAGTAGGTCAATCATAGATTCAAGATTTACATACAAGATTCGCAAATATTTAATTTAACATCATAAAAATACAAATTTTGCATTCGAAAAACTAAAACCTCCGAAAAGTCATAGTTAGGCTTCGAATTTGGGAATTCTGGGTTCGGCGTCAAATCTTAGATTTTTGTCAAAATTTTAAAACGTCGTTTACATGCGAAATTCACTATAAAAACATAAGATTCCGACCATTATTGACAAAACTGCCGAAAAATCCTGCGAACATATAATCAAATAATCGCACGAATTTGCAATTAGTTACATACACGAAATTAATCACCCCTTTAATTCATTGCAAATTTATAAAATTTAATCCATGTTAACTATAATTGATTATGGAATTAATTAGAGGCTCGTGATACCACTGTTAGGTTATGAATAATATAAACAATATAATTCATGCGGAAAAACCATAAAGCCAATAATCCAAATTAATTGCCACATAGTCAATTAGCATAATCTAGTATACATACTATGTGATGCGTGCCTTCCCTAACTGCTCCCGAACCGAACAAGAACAAGTACAGGACTCCAAATGTCGCCCCTCCGTAGATGGTCCACAACACGTTCGGATCCGCCTTAGATTCAACCAAGTAGAATATTCTCTATGGTTTTATGTGCACTCTGGAAACTCAGAACGATGATAGGCAAGTATTAAATTCTCCATAGAATTTAATGTTTTGGAATAGGTTAATAAATTGTGATCATGAATCACATATCTATAGGGTGGAAATAAGGAGTTGTAATCCTACTAGGAATCGATTAACTAAATCCATTAGGACTCTAGTTAATTAATAATATTAGAATTCTAGGGATAATAAAACACTAAGTATTTCAGATTTACCCTTAATATCTAATTTTAGTAGATTTAGGAAAACTATAACTTGTGGCCCAAACTACTTGCCGCGCAAGTAGCTTGGCACACAAGCTTGCTTAGCTTGCAAGCAACCGGTCGGCCAAGGCCTTGCAGCGTGTGGCCTAAGCCCACTTTGCTGCGCTGTCCTTGGCGTCCAACAACAGCATGCGGCTCATGAGTTGGGCACTGCAGACTTGCTCGTCCCAAGCGTGCTTGGCGTCCAACAACAGCACGCGGCCCATGCGCTGGGCGCTGCTGACTTGCTCGGCCCAAGCGCGCTTGCTCCGCGCGGGCTTGCTTGGCGCTGGGCCTGGCGCTTGCGCTGGCCTTGCGTCTCGCAAGCTCGTTCGTCGAGCATTCATACGTCGCGCTTCAGATTCATTTTTCGATTCCGGAATTTATTTCCGATTCGAACAAATATTTACGTTTCCGTTAATATTTCCGATTCCGGAACTAATTTCCTTTTCCGACAACATTTCCGATTCCGGTAATATTTCCGTTTCCGGCAATATTTTTATTTCCGATAATATTTTCCGATACGTGCCATGTTTCCGTTTCCGGCAACATCTACGACTTGGATAATATTTATAATTCCGTCATGATCCATATTTCCGTTTCCGGCAATATCATCATTTCCGGAGTATTCTTTATTTTGCCTCTTGACGATTTTAGCTCCCACTGGAACCGATATCCGTCGTTTCCGAATGTTCATAAATGGAGTACTTAATGAATAATATATTCACTTAAATACTTGATCCGTTCACGTACTATTTGTGTGACCCTAAGGGTTCAGTCAAGAGTAAGTTGTGGATTAATATTATTAATTCCACTTGAACTGAAGCGGCCTCTAGCTAGGCATTCAGCTCACTTGATCTCACTGAATTTATTAACTTGTTTAATTAATACTGAACCGCATTTATTAGACTTAGCATTGAATGCATACTTGGACCAAGGGCATTATTTCCTTCATCTAACATACTGGCTGCTGCCTATTCTACTGCCTGCTTGCTGCTTGTTCTAACTAAGTTTTCAGGTATGCTTATTCTACTGCTTGCTTGCTGCTTGTTCTAACTAAGTTTTCAGGTATGAGAAGACAAGGGAAAGAGCCGGCTTTACCACCACCCACCCAGAAAAGGGGATACGTCACATGGAACTCTAAAATGGACAACATTCTCACTTTAACACTCTATGACCAAATTAACGAAAGAAATAAGGGTGATGGAGATTTAAAGTCCCAAGCCTACCAAGCCGTGGTAGATAAGTTGAGGGCGGAATTAGCTATGTCCGTCACTATAGATCTTGTCAAGAACCGAATCAAGGTATGGAAGAGACACTATGCTATCATCTCCGAAATACGTACCTACACCAAATTCAAATGGGATGAAGAAAAGAAAATGGTAGTGATACCCATAGAATACCTCAAAGAATGGCAGACATATTGTTAGGTAAAATACTCTTTGATAAATCTAAGAACTCTATGTAGCTTAGTTTTGATAGGTCAAGTGATTTTGCACTTGAGCCAAACAATTGCTTTTGAGGTCATTCTAAAATTTTGTTTCTGAGCAAGTTATTCAAAATTTTTAATTATTTGGGGCTTTTATTGGTCATTCTAGAATAAGAGATTTTATCTGTTTAGAGGTTATGTTCATGGCAGGTTATGATTCATGATCGTTTCACAATGGAAAAAGTTTTGAGATTGCGTCCTAGGCTCCTAGCTCAATGTTGCATACCTCCTTGCATACCTCCTGGCTCATGTAGCTCTTGTAGTACAGGTCCTCTTTCCATTCTGACTTTCTGACACTAGGAATTATGGACACTTTTAATCGGAACTAACAAAGTATATGAATCATAATTCATTGGTTATTAGATTTAGCTATTCCTGAATTTGAATTCTTATGAAATTAGATTCAACCCTGTTATTTTCATTTCTAAAAGATACTAGTTTCACACTTTACAGCAAATTCATTGATGAACAAGTATCTTGATTTGTATTGTAAATTCTCTCCAGAGTCAGAGCTAAAGTCATCTTAGCTAGGCTCTGAATCTCGACCATTCTGGAAGTGTTCTAGTGCACTTATTGGTTCAGTACTAAGCTTGGGACATGTAACTTTTGAAGTCATCCTCTTGGTTTCAGTTAGAAACAAGTATTAGAGATTCTTTATCTGTAAAATCAGTCTCCAAGCTGAAGCTTTTAGCTTGTTCAATAACGTAATGCCGATTCATAAACAAATTGATAATGGATTTATATTAGAGTTGTAAGGGATGTTAAGGAAGAAAATCAGTCAGATAAGATTAGTACAAAATGGTTTCAGTCGCTTTAACTGATTTCAATATGCTGTTCTTTTGCTGAAGTTGTTTTTTTTTCTTTTTCCTTTTTTTTTTTTTTTTTTTTTTTTGCAGTTTGTATTGCTGGTTGTAATATAGGTTTTTAGGAGTGTTTAAGTGGTTTTCCGCCACTTTTCTTCTCTTTAGGGTGTAATTTTTGCAAGTTCTTTCTTTCTTGCCAAAAGCAAAAATGTACCTGTGAAGTTAAGAAGTCCTATTCTGGGACTAAAGTCACTGAATGGCAGATACATTGCTGGTTGTAATATAGGTGTTTATGCTGCTGATGCTGTTATTTTGCTGCTGCTGCTGTTGTTGTTGTTTATGACAGTTATGATGCTGTTTTATGTGGGGGAAGTCCCAGCCGCCTCTGCTTATCTGAACAAATGCATTGAAAATTGGGAAGATATTTGCACATTATTTGCAATGGACAGAGGTAATGGTGAAGGAGTAGAGCAACATGATGAATCAGCTACTGCAATGGAGACTGAAAATGAAGTTGGGAGTACTTCCGAAACAGCATCTGGAGTGTCAAACAAAAGGTTGAAGAGAGACCGTCTTGCTGATGCGGTTAGTAGTTTTGATGAATCTTTCAAGGGGTATGTGAGCAAGGCACGAAATCCTCCAAGACCAACTAGCCAAGAGATATACGATGTGGTGTCTAGCGTTCTAGGTTTGTTTCGTCACCAAGTCTTAAGGGCGGTCAAGCGGTTCGTTAATGGCACAAATGTTGAGTTCGATATGCTCAAGAACCTATCGGATGATAAAAAAATTAGATTGGATCTTATTATGTATTGACGGGTAGCATTTTAGTATTTTATGTCAATTAGATTGGATCCTATTATGTTTTATTGAATGTCATATTTCAAATTCTGGATTTGAAATTCCAATTCTATCCAAACAATGTACTAGAATTTGAAATTCTGAATATGAAATTCTCATGTTCCCCAAACACAAAATTTGGAATTGAATTCCATCATTTCCATTCTAGAAATTGAATTCCACTATTCCAAATGAATGTCGTGTATCCAAATGCAACCTTATTGTATTTGAAATCCGAACGCCAAACAACTACTTAATAATAAGTGTGCCCGACACGGATTCAATTCTCTAAAAATCTCAACTTTAGATGAGTATCTCATCATAGAGCATCATGGATTTTGGTTATTGAAATAGAACTTGAATATAGAACTTGAATATTGAAACTAGGAGACTTGGTTCTTAAAGATTAGGAATTTTCATGCTTAAAAGGCTTCACCTTTAATATGCTCCATAGTTTGAAATTGATTCTAGTTTAAGGAGAAGTTTATCTCACATAAACATCATTGAATATTGAAAATAGAACTTGTATTTGAACATAGAAAGTTGAATGATCATGTGTGCTAGTTTGAAAAAGGGTTTGCACTTTTCCATACATCCTTGAAATTTGAAAAGATTTGTATTTTTTAAAATTGTATGATGATTGTTGTAAAAGGGAAACATTTCAAGTATAAAAGTTCCTCACTTTACTAATCGTTTTCGAAAATAAAGCTTGAATCTTGCATATTGATATTGAAAATGTGCTTAGAAAATCATTTAGGAGGAATTTCAAGAGTGAAATCCTCCCAAAGATTGCACTTTAATTTGAACAGTTTTCCTAGTTTATCATAAGTATGCACTCAACTGACAACATCATAGGAATTGGATATTGTATTTAGAAATGTAGAAAAGTAGAGAATATCATGATAATTTGATTAGGGATTAGGATTTACCTATTTAGGATTAGGTTAGTTTTTGGATTTGTACTCCCAATTGCTTTGATATTTTTGCAAATTGTAGTGAGAATTGAAAAATTAAAGCTTGAATTTTGTATTGGAATTTGAGAGGAAAAACAAGAATTACGGAATTGTATTTATTTTTCCATCCTCTGATTTCTGTGAAATGAGGGGTTTAAATAGGATATTATGCGGCTAAACGCCAATACACGTCAGCGCCCAGTGCATGGCCAGTGCCTGGCTCTGGTGACGTATCCCAGGTACCGCCAAACAAGGACGATGACACTGTCCTTGTGCTTTGTTTTGTAGCTTTGTACCTTTGTACGACTTGTACGATTTTTGGCACGTAGCTTTGCTTGGAGGTTAAGGCATTTTGCGTCTAAAAGCACTCCTTTTTTGTACTCGAGTTTTGTATTTTGGACTCGATTTTACGGGACGGGGACCGACATGCTCGGTTTTATAGTTGGCGCCCGATTTTGGATTTCTTAATGGCATATCGACTGGAAACGACCTTGCAAAACCAATGGAGTGGTCCATTGGGTGAGATTGAGTTTGAATTTTGAATTTACTTTTTGGAAATTGAATTTTGTACCGTGTTCCGGAATGGGAACGGGCTCGGAGATTGGACTTTGGATTTTGGAATATATCTTAGCAATTGGGACTTCCGCACGGAGTTTTACCAACCGCCTAGCAAGGATAATGGTTTCGTCATCATCCCATTAGGGGAGACACAAATTAGGTGTCTACAGAAGCCCGCGCTTTGACTGAGCGTTCGGTGAGGAGAGCGAAAGTCAAAGTTTTCGAATAGGGATGGAGAATGGTCAAGATGTTCTGCAATTAAGATCACTCTTTGTACGTCGGTACCTGCATAAGACAAGTGTTAGAAAAAGGATAGAGTCTACCTCCATGCGGCTTGATGACTCTAATCTTTGTATGGATCGTATTGCTTTTCCGCCTTTGACTTAGAATTAAGCTTGGCATCGAAATTTTTTAATCTATAATTATGAATTTTGTACTTTGAAAATTTGAATTTTGAATCTTGAATTTTGAATACCCGGAGTGAATCCGCTGGGTTTTTGTACTTGCTTGAAGTGTCGTCTAACGCTTGAGCCGCTGGGGAATATACCCACTGGGGAAAATAGTTTTTTTATTTACTCTTGGGATTTGAATTTCTTTGACTTTACCGGAGCTTGGGTCCGCTGGGAGTAGAAGGCTTAATAATGCTTTGCACTTTTGAACTTCCCGGAGCTTGGGTCCGCTAAGATTGTTGTATTGAAGATTGTACAGTAGCCCTTTTGAGGTTTGAACTGTTGAAGCTTGTAGATGTTTTTAGAACTTGAACCTTTGAAGTTTGTACCTTGAATTTTGTACTTTGGAATTGTAGATGCCTTGCTTGGAACAACCTCGCTCGATTAGAGATTATAGAACTCGAATTTTGAATTTTCGTACTTTGAATCTTGTACTTAAAACTTGTAGATGACGACTTCACTGGGGACCTTTATGGGTCTTGTATAAGAATAGGCTTGGATACCCTAGACGTTGGTGTAGAATTTGAATGCTATCTTAGGCATGGGTAGCCTAGGTGTTGATGTTGACTCTGAATAGTCTTTTGTAATAGAAGTCTCTGGCTAAACTTGTACTGCCACTGGGGATGTTAGGATTTCTCTGTATAGACTTAGGGTAGTCTAGATTGAATTCACTATGCTAGTCGGCTTTGTACATGTGTCACCTTCTGTCGGGGATGCTGGTGCTTGAAGGAAATATGTCCTTCACCCAAGGTGCATTAAGTCTAATACCAAGGTTCAGATTAATTGCGAACAATTAATTCAGTGAGATCAAGTGATCGGAACAGCTAGCTGGAGCAATGCTTCCGATCAGTGAGTTCTAATGGATATTGAACTCACAACTTACTCTTGACTGAACCTACAAGGTCACACCAATGACACTTAATAGATCACCGGATTAAATGAATCGGAAATTTATTTAATAGCTTTTCGGGATTTAAGTTGGAAACGTATTATATGATACGACCTTGCATCGGAATCGTATATCGTATCGCAAATATTCGTAAGCTAGGCGAGACGAATAAATCGTATCGTACGACGGTGATTCGTCGTATACGAAACGATAAATAAATATATCGGAAATATATTTAATCGCGAATACAAGGAGCGGCCCACGAGCCGAGTGCACGAAGCACTCGAGGCCCATGGGCGCGCGCGCTAGGCGAGCGAGCAAAGCAACGCAGAAGCAGCGAGGCCCTTGTGGCGCGGAGCTGTGCGCGTGCATGCGGGCCGAGACCACGACACAGCAGCAGCGCGGCCCACGACCCACTGGCTGTGCGTGTCCGTGTGTTTGGCTTGCGGGATTGCTAGCCGGCCTTGCCTCTTGTCTTGGTCGGTTAGTAAGGTTATGTAAATAACCTTATATCCTAATTTCCAACTTAGCACAATCACAACTCAGATTACACACAACCCTAGGAGAAAACAGAGAACCCTAATTCTCTCTGTGCCTCCATAGTGTGTTCATCCCAAAAGGCAAAGTATCTTGATCGATTGTCTAAGCTACGATAATCAAGACGGATCTGAACGTGTCGGTGAACCAAGTAGAGGAACGACAAGTGGAGTTCTTTGTTCGTGTTCGTTGACAGATTATTGTGGAAAACATGCTTCGAATGTAAGTTTGCTTAATCTGTGCTTTATACATGTTTCCTGGCTTTGGGGATTGTTCCGCACATGTTATTATGTTTAACTGTATTCCCCTACAGTGGTATCATGAGCCTTATGTATTCAAAGCATGAATTAGCATGATTATTATTGTTTTTGCATCTGTCGAAAAATTTGGAATTTTTGTTGATTTTTCGGAATTTTTACGAATTATTGGATGAATTGCGTAATAATCAGGTCCGAAATAAAAAATGTTCGTTTTTTCGAGTTTTAAAACCCTAATCTGATGGAAAATGATTTTCTAAGATCATCTAATGGGAATAGAATTGCGAAAACAGGCCTCGAAGTATCGGTTTTTGGGCGTTTTTGTTAATTTTTCATTAAAAATTAAAAGTGTCGGACAGTAATTCAATTAAAAGGTCGACCTAAACTACTCGGAATTGCTTGAAATTTTGACACAATGTTGCTGGGTAAATTCGTGATCTATGGTACAAATGTCAGATTTTTCCGATAAGTAAAACCCCTAATTTTGCCTTTCCCCAATTCGTAAAATTTGAAACCCTAATTGAATTTTAATTAATTTTGGTTTAATAATTCGGTTAATTGGGAAAGGGGATATAATTCCATGGGTCAGTGGCTAATTTTAAAAATTATTGGATTAAAATTTTGAATGGTTTCGTTAATTTTAATCGCACTTAAACCAAATTATTAAAAATCTGAAATTTAATTGTTTATGAACGATTTAAAGCTTCGGATTTTATTAATTAAAAGTTCAAACTTTAAATGTTGATTCGTTCGTTCTTAAAAGTTTGAATATTGTTAGCCCTTGATTTAATAATTTTACGAAATTGGATTGTCGTTAAAGTTTATTGAATCGTTAAAAATCGTTGTTTTTCGAAAATAAAAATCGTAACTTTTTGAAAAATAAAATTGATGCAAGTTCGTGAATTAAATTTAATTTTAATTAAGTTGGTCCGTATTACGAACCAAAAGCACGAACATGAGCATGGTGGACGTATGGCTCGTCGAGCCATACGAGGCTATTATGCTTAGGACCGAGCCGCATGCGACACGGGCAGCAGCAGCTACGCTGCGTGCCTCGTGCGCGCTGGGCGAGGAAGGGGCAGGCGGGTATGCTTGCGGGGCTGCGAAGAACCAAGGCGCGAGCCGTGCGACGTCCAGCACACACACAACGCACAACACACACGCAGGGTCAGCATAGGTGCGGGGATGCAGTGCGCGCGCGCGATGGGGCCTGGGTGTGCGAGCCTTGCTCGTGCGCTCTTGGGCCTCACGCAAGGCATGGGGCTGGGCGCAAGCCTAGCCCGACTAAGTAATTGGACCTTTTTGTTAAAAATCGTTTAATTCGTTGGGCTTCGTATATTTGCATTAATTTGGGCTAACGGGATATTTAATTTAATATTTTATTTGCTTGGGCCGGGCCGCGAGTTTTAATTTAATATTTCATAATTAATTATCCGGAATAATTATTGGTTTGAGTGGGAGCCACTAAATGAAATTAAAATGAAATAATAATTTTTAATTACCTTCGTAAGTCGCATTATTTTAATTAAATTCAATTTTAATTAGAATAAAGTCTAAGGATTAATAATTTGGAAATTGATTAATCTTTTAGGACGCGTTTATGTGAACGTGAATTTTAATTAATTCAAGTAAATACTTGCATATTTACATGGTCCATTCGTTTTAGCACACGAATGGGTGAATGCATAGAATATATATTTTATGTAATGCAGGTACTCCAAGTGACTAGTATGGCCAAATTTAGGATAGTTAAATACGGTCTGCGTACCGTTCTATCTTTGAATGTAAAGTTTTAAATATGGTCTGCGTACCATGGAAATTTTGATGTAATTTATTATTTTCAAGTATTTCTAAGTTTAGAACTTTAAGTTAGCATTTGAACGAAGATTCAAGACGATGCCAAGCTAACAAGGAGGTGATGAAGATTGGATGCTTCAAGACAAGATGTTTTGGGCCATACTAGATCACCATATATATATATATATATATATATATATATATATATATATATATATATATATATATATATATATATATATATATATATATATATATATATATATATATATATATATATATATATTTATATATATATATATATATAAATATATATATATATATATATATATATATATATTATGCGTGAATGTATGAATGTATGTATGCTTTGCATGAACAAGTTGTTTCCTATGAATCGATTAGTTTTAAGTTCACTAAATAATCGAACCAACATAGAAACAACTAGGTCCAAAGTAATATTGAGTTTAAAAATTGCCTTCCAAATCAACACTTACAAAAATCTAGGGATCTAAGATAGTAGGTTTACGCTAAAGCGAGGTGCTATTTTAGTTGACTTAGGTGGTAAGGCGTCCTAAAGGAGCACGTTGATTGTGTTTTCAACTCAAACAACAATGGCATTATGTTGTGGCAATAGGATAAATTATGGCATTAATTTATTAACCAAGAGTAATTTGGATATTACTAGCAATAGGTTTTGCTTACCTAAAATCTTAAACTACTTAAGACATGCTAAAGCTGCTTAAGGATTTAGGACTTTTGGGGTCTTGGAATCGTTTTATTCATTGTTGGACCATGTTTTATTTTTGCATGAATGAAATGTTTAATAGCTTTGATGATTGCGTGAATGCTTTTATTTCAAGTTATTAAAGTATGATAAATATTTTCTTTGCTAGTTCATTCTGTAGAATAGTACATCTTCAACCTTATTGCGTTCGGACAATAGAACTGCGATATTTCCTCGATCGATTGGTAACTATTTTGAGAGCAATTCTCAAAGAAAATGAGAGTGAGAGCGTATCTTGAATGCTATTTTCTTATAGTGATCTTCATGGTTGTTTTCAAACTAAAAATTTGAATGGTAGACCAATTGGACCTCATATATTCAAAATAATGGGTAGTTTTGAAATAATGAAGTATTGAGTTAAAAACTCATGTATAACCAATGGTTAACAACCAATCTTCTTTTGATTCGACAATGAACTAGACTCATTGGATGTGGTCATTCAAAGTGAATAAAAGAAAGGGACTTTGTACGCATAACAAAGTAAGAAGATCAAGCAAAGAGTAAAATCTTTAGGACTATAAGAAAACGTGCTGGAAAGGATAGGAAAGGGGAACAAAAGAAATGAATTCAATATTCAATTTCTACCTAAAAGTTTGTGTTAAAGAGAAACGACTTAGCAAATAAACTCCTATGGTATTAGATTACCGCTTGAGGTTCTAAACTCTTGTTAAGAACTCAAATTCCGGGAGCTAAGTCTGGTTATTGACCTACAAGTAGGAAATGAAGCAAAGTTCTACTACATTAATTGTAGGGTCATCGTGTTTGTTTTAAAGTCCTTCTAAAGGCTGGAACTTAATGGTATTATGTTCCATTAATCATCATAATCAATTTCTGTTCGGACAACGGAAAGACTCACATTCAAAGTAAACAAAAACCTTCGTTAAGTGTTTATTTGAATGAAATGGTCATTTAAGGGTTGAGTCATATGATTGATTAATAAACAAACGAATCTCTTCACACTAAAACTTCAGAAGGTTCAAATCAAACATTTTGATTTGTGTTCCACATATCTTTGGCAATGTCATACGACCATATCAACAAGTCAACATTCTATGATTCCATGGCATGGATTTCTGAAAGTTGGTTAATTAAAGACACGTGGGTCTTGCTTGTTGAAACATGACATAGAAATGGACTACTGTTAGAAGTTTCTAGACAATGAAGTTCATGGGCCAAAGATGAAGGCCCTTGGTCCAAGTATGCATATAATATTAAGTCTAATAAATGCGGTTCAGTATTAATTAACAAGTTAATAATTCAGTGAGATCAAGTGAGCTGAATGCCTAGCTAGAGGCCGCTTCAGTTCAAGTGGAATTATTGATATTAATCCACAACTTACTCTTGACTGAACCCGTAGGGTCACACAAATAGTACGTAAACAGATCAAGTATTTAATGGCATTAAATACTCCATCTATGGATATTCGGAATCGACGGATCTTGGTTTCAGTGGGAGCTGAGATCGTCACAAGCAAGAAATGAATACTCCGGTAACGATGATATTGCCGGAAACGGAAATATGGATCGTATCGGAAATATAAATATTATCCAAGTCGTAGATGTTGCCGGAAACGGAAACATGGTACGTATCCGAAAATATTATTGGAAATGGAAATATTACCGGAATCGGAAATATTGCCGGAAATGGAAATATTGTCGGAATCGGAAATATTATCGGAATCGGAAAATAATTCCGGAAACGGAAATATTAAATATTTGTTCGAAACGGAAATTAATTTCGGAATCGGAAATATTAAATATTGTTCGTATCGGAAATGAATTCCGGAACCGGGAATTTAATCCGAAGCGCATCGTACGAATTAGCATCGGACGAGGCTTGCTAGACGAAGGCCCAGCACGAAGCCAGGCCCGCGCCCAGCAAGCCGAGCGCCCTACATGGAGCTGCCACAGCCTCGCCAGGCCCAGCGCAAGGCCAGGCCCAACAAGGCTTTGGCGCGCGCACGCTAAGTGTGCTGTTGGGCTGCGAGCAGCGACTGCTCGTGTGGGCCGCAAGGCCTGCGCGGGTGGTGCGATGCTCGTGGCCATACGATGCTCATGTTCGTAACGAATCCTAATCCTATCGGAATTCGTGTATTGATTAAATCCTAATCCTAATAGATTAAATTTATTATTTAGAGTTCAAGTTGGATTCTAATTAATAAATCCAAATCCTAGTAGGATTATAATTCCTTTTCCATACCTCTATAAATAGGTGCTTAGGGTCATAATTTATAGAAACAATTGAAGTATTCTAAAGGTAAGATTTTGAAGAAAAATCAGCCATACACTTGCACCTAAATAGCTGAAATTCCTAAGCAACCTTAAGGGCGATTCTAGTTGGTCAAGCTTAAGGCGGATCCGGACGTGCTGTGGACTATCTACGGAGGGACGACACTTGGAGTCCTAAAGACTTGTTCTTGTTCGGTTCGGGCGCAGCTAGGGAGGGCACGCAACAAAGTGTATGCATCTGAATTATGATAAATGATTATGTGTGAATAATATGTTTCCTGGCTTTATGGGTTTTCCGCATGATTTATGTTTTGTCATATGTATCATAACCTAACAGTGGTATCAAGAGCCTCTTATTATTTTCATAATCTAAATTGCATAAACATGGTTAAATATTACAAATTTGCAAGGAATTAAAATGGGTGATTAATTTTCGTAATTGTTAATTAATTGCAAATTGCGTTTTTTTTTTTGCAAATAATAATGAGCTTTATTTACCAAGTAATCAGAGTGTTAACAAACTCTGAAAACACCAACTGTCCAACAGAAACAACAAAGCACCCAGCTAACCAACACAAGCTAGCTAAAGCACACAGAAGCCACTACTGACATCTACACTCAACATTAAACATAATGTTGCTAACAACAATTTTGACTGGATCAACATGATCCCTAAAAACCTTAGAGTTTCTTTGCAACCAAACACAGTAAACTGACTCAATGAAAGCTATACTATACTTGCAAGCTTGCTTCTGTTTACTTCTGCTTTTCTTCACTGCAATCTGAACCTCCTCATGCCAAGGCAACACAGCTCTAGTCAAACCTAGAGAGAGCAGAACCTGTTTCCAAATCTCCTGAGAATAAGAGCAAGAGAAGAACAAGTGCTCCAAGCTTTCACTCTCCAACTGACACAGACCACAAGTACCATCAATACTCAGTTGCCATCTTATCAATCTGTCTTTTGTAGCTAGTCTGTTCTGCACTGCTAGCCACATACTGAAGGTACTCTTTGGACTAGCATGGCTATTACAAATCAATCTCTTCCATCCCACCTGAGCTCCAACTGGATGAAGAAACTTATACATTTTCTGAATTCTGAATTTACCAGCCTGCACAAACTGATCCACTCCATTTGCCTGCAAAAACACTTCTCTATTATGCCAAATTTTCCTCAATGACCAAGTTAAACCATTAGGAATTGGCATAGTCCAGAAGTCTCTATGCTGAATATAATAAGCATGAATCCACCTCACCCAAAGCCTATCCTGCTTCAAAGCTAAAGCCCAACAGTGCTTCAAAACTGCTGCTTTATTCCACACAGTTAGGTCTTTAAGATTCCACCCTCCACAACTCTTAGGAAAACACAATTGCTCCCAAGAGATAGAAGCTTTCCTAGAATCTGCATCAGCACCAGACCACAAGAAACATCTACAAATTCTCTGAATCTCTTTCATCACCTTTTTAGGCATAACAAAAATCTGACACCAGTAAAGTTGGATACCAAAGAGAACAGATTTCACCAGTTGCAACCTACCTGCATAGGATAGAAACTTAGAAGTCCAGCTCTTGATTCTAGCAACAGTTCTATCAATGAGAGGCTTGCAGTCTGTGAAAGAGAGCTTCCTAGTTGTAAGAGGAACACCCAAGTATCTGAATGGGAAAGATCCCTGAGGAACCCCAATTGAGCTAGCAATATTGGAAGCAACATGATCAGAAACACCAGCCAAGTAGACTTCACTTTTGTGCAAATTAGCTTCCAAACCAGAAGCCAAGGAAAACTTGGTAAAAGCATCAAAAAGAGCTTTCACATCACTCTCATCAGCTCTGGAGAACATCAATAAATCATCAGCAAACATCATATGGGTGACATCCAACTTTTTGCATATAGGGTGATAAGAGAAGTTAGCATTTTCAGCAAGAGCAGCAAGACCCTTGACAGATATTCCATACCCAAAGCAAACAAGTAAGGTGAAATGGGATCACCTTGTCTCAACCCTTTCTTTGCAGGAATTGGTTTAGTGGGACAACCATTTATCAGAATGGAATAAGAAACAGAATAAAGACACTGCATCACCCAATTAACAAACTTCACAGGGAATCCTAGCTCTGACAACATGGTTTTCAAGAAAGGCCATTCCAAGGAATCATAAGCTTTTTTCAGATCCACCTTAATCATACACCTAGGAGAGACATGTTTCCTAGAATAGCACTTCACCAACTCACAAGCCAGCAAAATATTATCAGAAATGGATCTACCAGGGATGAAACCAGATTGAGAACAATTTACAACTGTGCCAATAACACCTTGCATTTTAGCAGTAAGAATTTTGGAGATAATTTTGTAAACAACTGAACAGCAAGCAATTGACCTAAAATCCTTCACACATGAAGCATTCTGAATCTTAGGTACCAGAGTAACTGAAGTGTTGTTCACTTGCTTTAACATCACTCCAGTTCTGAAAAACTCTCTCACTGCTTCATAAACATCTGCTTTCACAATCTCCCAAGCTTTAAGAAAGAACAAACTATTGAAACCATCAAGCCCAGGGGCTTTATTGATATCAATACCTTTGATAGCTGCATCAATTTCTGCATCTGAGACAGGAACCACCAACATTTCTGCATCAGCAGCAGAAAGCTGTTTCCCTTTCCTAACCACCCCAACATCCACACCCATCAAGGAGCTAGCTGCAGTACCAATCAACTGCTTATAGAAGGAGCTAACTTCTTCTTGAATTTCCTGAGTAGTGCTTAGCTTCTTCCCAGAATCATCATACAAAATATCAATGCTATTCCTAGCTATCCTCTCCTTCATTGCACTAAAAAAGAACTTAGAATTAGAATCTCCTACTTGCAGCCACTGAATTCTTGCTTTCTGTCTATATGCACTCTCCTGAATATGCAAGAATTTCTTAAGAGTCTCACTACACTCCCTCTCACTTTGTTGCACATTGCTATCAGTAGGGCAAGCTGCTAACTGAATCTGAATTTGACCCAAATCAGCCCTTAACCCCCCAATTCTCTCATCAAGCTTAGCAAAATCTTTGTGATGAAGCTCCTTCAATCCTTGCTTTACTGCTTTCAGCTTAGTCCAACCCTTGAACATGGAGCCACCTCTTGGACAGGACACATCCCATCCCTTTTTAACCACATCAAGAAAAAGAGCATGATCAGCCATATAGTTAAAAAATTTAAAGGGTCTACTCCCTCCTCCCAGTTGGATATTACAAGACATAACCAGAGGTGAGTGATCAGATATTCCTGGAGGTAAATAATCCACCACAACATCAACAAACTTAGAATGCCACAATGCATTAGCAATGGCCCTATCTATTCTCAAGTTACCTTGCCCCTTATTTCTCCAAGAATAGTAACTCCCACAACTTTTAAGTTCAGCCAACCCTGCAGCATCCATACAACTACCAAAGTCCTTAGTTTCTCCTTCAGTAACTGCATTGCCATTTACCCTATCAGCAGCTAATAAAACTGCATTGAAATCCCCCATGACTAGCCAAGGACAATTAACAGTACTACTGAAGTTAGTAATCTCTCTCCACATAGGTCTTCTAGTATCAACAGAGTGCAAACCATACACAGCTGAAAAGGTAGTATCAAACAAGCCATTCTTTGTAGCAACATGACAGTGAACACAAAATTCAGTTTTATGGAGAAGCTGAACTGACACCAAGGCATGCTTCCATCCAATCCAAATCCTTCGCCTAGGAGAGTGCTCATAATTCATAATCCATTGCCACCCAACCCCTATTTTCTTCTGGATTTTACTACTATTCTTCTCCTGAACTTTAGTTTCTAACAAAGCTACAACACTAATGTTATTACTAGCTAAAAACTTCTTTATTTCAACTACTTTAATGGGATCATTCAATCCCCTCACATTCCAGGTACTAATGTTAATGGTGGATCAGTTGGGAATTCCACTCCATCACTACCAGCAACCAATTCCTCCCCATTCAAATGGACCTCAGCAAGCCCTAAAATTAATACTTTTATAGTGCGGGCATGCGACGACGAGCAAGGGAGCTTGTCGCCCATGCGGTACGAATGCAGCGAGCAAGGCGAGTAGCACGCGAGCACAAGGCAGCAGCCCTGCCTTGCGTCGAGTGCTGCGATGATGCATGGGCGGATGGGCGAAGAAGCAAGGCGAGCGAGTAAAGGCAGGCGCGCGCGCGCGGGCAGCGAGGGGTGCCTCGCAGCACGAGCGTTGCCTCGCCCAGCCTCGCCAAGCAACTGCTGTGCTACGAACCAGCGAGCGATGCTGCGCGCAAGCGTGGCTCGGCTTGCTGCGTTTGCGCGTGGCAGCTGCTCGTGCCTTGCTGTGCGATCAATCGTGAGGGGCGATGTTGCCTCGAGGACTTGACGGGGATGGGCGCAAGCCCATGGCCTCGTCTTGACCCGATTGATTAATTTTTAATTTTCAGTTCGGAAACGATTTTAATTAATTTTAAAATTCGTAATTTAAATTGTTTTCTTGGATTTTAATTTTGAATATTATTATTATTATAAATTTTATTTATACTAATTATTTTACTAAAATTAAATCTTGAATTAATTTAAATTCGTTTAATTCAACTGAAATAAATTAAATTAATGGATTCGATTATAAATTTATATGAGCTTTAAATTTTAATTAAATTTGTATGTTTCCGGTTAGACTAGAAATACATTTTTATGTTTAAAATTAGTAAAGCATATGAATTTATTGGTTTAAGTGGGAGCATTTTTAGTCATAAACTCTTGATTAGGTCTACAAATCCTTTAAGGTTAAACAACTTGATTAGAATTAATAAGGACTGAATAATTGGTAGATTATTGGTGCCCTTAATTAATTGCTGCAAATATTTATGTGATGCATAACGTGTTTTACTAACCAGCTATGTGGGCCATTCATGATAATGAATGGGTGAATGGTATATATTGTATATGTACTGTTTTGTAGGTTATGGAGTGACTAGTATGGCCCAAATAGGATAGAAAATATGGTCTGCGTACCATTAATTTGAATGTAATTGGTCTAATGCACCAAATTTGTTTTTCAATTTAAATATGGTATGCGTACCATCAAATAGTTGTAATTAGTTTAATTATATCTCATCCTATTTGAAGAAATTAAAATGGCGCCTCCCATGGTGAAATTAAAGACGAAGTTACCATTTTCGAGACGGACTTTGAAGTTGAAGCTTCAAGATGAAGTCGGGCCATACTAGATCACATTTATCTTATGCATGCTTTAAGTTATTTATTGCTTTAAATATGTCTTAATTATGCATGAGATTGTGGCTTGATTATGTTGCATGATTAAGGATTTTAGTTCACTTAAAATCTAACCAACATAGTAAGAGCCTTAAGTTCCAAACTTAAAAATTGAGTTAAAAGGTGCCATGCCAAAATAAACACTTGCTTGGATATCCTTTACATCAATCTAGTAATAGTTTTCGCTCAGCGAGGTGTTACTTATTGGTCCTAAAGGGGTAAGGTACACAAATAATTGTGAGTACATGTTAGTTTTGGTGAAACTCAACGATATAAGTAAGGAGTCCTTTTATGTCGTGGAAAAATCGATAGGTTTACCTAATAAGTTCTTAGACGTACCTATCAACCAAGAGTAGTTTCTAGACTATTAGCAAAAGGCTTTTGCTTACCTAAAAGATTTTAGAATTGAGTCTAAATACATAATGTGCTTAATTCTTCAATGGATTTTAGGGTCTTGGAATCATTTTATTTACACCTGCCGGAACACATAACTTGAATAAAATGCTTAATGAACATTGAATTATGCATGTATGCTAGAATTTAAGTTTATTAAGAGAAACTGTGAATGGTTATTTATTTTTTTATTCTTTTCAATTGTAGTTTTAATTATGGCAAACAACAATTCATTCAACATTCGATCAATTCTCGAAAAGGAGAAGTTGAGCGGAAAAAACTTCCTTGACTGGCAAAGGAACTTGCAAATAGTTCTTATGCAGGAAGAAAATGAGTATGTCCTGGAAGAGGCGATGCCCGAAGCCGCAGGCGAAGGGGTCACTCAGGCAGCCCTCAATCGTTGGATTGATGCCAACAAGGATGTGAAATGTCTAATGCTCGCCACCATGAGTGCAGATCTGCAGAAAACGTTCATCAACTCAGATGATTTCACGATCATCAGTGAGTTAAAGAACATGTTCCAAGATCTGGCTCGAGTCGAAAGATTTGAGACTCACATGCAAATTCTTGAGACCAAACTTAAGAAAGGCGAGCCCGTAAGTCCACATGTTCTCAAAATGATTGGACTCATTGAGAATATGAGTCGGCTGGATCAGCAATTCTCTCAGGAAATGGATGTAGACACCATCCTCTATTCTCTTCATAGCGGGTATGATCAGTTCAAACTGAACTATAGTATGAATAGTCTGGACAAAACGCTCACTGAGCTTCACGGTATGCTGAAGACCGCTGAAAAGACGCTCAAAAGTGATAAGCAAGATGTGCTTATGGTGCGTGGGGGCAAGTTCAAGAAATCTGGAAAGAAGAGGAATGCTAAGAAAGGTGGCAACAAGGCCAGCCAAACTAAGCAACCAGCTGGCGCCAAATCTGAAAAGAGGAAGGTCAGTCAACCCACTTCTGAATCTGAATGCTTCTACTGCAAGAAGAAGGGGCATTGGAAGAGAGATTGCTTGAAGCTAAAGGAAGATCAGAAGAACGGAACAGTCGTTCCATCTTCAGGTATTTTCGTTATAGACTGTATACTTGCTAATTCAACTTCTTGGGTATTAGATACAGGTTGTGGCTCACACTTATGTTCCAATCCACAGGGACTAAGAAGAAGTAGAAAGTTAAGCAAGGGTGAAGTCGACCTACGAGTGGGAAATGGAGCACAGATTGCTGCATTAGCTGTAGGAACTTATTATTTGTCGTTGCCATCTGGGCTAGTTTTGGAACTGGATGAGTGTTTCCATGTTCCAAGTCTTACTAAAAACATCATTTCTGTTTCTTGCTTAGATGCTAAGGGATTTTCCTTTTTAATAAAAGACAATAGTTGTTCGTTTTATTATAAGGAGATGTTTTATGGATCTGCTAGATTAGTCAATGGACTTTATTTATTAGATCACGACAAACAAGTTTATAACATAAATACCAAAAAAGCCAAAAAGGATGATTCAGATCTCACCTATCTGTGGCATTGTCGATTAGGCCATATTAACTTGAAACGCATGGAAAGACTTCAAAAGGAAGGAATTCTAGAACCATTTGACTTAGAGGATTATGGTAAGTGCGAATCATGTTTACTTGGCAAAATGACAAAGCAACCTTTCTCTAAAGTTGGAGAAAGGGCAACTGAACTATTGGGTTTAATCCATACAGATGTATGTGGACCAATGAGTACAAATGCTAGGGGTGGTTTCAGCTACTTTATCACTTTCACTGATGACTTCAGTAGATATGGTTATGTCTACCTAATAAAGCATAAGTCTGAATCCTTTGACAAATTCAAGGAATTTCAGAGTGAAGTAGAGAATCAATTAGGCAAGAAGATTAAAGCACTGCGGTCTGATAGAGGCGGTGAATATCTGAGCTATGAATTTGATGACCATCTGAAAGAATGTGGAATTCTATCAGAATTGACTCCTCCTGGAACACCACAATGGAACGGTGTGTCGGAACGGAGGAACAGAACCTTGCTAGACATGGTTAGGTCAATGATGGGTCAGGCCGAACTTCCAGTAGAATTTTGGGGACATGCACTAAATACAGCTGCACTCACTATAAATAGAGCTCCGTCTAAAGCTGTTGAAAAGACTCCATATTAGTTATGGTTTGGAAAGCCTCCAAATGTGTCTTTTCATAAGATTTGGGGATGTGAAGTATATGTCAATCGATTAATTTCAGACAAACTTCATCCAAAATCTGACAAATGTATCCTTGTGGGCTATCCAAAGGAAACAAAGGGGTATTACTTCTACAATACATCTGAGAACAAGGTGTTTGTTGCTCGAGATGGTATCTTTTTGGAAAAGAATCACATTTCCAAAATGACAAGTGGGAGAAAAGTAGACCTCGAAGAAATTCGAGTCGAACAACAAACTCTAGAGAATGCTCAAGATGACATTCAGGATGAAACTCAGAGATCTTTAGAAGTATCTGGTGAGAATCATGGTCAATCTAGAGATGTAACCCCGCGTAGATCGCAGAGATATAGATCTCAACCGGAAAGGTACTTAGGTATTTTGACGAACGAGAGCTATGATGTTCTATTACTTGAAAGTGATGAACCTGCGACTTACAAGCAAGCTATGACGAGCCCTAGCTCTAAGCAATGGCAAGAAGCCATGCAATCTGAATTAGACTCCATGTCAGAAAATCAAGTATGGGATCTGGTCGATTTTCCAGATGGCTATCAAGCCATTGGAAGCAAATGGGTTTTCAAACTGAAAAAGGACAAGGATGGGAAACTTGAAGTTTTCAAAGCTAGATTGGTTGCAAAAGGTTACAGGCAAGTCCACGGTGTGGATTACGATGAAACCTTTTCACCAGTTGCAATGCTAAAGTCTATTCGGATAATGTTAGCAATTGCTGCATATTACGATTACGAAATATGGCAGATGGATGTCAAAACCGCTTTCTTAAACGGCGTTTTAACAGAAACAGTGTTTATGACACAACCGAAAGGTTTTGAGGATCCAAAGAATGCTAAAAAGGTATGCAAGCTAAAGAAATCAATCTACGGATTGAAGCAGGCATCCAGGAGCTGGAATATACGTTTTGATGAAGCAGTCAGTGACTTTGGTTTCATCAAGAACGCAGACGAATCTTGTGTATACAAGAAGGTCAGTGGGAGCAAAATTGCTTTCCTAGTATTATATATCGATGACATGTTACTTATCGGAAATGACATTCCTATGTTGAACTCTGTCAAGATTTGGCTTGGGAAATGTTTTTCGATGAAGGATCTAGGAGAAGCACAGTACATATTGGGCATCAAGATTTACAGAGATAGATCTAAAAGGATGATTGGACTTAGTCAAAGCACTTATATCAATAAAGTACTTGATAGGTTCAAGATGGCAGACTCCAAGCGAGGCTACCTACCCATGTCTCATGGAATGACTCTAAGCAAGACTCAATGCCCAAAAACACTTGATGAGCGTAGACGAATGAATAGGATTCCATATGCATCATTGATTGGTTCAATAATGTATGCTATGATATGTACACGCCCGGATGTTGCGTACGCACTCAGTGCTACGAGCAGATACCAGTCAGACCCAGGAGAGGCACATTGGACTACTGCCAAGAATATTATGAAGTACCTGAAAAGGCACAAAGATGACTTCCTGCTCTATGGTGGAGATGATGAATTAATTGTTAAAGGCTATACGGACGCAAGTTTCCAAACCGACAAAGATGATTTCAGATCACAGTCTGGTTTTTCTTCTGCCTCAACGGAGGTGCAATAAGCTGGAAAAGTGCTAAGCAAAGCACCATTGCGGATTCTACAACTGAAGCGGAGTACATTGCTGCACATGAAGCAGCAAAGGAAGCTATATGTCTAAGGAAGTTCATAGGTGAACTTGGTGTAGTCCCCTCCATTAAAAGACCAATAGCCCTGTATTGTGATAATAACGGAGCTATTGCACAGGCAAAGGAGCCTAGACACCACCAAAGAGTCAAGCATGTACTTCGTAGATTTCACCTTCTACGAGAGTTCGTTGAAAGAAAAGAAGTCGAGATAAGCAAGATTGGAACTGATGACAACATATCAGATCCATTGACTAAACCTCTGCCGCAGGCTAAGCACAACTCGCACACTGCAGCTATGGGAATCAATCATATTGGAGAATGGCTTTGATGTCCTTATTTAATGTTTTAAAGTTTTAGAGTTTAATTCTTTGTAAAACATTATTGGTTAATCATTCATTTTTCATTTTTAATTTGTGGTTTATTAAATGATGAGTCCCTTGATTTTGATGATATATTCAAGATAGACTATCAGGACCAGTCCTGTGACTAAGAAATGTCTATCAAGTGAACTTGAATCTCAAAGGTTGAAAATGGTCCCTGGTCGGAGTTTTCTATAAAATTGGACGCATAGAAAACGTTAGACGACTGGAATGCAAGATGACTAGTAGTTCTGTTTCTTGAACTATGTGGACATGACAATGTCATAATCATTTGCATAGATACTTACTTTGGGAAGACTAGTATCAGACAGACCTATGAAACTTTACTGTAAGAGATGAAAATCTGTCAAAAGTAAATTTCATTAAAATTATTAGACACTAAATCCTCAATACCTGAGTGATTTGAGATTACTTGTTTGAGAACTGGTTGCTTTGACGTTGACCAACCGTCGCACCGTAAAAGAAGGCTATAAAGGCAACGCTCAATCTCAAGATCGCAAGATTGGGATTGTCCTCCCATAAATCGAGATGAGATGCTTACAAGTTGTATAAGGCCACTCGGAGAGCTAGAAACTGTGAAATGCGTGGCCGTGCTCGGATGAATCATAGGCTATGATTATCTGTTTATTTGATCAGTTGAACTCTAAAACCGAGAAACACCTCTGGACATAATAAGGATGACAACTCTTACCTTATGTTCAAGAGCAAGCATCGAGCGACAAAGGAATTAGGAAATGCACACTTGTCCCTAAGGACAAGTGGGGGACTGAAGGAAATAATGCCCTTGGTCCAAGTATGCATATAATATTAAGTCTAATAAATGCGGTTCAATATTAATTAACAAGTTAATAATTCAGTGAGATCAAGTGAGCTGAATGCCTAACTAGAGGCCGCTTCAGTTCAAGTGGAATTAATGATATTAATCCACATCTTACTCTTGACTGAACCCGTAGGGTCACACAAATAGTACGTAAACGGATCAAGTATTTAATGGCATTAAATACTCCATCTATGGATATTCGGAATCGACGGATCTTGGTTTCAGTGGGAGCTGAGATCGTCACAAGCAAGAAATGAATACTCCGGAAACGATGATATTGCCGGAAACGGAAATATGGATCGTATCGGAAATATAAATATTATCCAAGTCGTAGATGTTGCCGGAAACGGAAACATGGTACGTATCCGAAAATATTATTGGAAATGGAAATATTACCGGAATCGTAAATATTGCCGGAAACGGAAATATTGTCGGAATCGGAAATATTATCGGAATCGGAAAATAATTCCGGAAACGGAAATATTAAATATTTGTTCGAAACGGAAATTAATTCCGGAATCGGAAATATTAAATATTGTTCGTATCGGAAATGAATTCCGGAACCGGGAATTTAATCGGAAGCGCATCGTACGAATTAGCATCGGACGAGGCTTGCTAGACGAAGGCCCAGCACGAAGCCAGGCCCGCGCCCAGCAAGCCGAGCGCCCAACATGGAGCTGCCACAGCCTCGCCTGGCCCAGCGCAAGGCCAGGCCCAGCAAGGCCTTGGCGCGCGCACGCTAAGCGTGATGTTGGGCTGCGAGCAGCGACTGCTCGTGTGGGCCGCAAGGCCTGCGCGGGTGGTGCGATGCTCGTGGCCATACGATGCTCATGTTCGTAACGAATCCTAATCCTATCGGAATTCGTGTATTGATTAAATCCTAATCCTAATAGATTAAATTTATTATTTAGAGTTCAAGTTGGATTCTAATTAATAAATCCAAATCCTAGTAGGATTATAATTCCTTTTCCATACCTCTATAAATAGGTGCCTAGGGTCATAATTTATAGATACAATTGAAGTATTCTAAAGGTAAGATTTTGAAGAAAAATCAGCCATACACTTGCACCTAAATAGCCGAAATTCTTAGGCAACCTTAAGGGCGATTCTAGTTGGTCAAGCTTAAGGCGGATCCGGACGTGCTGTGGACTATCTACGGAGGGAAGACACTTGGAGTCCTAAAGACTTGTTCTTGTTCGGTTCGGGCGCAGCTAGGGAGGGCACGCAACAAAGTGTATGCATCTGAATTATGCTAAATGATTATGTGTGAATAATATGTTTCCTGGCTTTATGGTTTTTCCGCATGATTTATGTTTTGTCATATATATCATAACCTAACAAAAGATGGATTTTATGACCTACCTATTTCACAAGAATTTGAGAAAATATGGCTATATTCACTCAAAGTGAAATGTGTGAAATGCTTCAATGCAATTCACAAAAGGGTATAAAATCAACTTGGCAAGAATTTTGGAACATCTAGGCTGGGTCAAGGTGATGTTTGCATGAGCCAAGAAAGATTATCTAGATTGTTTATATGGCATTATAACAATCGAAGCTCCATAAGAATATGGTATGTCCAAATGGAGAAATCGGAATCTATTTCAATTAACGATAATCACGACTATTTTCCTATATAGTTTCTAAATGATACTCTCAAGTGACTTTCACACTAAACAAAGTTGTCAAAGCTAAGGAAAAGATGTCATAAGGATTGAACTTCGGTTCAGTACATCTTTTCAGTACATATATATCTAGGGTTGTCGAACCCAGTGGGAGTTAGTGTTTACATCAAACAAACTCAAGGATAGATATATGTTTCTTTATGAGCGACTCATAGAAACAAAAGGTATTGATTCTACCACAAATCTGAGAACATATGGTTGTTGCTTAAGATAATGTCTTTTAGGAAACCATCATATTTCCAAAAAGGCAAGTGGGAGAAAAATGACCTCGAATGGACTTCGAGTCAAGCAACAAACAAATGTAGGATACTTAGGAGTCTTTGGAAAAGCTCCGTACTTAGAAGCCTTTGGAAGAGCTTCATGAAGACTTTAGAAGTGCTTCAAGAGAATCCTAATACTCAAAGAACTTGAGTAATGTCTTTATAGACACAAACGTTTGATGTTCAATACCTAGGTAAATCGTATAAGGAATAGAATTCAACCAAGATAGATACATAGATATCTTGAGGAATGAAAACTATGAAGACTTTGGAAAGTGCTTCAAAAACATATGACTTACAGGTTAGCTACGACAAATTAAAAATTCCCAATTATGGTTTGAGGCCATACAAAATGGTTTGAGGCCATTTCATCCAAAGTACCTTCATCTTAAAGAATCAAATCTATGATTTGGTTGATTTGCATTAAGGGTTCACTCCCATTAGTTGCAAACATGTTTTCTAAACATAGAACGTTGATTTGCATTAAGGGTTCACTCCCATTGGTTGCAAACATGTTTTCTAAACATACAACGTTGATTTGCATAAAGGGTTTACTCCCATTGGTTGCAAACATGTTTCCAAAACATACAAAGATGATATTGTATACACATACAAAAGAGAAGCTAGATTGGTGGTTAAAGATTGTAAACAACTTCACGGCGTTGATAATGTTGAAATCTTTTTCACAAAGTCGGAATGCTTGAACTATTTTGGATAAATCTAGCATATGGCAATATGGCAATTGGAAAACGAAACACCTTACTCAATTGGACTTGTAGAAAGGAATTGTGTACATCACACAATGTAAAAGTTTTGGGTGCTAGATAAAAGAGCAAGCTTAAGAAATCTATTCGTAGATTAAAGCATGCTAGTGGGAATTGGACCATATTTGTCTAAAAGGCTATTGAGCAATCATAGCTTTATAAAAATATGGATCATCTTATAGATGAGGAGTTTAGTGGGAGCTAAGTCAAGATTGTTGGTTCTATATATGAGATACATATCTCTGTATTGAAAATGATATTCAAATTCTAAATGGTTAGATTTGAAAGTATTGTCAATATTAGAACCATGGAGAAACTTAGAGCATACTGGGTTAAAGATCTATTGGATAGGATCTAAAGCGTTGTTTGGATTTGGTAAAAGTAATTACTAAATCAAACACAATGGAGAGACTCAAAAGAGACTCTCAACCCACATGAGCAAGTCTAAGTTATGAATGCTTTAACTAAGTATAAAGCTAGGCTGTTATCACCAGCGTTAAGCATGAAGGACCTTGAAGAGGTGCCTTCACCTTATGTCACATGGCAATGCCAAGATTTTAGCAAAAATTCAGTATCTCTTGAAACAGAATAAAGCTAAAAGTTGCATGGATGGATTTTAAAATGCAAATGGTTTTTACATTACAATCAATCATGTATAATGTGATATATAGATCTCCAAGATAACTCGTGAACATTAGATCGTGACGAGTTTATACCAATCTCTATTGATCTGGATAAAAGATCATTGGAACAGTATCAAGACCATCCAGTACATTTGGATATGTAGGATGAGCACTTGATAAGAGGAAGTGAAGATAACTAAAGTTTTTATGCTACATGCATTTGCCTAAGAAAAAGTTAGATCTTGTTGTTAGGCAAATCACAAACAAACACGGAAAATTAGGCGTCGTGATTAAAAGGTGGTTACATAGGTTCTACACCATATGTGATGCATGGGAAACTGAATCAATGATTAGTTTTCAAGTTCTCAGTTGAAAGATGTATCTCCCACATCTATGTGAACTGGTTGGAGTACTCCAAAAGGGAAGCATCATTTGAAATTCTACATAATTGATATGAATTCATTATTGCCTAAGAAGCAATAAAAGGGAATTGTTTTTAGTGGGAGTTCTTCAATGAACTCAGGTTGATCACAAGTCTTCTACCTGGATGATTTTCTATTTTAGATATGATTATCATTCTAAACAACAACGAAAGACTAGATCATTCTAGAAACATATTCAAAGATCTTTTCATCTTACATCGAAAGGCTTTCGATAGAAAAGATGATAAGGATAGCAAAGTATGATAAACTAAACCTCTGCAATGAATGATACACAACATTCATATGCAGATATGGAATCAAGTTTGAGTTCCATGAATGCTTTAAGTATTGGGTGAAAGGCCTATATCTGTAAAACATTAAATGCTTGATTTTGGGTTTGAGGCCCACAAATTAGTAAGCATTTGGTTTAAACATTTATCATTTATGAAATTATATTTCATAGTTCATTTAATCTTGGTTTAGTATTAAATGATAAGTCCATGTGATTCAAATCATTCAAATGGGATGTCAAGATGGATTCTTCGACAAAGAAACACCCATAAGTGAACTTGAATATTGAAGTCACAAAGGATCCCTAATCAAGGTCATTGAAAGATGGACGACCAATGATTAATGAAGATTAGATTGCAAGTAGATTTTTTAGTTCTGTTTCTTGAACTAGAGTGACTGGATGTCAGAATCTTTTGCATAGATAGTTATTGGATCTTCGTATCGGATTGACCATGAGAACACTTTAAGAGATTAAAGTCATGTCATAGGTAGTTCTCATTAATGGTGATTAGAAACCGTTCCTCAGAACATGAGCGATTATGTCTGCTCGTTTGAGAATTAGTTCGCTTTGATACTAGCTAAACGTCGCACCGTAAAAGGAGGCTATAAAAGCAGTTATTGGGCGTACTATGAATCAAAGTGAGTGTTCATAGATTGCAAGAATGGATTGTCCTCCTATCTTTGATAGGATATGATGTTGTTGTGTAACAAGGCCTCTCGGAGAGTTAGATACTGTAAAATGCATGGCCGTGCTCAGAATGGTTAGGCTTAACCTTCTGCAAAAGTTTGAAAGTTGAACTCTGTAATCCGAGAAACACTTCTGGACCTAATAAGGATGGCTTGGATCTTACCTTATGTTTAGTAAGTAACACTAAGTGATAAAGGAATGTGGATGCACACTTGTCTGAATGACAAGTGGGAGATTAAAGGAAATATGTCCTTCACCCAAGGTGCATTAAGTCTAATACCAAGGTTCAGATTAATTGCGAACAATTAATTCAGTGAGATCAAGTGATCGGAACAGCTAGCTGGAGCAATGCTTCCGATCAGTGAGTTCTAATGGATATTGAACTCACAACTTACTCTTGACTGAACCTACAAGGTCACACCAATGACACTTAACAGATCACCGGATTAAATGAATCGGAAATTCATTTAATAGCTTTTCGGGATTTAAGTTGGAAACGTATTATACGATACGACCTTGCATCGGAATCGTATATCGTATCGCGAATATTCGTAAGATAGGGCGAGACGAATAAATCATATCGTACGACGGTGATTCGTCGTATACGAAACGATAAATAAATATATCGGAAATATATTTAATCGCGAATACAAGGAGCGGCCCACGAGCCGAGTGCACGAAGCACTCAAGGCCCATGGGCGCGCGCGCTAGGCGAGCAAGCAAAGAAACGCAGCAGCAGCGAGGCCCTTGTGGCGCGGAGCTGTGCGCGTGCATGCGGGTCGAGACCATGACACAGCAGCAGCGCGGCCCACGGCCCACTGGCTGTGCGTGTCCGTGTGTTTGGCTTGCGGGCTTGCTAGCCGGCCTTGCCTCTTGGCTTGGTCGGTTAGTAAGGTTATGTAAATAACCTTATAACCTAATTTCCAACTTAGCACAATCACGATTCAGATTACACACAACCCTAGGAGAAAACAGAGAACCCTAATTCTCTCTGTGCCTCCATAGTGTGTTCATCCCAAAAGGCAAAGTATCTTGATCGATTGTCTAAGCTACGATAATCAAGACGGATCTGAACGTGTCGGTGAACCAAGTAGAGGAACGACAAGTGGAGTTCTTTGTTCGTGTTCGTTGACAGATTATTGTGGAAAACACGCTTCGAATATAAGTTTGCTTAATCTGTGCTTTATACATGTTTCCTGGCTTTGGGGATTGTTCCGCACATGTTATTATGATTAACTGTATTCCCCTACAGTGCTCTTGATTTCGAACTAGGCTTAGGATTAGCCTAGATTGAATTGACTCTGGATAGTCAATCTTTGAGGTAGGCTACGCGTAGCCTCTTGAACATAAGCTCTGAATAGCCTTTTTTACTTGAAGAGGCTTTGAACAAACTTTTTTCATTTGAAGAGACTTTGAACAACCTTGGCATTGAAGAGGCTCTGGATAGCCTTTTTGTACTTGAATAGGCTCTGAATAACCTCTTTTTATTTGGAGAGGCTCTTAATATCCTTGGCATTGAAGAGGCTCTGAATGGCCTTTTTGTACCTGAATAGGCTCTAAACAAACCTTTTGTATTTGAGGAGGCTCTAAATGGCTTTTTACTTGTTCCAATCCTACAAGGTAGCGAGATCATAGCTTTTCCTTAGGGTTTTGAGGCTTTTGTATTTGGATATCGACTTCTTTGGATATATGTATTTCTCTTGGATATTGTATATTCGAAATTTTGAAATTTGAAAAGGCTTGAAAGGTTTTTGTACCTTGTATTTGTATAGTTTGAAATTTTGATCTTGTACTTGGAAAAGGCTCGGATATTAGCTGTGTGGTTTTTATTTTCTCGTAAGGTTTGAATTGAACTGGTATGCGTTGGGTGTGAATTGAAATTTGAGGCTAAATGTATGCATGCAAACTGAAAAAAATTTCCATGAAAAAGTTTGCCCCATTTTTTGGAGACATGATGGACATGCTACCTCACTATAAGCCTTCACTTTGACTGAGGTTTTTAGGTTAGAAAAATCTCAAGTCAAATTATATTCAACTCTTGCGGATGCAAATGTTGAATCGACTTAGGGCGCCGATCTAGGACTTGAACTTGATTCATGCATGATTTTTGAAATGCCCTTTGACTGACTTGGACTCGAAACTTGGAATACTTTGACAAACTTTGAAGATTGAACATTGAATGTTCGCATTAATGTATCTAAGACCAAGATATTTGATGGGAGTAAAAAACCTGATACACAGTCGCTTTGACACAATAAGGAAAGGTTGTGCTGAGTTGCCACTTGAACTTGGAAATCATTGACTCATGCGGTTTTAACGCTTCGAATTCTTTGAATTTCTTTGATAGATGCTTGATATGCTTGGAAAAACAGTGCTCGTCTGACGCCGTTGGGTGTGACAGAAGCCCCCAGCAAGACATGACTGAATGAGACCTTGGATCTTGAATTGATATGCGCTTACTCTATTTCAAACTTAGGATTCCATGTAAGGGTCCTAGATGAAGGGAGGTCATATGGCCGTAGCTGTGAAGTGTGTGAAATGTGTAATGAAATTGATGAAACTAAGGTTGGATGCAAAAGGTTTTGAAATTGAGTTAGGAAAATTGAATTTTGAAAAGGTGAGCCATGATGGATTGGCTCACGAGGCTGGGTAGGTCATGATGCGGGTTCAAGCCCCCAGTCTAGCTCTAATGGTTAAGGGATGACCATTGGAAAACCTTTGAATGGTTGTCTTTCGCATAAACCTCATGTTCTTTCTTCATATGCGGCGCACAATCATCATATTCTTTCCTCATGTGTGACTTTTCTTTTCTTGAAATTTTGTGATCTTTGAATTTTAAAATTGATTTTTTGAAGTTGATTTTTTTGAATTTTGAAAATGGGCTTTGAAATTGAAGTGGCCGGGCCCTGCGAGAGGTTGCCTACGTATCCATGGTGGAATCAGGTCGTACGTAGCTCTTGGTTTTTGGAAATTTTGGAATTGATTCCGACACCTTTGATTGGACACCTCAATTCAGCTTTGGAGGGTTGTTACCAGGCGAGGGTTTGAAAGATGGATGGGATAGAGGTTTAGGTTCTCGACCCATGCTTGATTTTGATGATTTGATCTTGGGTATTGCCATGTCAGGTTTTGGCACTTCGATCCTTGAAATTTGAACTTTGAAACTTGATTGTTGGAAATTGAATATTGAATGCTTGTCTCTTCAGTCTTTGGAAGCTTTGAATCTTGTATGTGAGCCTCTTCTGCTTTACCACTTTTGAACTTTGAAATTTGAATGCTGGATTCATGAACTTGATATTGTAATTCTTCTCCTCATCCTAAGGGTAGGGTAAAGTAGGCTGAATAGAAAAGTTTTTTGTAAGGTAGTTTTGTAATGTTGTTTTGTGATGCTTTTTGTATGGTTGATTTTGAAAAGAGGGATTGAATTCCCGATTTGTATTTGATGGGTGCTTTTTGAAGGTTTTGGTCTTGCTGTATATCATTGGCGTTCCAGTGCCTTGAATCAATTGTAAAATTTCGAGCCCTTTCTAAAAGATCTTTTGAACACATGCTTTTTTGTTTTGTAAAGACGATCAAGTTAGGTAGTAAATGCACATATTATTGAATGGAATTTGAAAATGCATACATGGAGTTCCTTAATGCTAGACTTGCGGGGTAAGCTTTGAAAAACATAGAAAAAGACAGAGAATCCTGAGCTAGACTCGAGTTTGAGCGCTTGCGATTTTTCATTCATCATCATTGTAGGAACCATCAGTCTCAATTTCCTCTGGCTCGCTTGTCGGGTCATCACTTAGTTGATTATCATTGTATGGGTCTTCTTCGGTGTCAGTCCCAACCTCACTGTCTGGTCATCTTCGATATCGACCCCAATGTTGTAGGCCCTTTCAAAAGTCTCGAGGCCCAAGTAGACCATATGATTCTTGTACTTTGGAAGTAGACTTGCAATGAATGTTTTGACCAGTTTCTTTTCTAAAGGCCTTGATACCATTTGGGAAGCAACCTTTCTCCACATGTTGAGGTAGGAGGTGAACCCTTCTTCACTGCCTTTTCTGAGCACTTCCAACTCACGTAGAGTGGTTTGAAGTTTAATGTTAGGCTTGTACTGGCTCATGAATGCTTGAGCGATACCTTCCCAAGTATTAGCGTCTTTGTATTTGAGAGAGTAGAACCACCTTTGGCAGACTGGCTCTAGTGACATGGGGAAGACGACGAGAAAGAGTTCCGGATCGACTCCTTTGATGGTTATCACATCTTGAAAGTTTGGAAGATGGTACTTGGGATTGTTACTTGACTTGAACTTGGGAATGTCATTGGCGGAGAACTCTTCAGGCAAGCTCACCTTTCCCTTGAATTCACCATTGGTTGAGGTATCAAAGTAGTGCTCATTGCTGGCGATCTTGTTCATCATACCCTCAATTTTCTTTGTTATGTTTGCCCTGGAATGCTCAGTTTCTAATGCTCTTAAGCGGGTAACAACCTCTTCGAACATGGTAGTGATTTTGGCCACTACCGCCATGAGTTCATGGAACTGCTCAACTGTTGCCATTGTTGCTTGAAATTGATGGAGATGCAAGTAGTAGTGGAGCTTGACCCAACCTTTCCTTTTGTTGCTGAATCCAACGCGTTTCTTGAAGCCTAGAGACATTGACACACACTTAAGACTTGAACAAATGCGGAAGACACGGCTCGTGACAACTCAAGACATGGACATTGGACAAATGAAATGCAAATGCATGCTATGAACTAGAAGACCTCTAAACACCACTCCACTGACTCGGGATTTTTGGATTTTGTATTTGTAGCTATTTTTGGGATTTCAACCCTTTCGAAAATTTGTATTTGAATTATGTTGGAGGGAACCTCAACCCATTTGAATAATGGAAATTGGTTCCGGGATTTGCAACCCCTTGGAACTATTTTTGAGGAATTTAAACCCATTGGATTTGTACTTGCATTTGGGATTTGCAACCCATTGGAAATATTTCAGAGGAGTTTCAACCTAGTTGAATCTTGTACTTGTATCGGGGTTTGCAACCCGTTGGAAATATTTCAGGGGAATTTATACCCAACATTAGAACTTGGAATATTTCAAGGGAATTTCAACCCATCAAATTTGTATTATTTCTAGGGATTTTCAACCCATGATAGAATTTAGAATATTTTAAGGGAATTTCAACCCATCGAATTTGTATTTGGAATTAGCAATGGGGTTTGGATTATTTCAAGGGAGTTTCAACCCAAGATAGAATTTGAAATATTTTAGGGGAATTTCAACCCATCGGAATTTTGGAAATCGAATTTGTATTATTTCTAGGGAGTTTCAACCCAAGATAGAGTTTGGAATATTTTAGGAGAATTTCAACCCATCGGAATTTTGGAAATTGAATTTGTATTATTTCCAGGGAGTTTCAACCCAAGGGTTTTGAAATTATTTCTAGGGATTTTCAACCCATTGGAAATATTTCAGAGGAATTTTAACCTATTGGGAATGTTTTTGGAATTTTGTATTATTTCTAGGGATTTTCAACCCGTTGAAAGTATTTTTGGAATTTTGTATTTGAGAGTAATGGTAGATAAGAATTTTTGTAATTTGAACATTGAATTTTGGCACTTGAGTTCGAAATGAAAATGGAATTTGGAATTCGACAAGAGAAGTTTGATATAGAAAATGAGACTTTGAATTTGGAAATTGAAGAATTTGGGATTTTTGGACTTGAAAATCCGACATTATGCCGCCATAAGTTTGAGGCTCTTGAAGTCGATTTGGAATTTGACTTTGAAAGGTTTTGAGTAACGACTAGAAAGTTGGACATTTGAAATTGGGATTTGGTGCACAGAACTTGGATTTGGAAACTTTGACTCAAGAATTCGGCATTAAGGCGCCATTGGATTAGATTTTTGAAATTTGAACTTGGAAGTTGGACTCAAAAATCCGGCATTATAACGCCGTTGGATTTGGGTTTTTGGAATTTGAATTTGGAATTTTGACTCGAAAATCCAGCATTATAACGCCGTAGGATTGGGTTTTTTGCAAACACGCCCACCCAATGCACACATAGCACGTTGTCACACTAGCATGGATATTAATGCGACATGCAAAGTTCTCAACCTAAGGTCGTTCTAAGTTTTGTATGATGCAAGAGTTCGGCTTGGGTGTCAAAAGATCCTTGACTAAGAGGCGGATCCGGCAACAATCGTTTCACCTCCGCCTAGGGGAAGTGTTTGTTGGCAGACGACCTCCATGCTTGACGTCGTGAACTTCAAGAAAACGTCAAGTTTCGGTAGGCGCGAGAATGGCCAGACACTTTGGTCAGGAACCGTATGGACAATGACCATTCTGTTACCCTTGGGGATAGCCCGAATGTAGAACACATTCATGTTTGGCAAGGTAGAAATTCGTTTTGGACAAAATAGTATTTTTGAAAACATGCATGAGATGCCTAGAATCACAATTGTATTTGAATATTGTACTTGCAAAGTTTACCTTTCGGCGTTCGTTCTCGAGGTTTGGGAGCACTCTTTGATGTTCAAAATTTGAGCCCAACTCCCACTCGAATATTTGGGAAGAAATGGGCAACCAGCCACTGTGCTGATGGCAAGCAGCAGCACCAGACGCAGGCTGCGCCAAGCGCTACTGCTGGCACTCAACACTTGAGCCCAGCAGTGGCAGGTTGCTCGTAAGGTGCTCGCATACTCGAATTTGAATTTTGAAATTCCCAGCAGAGTCGCCAAATTGTAGGGGGTTTTTTTTGTTTCTCCGAAAAGGATTATCTCCCTACGGTTTTTGAAATTTTGAACTTGAAGGAGTCGCCACCAAACATTTTAAGGGTCCGGTTTGGACGGACCAAAAATTGACTCTTTTGGATAAGACATTGAATCTTGAAACTGAATGTGTGAGATTCGGGTACGGGAACGAACCGCTTATTTAGGCAAACTTTGGAAGTGCATTCAAATACAAGATAAGGATCATTTTCGTGAAAAATCCTAATCATGGCGCTAGGTTGGTTGGATCATGCATTTAGAACATTGTATTTGCTTGTACGTGGTCACTTAGCTTTAAAGTTAGTTAAGGGAACCTAAGGCCGGTTTGTCCAAAATATTATCTTTGTTAAGCGTGATGTAACCGTTGTATGTTGTTGTATTTAGCATGTTAGGTGATGAAAGCGATAAACATGTAAAGCATCATCACAAAGTAAAGGAATTACCGAAATGCATACAAAACCACATCACCTTAACAAAGGTGAGTAAAGAGTGCGGAATTGAAATAGCAAGCATATGAAATAAAGATGCGATATTGAAAGTGCGTTATTGAAATTGCAATATAGAAATGGCGGTATAGAAAGTGCGATATTGAAAGTGCGATATTGAAAGTGCGATATTGAAAGTGCGATATTGAAATTGCGGTATTGAAAGTGCCAAATTGAAATGACGATATTGAAATGATGATATTGAAATTGTATTATTGTATTTTAAATCCGAACGCCAAACAACTACTTAATCATAAGTGTGCGCAAAACGGATTCAATTCTCTAAAAATCTCAACTTTCGATGAGTTGCTCATCATAAAGCATCATGGATTTTGGTTATTGATTTAGAACTTGAAATAGAACTTAAATATAGAACTTGAATATTTAAATTAGGAGACTTGGTTCTTAAAGATTAGGCCTTTTCATGCTTAAAAGGCTTCACTTTTAACATGCTCCATAGGTTGAAATTGATTCTAGTTTAAGGAGAAGTTGATCTCACTTAAACATCATTGAATATTGAAAATAAAACTTGTATTTGAACATAGAGATTTGAATGCTCATGTGTTCTAGTTTGAAAAAGGGTTTGCACTTTTCCAAACATCCTTGAACTTTGAAAAGATTTGTATTTTGTAAAATTGTATGATGATTGTTGTGAAAGGGAAACATTTCAAGTATAAAAGTTCCTCACTTTACTAATCGTTTTCGAAAATAAAGCTTGAATCTTGCATATTGATATTGAAAATGTGCTTAGAAAATCATTTAGGAGGAATTTCAAGAGTGAAATCCTCCCAAAGATTGCACTTTAATTTGAACACTTTTCCTAGTTTATCATAAGTATGCACTCAACTGACAACATCATAGGAATTGAATATTGTATTTAGAAATGTAGAAAAGTAGAGAATATCATGATAATTTGATTAGGGATTAGGATTTACCTATTTAGGATTAGGTTAGTTTTTGGATTTGTACTCCCAATTGCTTTGATATTTTTGCAAATTGTAGTGAGAATTGAAAAATTAAAGCGTGAATTTTGTATTGGAATTTGAGAGGAAAAACAAGAATTACGGCATTGTATTGATTTTTCCATCCTCTCATTTGTGTGAAATGAGGGGTTTAAATAGGAGATTACACGGCTAAACGCCAATACACGTCAGCGCCCAACGCAAGGCCAACGCCTGGCGCTAGTGATGTGTCCCAGATACCGCCAAACAAGGACGATGACACCGTCCTTGTGCTTTGTTTTGTAGCTTTGTACCTTTGTATGACTTATATGATTTTTGGCATGTAGCTTTGCTTGGAGGTTAAGGAAGTTTGCGTCTAAAAACACTCCTTTTTTGTACTCGGGTTTATTATTTTGGACTCGATTTTACGAGACGGGGCCCGGCATGCTCGGTTTTATGGGTCGGCACCCGATTTTTTATTGCTTAATGGCATTTCGACTCTAAAAGACCTTGTAAAACCAATGGAGAGGTCCATTGGGGAGATTGTGTTTGAATTTTGAATTTGATTTTTGGAAATTGAATTTTGTACCGAGTTCCGGAATAGGAACGGGCTCGGGGATTGGTTTTTGGATTTGGATTTTGGATTTTTGAATATATCTTAGCAATTGGGACTTCCGCACGGAGTTGTACCAACCGCCTAGCAAGGATAATGGTTTCCTCATCATCGAGACACGAATTAGGTGTCTACAGCGCCAGGAATTTTCGGCGCTGGGATGTGCAGCGTTGCAAAATTTGTAGCGCTGGTAATTTCTCACGCTTGCAGGCTTTTTCAGGATTCGCTTGTGCAATTGGCCTTTTAGTCAATGTTTTCCGTAGCTCGAATTTCACTAATGTGATCCCTTCGTTTGAGCATTCGTGCACTCAAACGTTTAGGATTCCGACGCGAAAGGATGTAATTCGCGCGTACTGGCTTTTGGGTTTGATCGGTAAAAGCTAATGTGGATATTTTATTGCTTTTGACTTAATTAGGCTCAATTTCGTGAGAATCCTTAGGCCATATTTTGAATATGCATTTCGTGATGGGTATTTTATGCCAGACCTACGTAATACTTAAGGTAGATGCGTATTTTGGTCTTTTGAATTAGTTGCACAATGGTTCGACTCTTAACTTTTAAACACTAATTTACGGGCTTGAATACGAGGAATAAGTAGGTGCACGCTGGAATAAAAATAGCGCTCCCCAGCGCAGGGCTGGAATTTTCCAGTGCTTGCATGGTCAGCTTAGTTTTTTCTGGCGCTGGCCATATTGGCTTATTTGTTTCCTCGATGCATGCATTAGAATTTTCTGGCGCATGTTAGATGCGCGCTGGAAAATTCTAGCGCTGCCTAGGGTAGCGCTGGTTAATTTTGGCGCTTTGACCCTGGCTGTGGAACTTTGTTTTGATTTGTAGCTTTATTATTATTTCGACGTTTTGAAGCGTTTTTGAATTTTGAAAAGCGTTGTTGACCTTAAACTAAGTGTATGGTTGGTTATCTTCACATAGCACATAAGATATCTACACAAAACTAACAGCGAGCATGAGTTCAGGCATAATGCGCATTAATTTAGTGTATGCTAGTCTCTAAGGTATAGTAGGCTTGGGTGTCAAAGTGTACCAAACCTATCGCCAATCCCCTAACAGGCCCTTGTCATAGTATCCAGGTTCATGAAGAATTTTATCAAGGCCTATCCGCTACGTGCTGGAGGGGCATATACCGTGAATGGTCCTAGGAGATAAGCGGTTCGATTTTGGGTGATGTGCTTCATTGCAAATGTGTCGAGTGGACAATATCTGAAGCGCGTGCACCCCCGGGCTGATAGGCGCCCTTAGTCCGAGCTTCCGAGATGAAACAAGCCAAGGAAGCCGAGATTAGGTATGTGGTTCTGTCGCGATCATTTGTCACATTGAATACTTCAGGACGTCCCAACTTAATAAGGAAATAATTGTGGCATAGCGTTCTATTTCTGCTATGCGCCTTCCTCACCGACGCACTACTTGCACAAATTACTTCAATATTGTCCCTAGTGGAGTCGCCACTGTGAGGGGGTCAAAAAAAATACGACGGGGCGCCTCTAAAAGAATTTACGGTTCGCACGACTTTTCCCCTCTGGATGTGGCAAGCATATTAAGTAAATAGGAACTAACTGTGGGCGTTAGCCTCTTTTTTACTAGTCTGTAGGAGTCGTCATTCAGTTTAAGAAAACTGACAAAACGGCTATATGTTCCTTTGTGATCCCTGATGTGGAGATCCCTCAACGTACATCCAGCGGAGCAGAGATTGAGAGTTCGGGGACGTTTACTAATACGGGGAGTGCCCAGCATTACCCAACGCGACGGTCCTTACTAGTTCAATGCGACGACGAACGAGTCATACGTTATACTACATTACTAATCTGAGTTGGTTTTAATGCACATATATGTACTAAATAGTCGTGAAAATAGTGATTTAGATTGATTTAAGGAGCTTAGGAATAATTAGATTTGTCCTGAGATTATCTTATTAGGCGTGATTAATAAAACAGATTATGTGAGCACATTTATAAGGTGATGAAAGCTATAAAAAAAAGTAGATTTCAGATTACAGTATAGCGTAGGATACACTGTGGTTCTCAGGAACACCTACCACTCGCCTTAGCAGAGCCTCCTTTTAGCTTTAGAACAACCTTTATACTAACTTTCAGATCCCTACCCTTCTTCAATTCCGGCAGAGTTACCTCTTAGATTCCTTGGTTTTGGCTTATGAATTAGCTAGAACTTCGTTAGTAACTGGGATGGTTAGAATACATGTACGGACAGAGTTCTGCTTAACAAGAGTTAATACGGCAAAATTATTACGAATACGAGGCGGGACTTCAACAGAAATTTAGTATACCAGAGAGGGAAGAGAGAATTCAGAATATCAGAGGAGTGGTGCAGAAGGGCAGTATTTATAGTGTAGGTTGTCGAAATAAGATAGACATTTGAGAAATTCGAGTTTCGGTAAAAATCAAATGGATGCGCCAGAAAGAAGTAGCGCTGGACATGTGAGAGCTAGAAATTTCCAGCGTTTTCCACTGTAGCGCCAGTAACTTCTAGCGCAACCTGGATAGAATTTCAAGAGTTTGAATTTCAATGAGAGTCAAATTTCAGAACTAAAAAAAAAGTGGCGCTCCCCTTGAGAGTGCTAGAAAATTTCTATCATTGTTCTACTAGCGTTGAAAATTTCCAGCGCTGGCAGATCTACGGATTTCTAGAAAATTTAAGTTTTAGTAGCTCATAACTTCTTCATACAAACTCGGTTTCTTGCAAATAATATCTTGTTGGAAAGCTACGGAATACTCCTTTCCTTTGCTGCCAGTCTCGCATCAATGTACTTCGTAAATCTCGAGTTAAGTCCCAAAGAGTGGAGGTCGGTCCGTTTTGGCAAAGCTCAAGTGAAAGCCTTTTAACTTATTCGTTTTAAATCGGATTTGGGATTATGACAAGTCTAATGAAAGATTATTTCAAGATCTATACAATCATGTGATATACATGAACCAAATCATAATTTATAAGACATATTTTGACTTTGTAAAGACGTATCATATGCTAGGTGGGATAACGAGCGTATTCTAGGCACTCGTAATCTTGGTTAATTAATCTTGCCCGATAAGTATGAGTTTGGGAAGTTTTATTATTCGAGCTATGTTATTCTAGAGCCTGTAGGAAAACACTAGAACAGTGTGGCGCACACAGGTGTGCTGTAATGCGGACAATTGTATTTTATTTTTCTATCGATTTAACCACATATTAAGCCGTATCGGGATGCGAATGCGACTAAGTACGTGTCTAGTCTATTTTAGGAAGCTTTATATTTATGGAAGTTACTATGTTTTACAGGTTCTGCTCCGGATGGTCACTTTAGTCAGTCGAGGGTCGTTCTCAGCTAATCAGAGCGCATTGTTGACAAGTGGGTTATAGTTTCATCATCGAACACGCCGCTTTGGGCCTAGGGAAAAATATAGGCGTCTACACTTGCATATAAGACAAGTATACATCTAATAGAACCATACACGACAGAGTTACAATTGCCTACAATAAGAAGGGTGTGTTTAAGTTTCTGAAATTTAGTCCTTAATTAATACATTGTTTTAAGATATACACAATTTTTATTTTTATGTGTAAGTAAGCAAATTTATTTCTCAAAAAAACACCAACATACAACACGGTAAATATAGGGGAAACAAACCATCTAGGATGGAAACTAACCCCTCTAGAACCCAAGACACAGAAAGGCCAAACCGACAAAAATCAAAATACAACACATAACAATTTGATTGTGACCGACAACTAGAGACTCATAGAGTATCAATCCAATCTTGATCAGAATGTGTCACTCTCTTACTCATAATACTCTTAAATCTAAGCCTAATCATACCGAATATTCTTCACATTGGAATCCACCGTAGCCACCTTTTTCTCCCATAACTCTTTGTTTCTCACTGACCAAACCATGTATACAGCTGCACACACTGCAGCAACAACCACATTCTTCCTGAACTGAGATCTTCCAGCTCTTTATTAATCCATCTGACCAAGACATAAAAGTCAGTAGTACTTGCATGAATTCCCAGCCAAGTCTTAATGCTTTGAATACACTGTTTACGAAATTCACAATTAAAGAGCAAGTGCTTATGAGTTTCAATTTCACTATCACAAATTACACAATTTTCACAATCACCAGTGTGTAATTGGAACAATATTTGCCTTGTTTGCAACCTATCCACCATGGCTAGCCAAATGATGAAACGATGATTAGGAAAGGAAATCCTATTCCAAACCGAAGTGCTCCAGGGAACTTTATGCCTTTGTCCTGTTAATTGAGTATAAACTGTTGCGATGTTGAACTTAGGCACTGTCAACCAATTTCAATTTTGTAAGGGCAATCTCAAATCATTCCTAGTCCTGCAAATATTCTTCCAAGTCCAACTAGAACCAGTAGGAGCCCGGTACTCTATCCTATCATTCCCTTTAATGTATACAACACTTACCCACTTAACCCACAGGTTGTCAGCCTTCTAAGCTATGTTCCAAACTTGTTTTCCCATGGCTGATTTATTCCACATAGCCACATTCCTTATGCCTAAGCCACCATTATTCTAAGGCTCGTTGAGTTTATCCCATGCAACATACCTTGGTTTCAGACTATTATAAGTACTAGACCACAAAAGGATCTAAAATAGCATTAATTTTCTTTAATAACATTTTAGGTAAAATGAAACTCTGGCACCAATGTATATTTACCAAATTATGAGAAAGGATCTACACAATTTTTATTACAACAAAAATTTAATAAATTATGAGTCTTATGATAAAACAAATAAAGATTCAACAAGTAGGATTCAAAATATACTAAAGTTCCAACAATTTACCAGCGACCCACGTGTTATCTCTTTATGTATAATGAAAACGGTATAACTATATAAGTACCCGTTTTGATATTTGTTGGACTTGTTAGGCTATGCGTTTCAAGGTTGATTTATGGAATGTCAGTTTGGTCTTCGTATGGAGATTTGTTGATATTTCGTTGGTGGTGTTGTTATTTCAGATCGGTTATCTTATACAACTAATGTTAATTAGCTTATCTCACATTTGCATAATCTTCTTAATTTGTACTTTGGATTTTGTTGTAGTTTGCAAGGTTGCGTGCTGGTAGGGGGTCGAAAAAGAAGGGTTTAGGGTCTGTTCGTTCTCTTCCCTCGCGGATGTGTGGCAAGCAATATTAAGTAAAACGAATCTAACTGTTGGCGTTATCCTCTTTTTACTATACTTTGGAGTCTCCATCCAGTTTTCAACGACAATGAGGAAAACTGACAAAACCCGGTTGTTGTGATACGGGAGTAGCAACCAAAACTTAGGCTCACGTATTTGACCACAATGGCCTTAGGTTCACTTGTGATCCCTGGTGTGAAGATCTCTCAACATACATCCAACGAAGTAGAGATTGAGGGTTCGAGGGACATTTACTAATACAGGGAGTGCCAACAATAGCCCATGAAGCGGTCCTTACTAGTTCAATGTAACGATGACGGGACATGCGTTAAACCACATTACTAATCAGGATTGTTTATAATGCACAAATATTAACTAACAGATGTCAAGAATATGATTGACATTGATTTAAGGTACCTAACAAAAATTCGGAATGTCCAAAGAATATCTTTTTAGGCGTTATTAATAATCAGATTAATATTAATCAATTTACAATGGTGATGAAAGAAATAAAACAGATTATGGCACGTTTCAACATAGTTTAGGCTATATTGCAGTTCTCAGAAAACTAACCATTTGTCTTAACTCGTTTTCCTTTTGCGCAACATACTTTCCTCGACTTGACTAAACGCTTGGGCAGGATCCAGGCTTAGTTTAGACGATTATACTGACAGAGTTCCTCTTAACAAGAGTTAATACATCGGAACTACGAAGTATACGGGATGATTATAGGGACGTCTTAGGAATAGGATTAACTTTGGTATAGTATAGAGGTTCTGATTTTTTGCCTTTAATGCAGAGGTTTTAAGGTCCTAATTATAGTGAAAATGTGTCGTGAAAGGTAGAGATGTTCTAAGTTTCAAAACTGCTGAAACGCCTTTGTGCGCAAGAAAGTTCTCACGCACATCACCTGGCGTGAGAATTTTCTCGCGCACAAGTGCAGGCGCCAGATTTGCCAAACTAGCGTCATATTTAGCTTCAGAATTTATATTTAGGTCAGACTGAAATAAGGGTGTGAGATAATTGTTGCGCGTGGATTTTGGCGCGAATAATTAGTTGCGCTGGGCCTTGTGTGCAAGAAGTTTCTTGCGCATGTTTATTTTCCACGCGTTTTATATAGTTTAATCCGGTTTTATTTCCGGATTAAAACTCAATTTTACGCTTTTATATCCTATTTCAAGTTATTCCCAACTAAAACTTTGTTTATGCTCTTTCAATCCTTTTAGGGGTTTAGTTGGTATGCAAATGAAACTCTGTTTATGCTCTTCTATCTCCTTTAGGGGTTTAGTTGGAGTGAAACTCTGCCCCTTTAATTTGATGTAAATCTATCTTAGACGGTTTACTATATTTAGAAGATATTTAGAATGGAAGCTACTATAAATAGTAGTTACTATAAATGGAAATACGGGATTGGGGAATGAGTCAGTCAGTCTTAGAACGTTCGTTTCTTGATTAGGAATACGTTTGACAAGTGGATGTTTTGTTTCATCATTGAACTTATGTCTTCTAGCCTGTTGTCAAATGTAAGCGTCTAGAGTTAGCCCCCACTTTTATTCAGCCTGATTAAGACGAAGATTAAAGTATTTGTAGATGGAATGAACCTAATTTTGGGAAATTGATTCGGGTGCGAGGGTCTTTTGAGCCCCCGAGTGATAACATTTGACTTAAGGGTCATCAATTGGAATGTCAACATTTCTCCTCACGAGTCATTGGAGATTTGTTGACCGAACTTATACGTCCTCACAATGAATTGGAAGTGTTCAAGTAGATGGATTTTTTTCGAAAACCAAATATGTAAACTTGTTTAAATTAAACTCAGATAGATTGAAAACATGACGGTCATGCTTTTTGAGAAAGAAAGAGGAAAACTTTACTTGACTGTCCTGCTTTTGGGGAAAGAAAGAGAAAAACTTTACTTGATTGTCCTGCTTTTTCAGAAAGAAAGCGGAAAACTTTACAATCTTATTTTAGAGAAAATGGGAAAAAACGCAATTTGTCTCTCGCTTTTTAGAAGTGGAAAACATTACTCTCACTTTTTAGAAGCAGAAACTTGACTCTCGCTTTAGAAGCGGAAAACTTGGCTCTCGTTTTTTAGAAAACGGAAAACTTCAAATTTTGAATTTTAACCCTCGTTTTTTAGAAACGGGGATTTGGACTTGGCTCTTGACGTTTTTTTTTTTTTGAAAACAGAAAACTTAAATTTAAATTGACCTTTCATTTTTTAGAAAGAAAACTTTTAAATTTAACTCTCATCTTTTGGAAAACGGAAAATTAGAATTTTGAAAATAATTTGGGATTTTATTATTTTATTTTTTAAAAAATAAGAAATTCTGATTAAAATGACCGGTTAGTGGATCACGATTAATTCCCGAGAGATCATGGCCTATTGGTGGGCCTACAATACTTATTATTATTTTGTGGAGTTTTATCGTCCTTTGGAGCAATTATTGAACTGTGCGAATGGACATATACAGACTTATTGTCATGTATGTTCGCTGCAGTAGAATGATCAGAGTATTTAAAAACTCGCGACACTTAGTACTCATCTTTTCGGGACTTAACTGTGCCCGTGGAGCGTATTTTGTATTTTATATTGTGTGTTCATTTGCTAAACACATACATATGTAGTAGTCTTTAACTTTTCCATACTTTGCATTTTGTGAAAACTTAGGTCTATTTTCGTGGGCCTTCAATTGCCTTATTTTGATGGAGGCATCTTGATGACCTTACTAAAAAAAACATAGAAATGTCAAGTGCACATTTAAGTTTTAAAGTCACCGATAAATTTTATTAATTCGGAAATGGTTGAAAACATTTAGAAATCTGAGTCCAATTAAGTTTAGTTATTGTATACAATCTAAGTTGTCCCAAATAAGTCGAATTATATAAAAGTTTGCATTGGAAACGGATAAAAACCGTTCCAACTAATCACGGCTTCATCCTATGAATCCTGAGCGGAAACAATTTCCTGGGCGCGAGAATTTTCTCGCACTAGTTGCGCAGGTGTGAGAATTTTCTCGTGATCAATGCTAGGCGCGACAAAATTTTCGCGCTGGTGTTTTACTTTTTGTGAAGTTCAAATTATTTCCGTTTTTCAAATCGGTTGAGGATGTGCTTCCCTCAGCTTTATAAACAACTACTAGTTGTGCTCATTGTTCTTCACCATTGCTTGCTTACTTGCCTTGTGTTGTTGTTTGAGTAATCCCAAGCCCCTAGTTTTTAGTTTCATCATGTCTGCTCCTACCATGTCTCTTAAGTCTGCTATAGGGATGTGGTTACGTGCACTTAGTCCCCTTGAGAAATCTCTGCTAAAAGAGTACAATCTATATGCATTCTTAGGTCTACAACAAATAAAAATAGAATTTAGTTTTCTCCATGATGCTCTAAATTTTTGGGATTCTGATCACCATCTCTTTGTCTTTAGAAATAATGAGATAGTCCCTTTTCCTGATGAATTTGCCGCGATGTTACCCTGTTAATGTTATTCCTGTCACACCTGCTACGGCTGAAGAGGGTAGGGCTACAATAAGGAAATTGTCGGGTTTAGATGATGCGGTCAATGACATATTAGGAGAGAAGAATGTCAATCTCACTAAGCTCATTAAACTTTATAGTGTCTCCACGAACAACATAACTAATTAGAAATTTAATGTGTGGGCTCTCTGCTTTTGTTTGTTGAACTGCTACTTGTTTCACAATAATGATAGTATGTGGGGAGACATCAGACTGATCTCGATTTTCAGTTAGATGGAGAGTCGTCACTCTATAATAACTATGGTTGTTGCTGAAACTATAGTTTGTGCGAGTTCGTTGAAAAAGGACGCCAAATCTAAAAATTTTGGAGGAAGCCCCCTGCTGTTGCAGGTAATCAATCTTTTAATAAACGTTTTTTTTGCGTCAATTTTTTTTGCTTCTGTGGTGCACGCAACAATTTTATCACGCTTGAAACTGGGCGCATAAAATTTGTTGCGCGTATTCCGTATATCTTGGAACTGCTAACTTCAAGAACAAGCGCGACAGTATACGCATGCGCGAGAAATTTTCTTACGCTCGCCTTTGTGTGCGAGAATATTGTCGCAACCTGCCCCGCGTCGCTTCCTTTTTCCGTATTTGTTTTATTTAATTTTACGGATTTTGCAAACGGTGCGATTGATTCCAGTGTACCTTTTTCAGATATGGCTTATAGAGCGTTTGAGATTGTTAGAGGTTCGTGCGAATCCTCAAGTTTACTGTCCTAAGGCTCTTGGCGGTAAGAAATATTTACACCAAGGGGAAAGCGAGGCTGAGTGGACTTCTTATTTTACCTATGGCCTTTGCTCAATTCAGTGGGTGATACCGTGGTGGAATCTACGATCTATTGTAGGCGGTTTAGAGACCATTGTTTTCAACAGACTGCTTGGGTTGAGACATGCTACCTATATTTTTCCGTATCGAGTCTTGAGACAGTACGGTATGAGGCAGATTATACCATTTTGGGATACTACACCACCAAATACAACGGTTTTCCCATAGAAACATATCCTTGCGTGGAAAAAGTATTATATTGACATACCCCGTTGGACTGTTATTGTAGATGGGAATTCTTCTCTTTCTGAGAGCTACAAGATCTGGATGAGTTCTGATGTTGTTGCTGAGAGGACTAAAGCTCGTAATGCTAAACCGGCTGAGTCACTTCGCTCAAGAGGCAGAACCAAGTATGAGCATGTTAGTACTCCTAGGCCTCGAGAGGCTAACTCTGGGCCTCCAATGAGGCGTTCTGACCGTAAGCGTAAGGGTGACCATTAGCATTCTGAATCTAGGCCCCGAAGGGCGCCCGTTGAGCTTGTTGTAGCTGCGCCCAAGAAGGTTATGACAGATTCTGCAGAAGTCGCGTTGTGAGAAAAGCAAGAAACAATCATGTGCAAAGAAGGCTCAGGCTTCTGTTGCTAAAGTGGTTGAGTCTCCGATCGCGGCTGCACCTGTTTTAGTTACTGCCCCTGTTCCCAAGACTGAGTTGGTGATTGGTCTTCAAGCGACTATGGAAGCGAATACCAAAAAAGACTATTATTTTCATGGACATTGATGTAGGAGCGGTGGAGAAGCCAAGTGATTTGACTTCTGCGAATGCCGATATCTACAAGAATTTGTTTTTCGATGTTGAAGAATTAGAGTAGTGTAATTCCAGGCGTTTGTAGGGTGCTTGGGCCCTTTTAATTTTCGATATTGGCTTTTATTTTTATTTTGCACTTATTTTTTTTAGTTTGGTTTGCAAACTTATTTAAATTCAATAAAGGCATTGTTTTTATTTTCGTCATTGCTTGCAGGCTCAATAAAAATTTATTTTTATTTTATGATTGTTTGCAGACTTATAAAATTTTTGCACATTATTTGGACCGAAACCTGATTTGCATTGCCTACGTATCCGCCTTAAGTAAACTTAATTTGGAATCAGGTAACGCATTGTTTTAGCTAGAAAATGGGTTTCTAGGTGTCGAATTTTAAACCAATAAGTTTGGATGAAACAATATCGTTAAAATTGGTTAACATTGCACGAAAATCATTAAAATCGCGTATACAAGTATGCCCCAAGTGTTCAAAATTTTTCCGTAAGTATGCAGAAATTTTTTGAACACTTTATGTATGGGCGTTAAACTTATTTCATGCCAAAGGTTAAGTGTAAAAAAATTCTCGCGCCCTGATGTTTGCCGCAAGATATTTCTTGCGCTCTGATTGGTGCGGCGCGTTGTCCCTTTTTGTTTTTTCGTGTTGCTTTGTATAATGTAATTTGCAAACATGGTCGTGCACTATAGGATTTTTGAACGATCTTTTAGATGCTTTGCAAGCTTTTTGGAAATTAAGTGTGAAATGCTTAATTGTCCGTTTTTTATTTTTCTTTTTCGCGACTTAAGACAGTTTTGTAGACGGAATTTGTGTGTATAAGATGTGGCTTTCTTTCTATAGGTATTGGGGAGGCATAGCATTTGCTTCCAAGGACACCAGTGTTGTGTTTTTTAATTTTTATTTGTGGACCAACACTTTTGGTTTTTGTTGTTCATTTGTCTCGACTTTGTTGATGTGTATGGGCGTACTACCGGGCTTCCCTTTTATTGTTTTCTGGCTAATTTTGTACTTAGGAATGGTATGGGTGACGATTTATGGTCTCTTTATTCCTTGTTTTTCCCTTTTTCTTTCGTTTCATTTCTTTTTTTGGCTATTTTTTTGCTCTTTTTTATCTAATGACAAGGATAAGGGTTATTTTAATGTCTTAAATCACTTTGAATGACTGAACGAGTCTCCGTTTGCTGGGTCTAGAGTGGACCCTTGATTATTTTTCTTACTTCGCAATAATGTTTACATTATCGTTAATTATGCAAATGTTGTGGACTAGAATTGTTTCCTTTATTTTATTGAATTTAAATAAAAACAACTACGCCGAAATAAATAAATAACGTCTTTCCGGATGATAACTTCTGGAACTTATTGCGAAAACATAATGGAATGGGTCTTATATGCTAGCTACCCTAGACTCGAACTCAGACTTTGGGTTAGTTCTCGAAGGATTTTGGTCCCTCTCCGATGGCCATCTTGAACTCAATCCCTCTTGAGTTAATCTATTGAAACGATTTGTACCATTCGTGCTTGGCTACTTCTGCTGTAGTGGGTGACGGGAAGATTAGCTGGGTTGGATCGAATCCTTCATCTTGCAGGGCTAGGGTGGTGACAGCAGCTTCATCTCCCACTGGCCTCAATTGTTGAATAGTGACCGTAAACCTTGGTCATCCAAGACTTCTTCGTTCTCAGATTTTGGGTTGGTAAGGTGAGGTGCATTGTCCGTAACATATCACAGTCTTGGGAAATCTCAAACCCCAGCCTTCGTATGCCGTCCTGAATGAGCGTTTCACGAAATCTATACCAAGGGTGGTTTTCTCCTTCGTGTATAAACATAATGTTTAGAGTCAGTTGGTAAGGTGGCAGGAAAGTTTCATGTCCGTTCTTAGATTTGGCCTTTTCGAGGCGTAGTTGAGATAGACGTCGAACTATATCGTCTTCTGTTGGCTTATAACCCAGACCAAAGGAATTTGATAAGCTAGGTAGAGGGAGGTAAGAGCGATCCTTCACCCGTAGGCCTAGTGGAATCCCCGGGAAATAGCCCTGAGATAGTAGTATGTTCGGAATTATCCGAGATGCATGTGGGTCCAGTACTGCTGGATCATATTCTTCGATGACCTGTACTGTTTTTTCCATTTCGAATCCGTACAAATCTTCTTTAGCATCAGTCATTTCGACTATAGAGCAACTGACATCGAAGGGTGGAGCGTGTATAGTCACTCTGTTATGGTTAAGCTTGACATTTGGTGCAGAGTTGTCGCTACTCCTCTTAAGTCATGGAGCCATGGGCGTCCAAGTAAGATATTAAAAGTGGGTTTGATGTCTACTATTTGAAATTTTATAGTTCGTGCTACAGGCCCAGTTTAAATGGTAAGATCAATTTTGCCAAGCACTGGTCTTCTGGAGTTAACATAGGCTCGTATGCTTGGGTCAAAGGTCGAAAGTCATTGCTATTCAATCCCAGGTATAAAGCGGTTCACAGTGGGCAGGCATTGACGGCTGAACCATTGTCTACGAGTCCTAGTGGGACGTTCAGGCCTTTGCATCCAACAACTAGGTAAAGTGCCTTGATGTGGGCACTTCCTTCTTTGGGTAAGTCTTTTGCAGTAAAGACTATTCCCCGTTCCTCTATATCGCCGGTCACCTAGTTCACCAAAAAATCTGGTGAGATGTCTGTGGGAACCAAAATGTGATCCAGGGGGCGAATTAACTTTTCACGACGCTCATTTGAAGTACACTTCAAGTCCCAAATGGTGATTTCTGCTTTGGTCCTTTTGAGTTGCTTCAAGAGTGGGTTTTCTAAAACTTTAGCCATGGTGGTGGGTCGTGCATTTTCAAAAGTTTGTCGAGCAAGGACGTCGTTTGCGGGTGGCGGATGGGTGTCCGGTCGGTATACTTTTCCGGACAGAGTTAAGTCCAACTTCGGTTTCTTCCGGGGTAGGATGGAAGGGAGATTCCATGGGACAGATTTCGGTAAAGTATTCTTGGTCTGTGGTTTTAGACAAATAAACGTCTTCGGCATCATCATCCCTTATACCGCATATTTCGCTGGTAGAGTTTAACGTTGGTAACTTGGCGAGAGGCTCACCATGAGGCGTTATGTAGATCGTAGAATCAAATGTTGCGCTGTCGTGGTGGTCTAAAGATATGTGACAAGAGCCTAATGGACTCTTGTTGTTGCTAGAATTGCTAGCTTTTGTTAGAGGATTATTTCATCCTCTATCATATCTTGGATGGTATCCTTTAAATTCCAACAATCCTCGATGTCGTGACCATTGCCCCTGTTATATTTGTAGTAGGCGTAATCAACCGAGAATCTATTCTTGACTGCAGGGTCACGTGTTGGTCCCATAGGAGACATGTTTCCTTAGGAGACTAGCCTTTCAAATGCTTGAGTGAGAGTTGACCCAACTAGGGCGAACGTCCTATCTTTAGTCCATATTTTGACCCTTTGAGGAGGATTGTCCTTAACGACATGAACTTCCTGTGCTTCGGAAGATTCACCCTTTTTGTATGCGTTATTTCTTGAAGCGTCGGTAAGCTTAGCAGTGTTAGTTTGGGTGCTCTTGAAGAGGTCGTCCTCTATTTTGATGCCTACATCATTGATTATTTTGAAGGAATCCAAGACCAAGTATCTAACGTGTTGTTTGTATGTTGGGTCCAAGTTTTCGATAAACTTTTGGACTAACTCAGATTTAGGAGGCCTATGGATTAGTTGGGTCGCCTGGTCTCTCCATCTAGCAAAGTAGGTTGAGAAAACTTCGTTCTTCTTTTGAGAAAGAATTTCTAGTTCGTGCATTGTTACTTGGAAGTCCATGTTAGACGAGTATTGTTGGATGAAGATGTTAACAACATCCTCCCAGGTGGGGAAGGTTTTAGGGTCCTGGTCATAAAACCACTTAAGTGGAGTTTGTTCCAAGGACATAGGGAAGGTGGGTAGGTATTTTGACTTGTCCACGCCTTTAAGGTTCATGGAATTTACAAAGCTTAAGAGGTGGTTACGGGGGTTATTCGTCACCTTAAATTTAGGTAAGTCCAATGAATTGAACTTTTCTAGTAGTTTGCCAGAAAAAGGTTTTGGATCGAGCGAGAAGTATTTTCTTCCCATGGTCTGTTGAAGGACCATTTTCCCGATCTTCTTTTCGTTGTCGCGCTCATTTTGGGCTTGTAGGGCCGCTAAGGACTGATTTTCCAAGCGTAGCTGTTTTATACTGGTAGCCATTTTTGCTAGGTGTGCTTGTATATCTTCGAGCGACATGACTCTAGTTGGTGCCAGGTCGAACTTAGGTTGGAAGACATGAGATCCTGGAAAAGGAGAGTGAACTGAGATGGGTGTTACTGATTCTTGCACTGGGGTGGAAGACTCAAGAGGCGTTAGTCGTTGGTTTGCAGAATGATGCCAAGCAGTAGAACCGACCCTATGTATAAGACAGACTATATTCAGGATTTCAGATTTTACTTGGACATAGCTTAGTCTAGACTCGGACTTAATTCTTTTGGAAATGGTTTTCAAAAACTTTTGTTTTGTGAACGTTGAAATTGTTTTGTTAGCATGGTATTAGGCCGAACATTAGTGTCATTAGGAAGCTAATAAATCCTCAAATCTGAGGTAGCCAAAAAAGTTATGGATCCAAATATGAACTTGATTATAAAACATGACTTCTGTGTCAGGTTATGAACACGGTGCAAAGTGACTCATAAACGGAAAATATACACGCCAATCAGTGAAGTCTGCAACAGGAACAAACATATCATAGAGTAAAACACGAACATGTGATTATATGTCATGTAAATCCAAGATTAGCATGGAATGCAGCCCCCTCCAAAAGAGACATGTAACAACCCATTTACAAATCCACGTATACATCATATGAATTAATGTTATGAGTAGGATCAAGTATTGGTGAAGATGAAAAGATAAGAATACCTTACCTGTTGTTTAGTTTGCTGAATTTAGTGTTCAGTACTTAAGAGTTGTTTGTAGCATCGGGGAGTCCTGCGGAATAACCAAGAACAGAAAGGACTTAACAGAAAGTCATAGTGATCAATACTTTGTGGCATCAAAAACGGAAAGTGGAAGAAAATAAATAAAAAAGGAATAATAAACAATTAGATAAATCAACTCTAAAAACATATGGGGGTGAAGGATTCACCTTTGAGGACATCCAAAGAGCTCCAATCACTGTCCCATCACTAGTTCCCCACCACTACCGTGATCGCTCAAATCACCAACATGTGACTCTCTCTCGCTCTCTCTCTCCTCCCAAACTCCTCAAACACATCGCCATCACCTCCACGGCTCCACCTCTAGTTTCTCCAATAACCCATGATTGTTCTTGAGAAAATCATGAGTCTCTTCCCACTTGTTATTTTGCCCCCGTCAAATTCTGGGTATCATCCAAATTGTTTGTTTCTCCTCGATCTCCAACAAATTTGAGTTGAGGTTTTCACAATTTCCATTGTCGACGTTGTTGTTCCTATTTTGGTAACGCTTTGAACAACAAGAACATAATCAACCAATTTTCACAAAACCACGACTAATTATCATCCAATTCAGCAATTACTTGCAGAAAACCCCAAAAAATCACGAATTCGAGAAAACTAAATCAGAGAAAGGGGGATTCAGAAAAAAAGGATGAAACAGGATTTACTTGGGGAAGAAACTATGGCGTGAAAAGGGGGAAGAATTTACGAAAAGGACCTCATAATTGGGAGAATATGGCGGATAAATAAGGGATTCAGGAGAGAGAAAGAGAGAAGACGAAGAAGAAGAATAACGAGGAGAGTGAAGTGAGCTGGTGTGGAGGAGCAAATGTTTTAACCCTAACAAAAAGAGGAGGTGAAATGAGCTGTAGATGCGAACATAATTAAAACTTATATACCTATCTAAATCTGTTGAAGAGAACAAAGGATTTTACGCGACAAAAAATAATACTCTGTGGACGCGAACAGTTAATTTCCCCCTTCAGCAAAGGTTATTGAAGCGAACAATATAAATGTTCCCTTCAACAAGCCATTAAATTGTTAAAGTGTATTTCTCTGTGTACGCTTCATCAGGGGAGCTGCAACAGGGAATTTTTCTACTAGTATAATTTACTTGTGTACTCCCTCCATCCCTTAATACTCGTACCGCCTTCCTTTTCGGGTCGTCCCTTAATACTTGCACCTATTCCATAAATGGAATTATTTACCAATATTATATTATTTCTCACACTTACCTACTAACACACCTACACCCCTACTCTCTACAAAAAATCATTTAAAAATTCACATCCTCCACTCACCACTCCCCACCCCTTACTTTCCCACTAACTATATTAAAAAAATACCCCACTAAAAACTAACGCTTATTAAATTAATAAGTCAATTCAAGTGTCTTAAACTCCGCACCGGTCAAACCAATGTAAATATTAAAGGACGGAGGGAGTAATCTGTAGTTTGTGAACTTTTCTTTATATGATATGTCAAAAAGAAAAAAGAAATCCTCAATGCTACAAAAGAAATATTAAACAAATATACAAAAGCTAGCACTTATTTAGCTAATTCCTATCATCTTAACGCAAATTATATTTACATAACTAGATTTTAGCCTGTGCGACGCACAGATTCTATTAAATTGTTAAGGTAAAATAAAACTTCTATATATACCAACTGTTATATTTACATATTAGATTAGATTAGTTTTTGATTTTGGATTGAATTCATTTTAGATTTATTTTTTAATTATTAGAGTGTTTGATTTGGATGAAATTGTATATGCGTAATATTAATAATTAATTAATACAAATATCTATGTACGTGACGCCTAATTATTCATCTACGTGGCACTCGAATTTTTTAATTCAAAAATAATTTCGAATTTTAGTTTACATTGGCCAAAACCATTAGATCTCCTACGTGGAGCTTTGATATTTGATTAGTGTTTGATTTTAGATTGAATTTTATTTTAGATTAGTGTTTGATTTTGGATGAATTGTTAAGTTAAAATAAAACTTCTATATATAGTACCAACTTCTATATTTGTATATTAGATTAGATTATTATTTTTTTTGGATTGAATTTTATTTTAGATTTAGTTTTTAATTATTAGAGTGTTTGATTTTGGATGAAATTGTATATGCGTAATATTAATAATTAATTAATAAAAATATCTACGTGGTGCCTAATTATTTATCTACGTGGCACTCTAATTTTTTAATTCAAAAATAATTTCAAAATATTATTTTTCATTGGCCGAAAGCATTAGATTTCCTACGTGGCGATTTGGATTAATGTTTGATTTTAAATTAAATTTAATTTTAGATTAGAGTTTAATTTTGTATGAATTCTATTTTAGATTAGTGTTTGATTTTGGATGTATTTTATTTTATATTTATTTTTTTAATTATTAGAGTGTTTGATTTTGGATGGAGTTGTACATATCAGTAAGATTTTAGCCCGTGCGATGTACGGATTCTATTAAATTGTTAAGTTAATATAAAACTCTTATATATTTCAACTGTTATATTTTATATATTAGATTAGATTTGATTAGTTTTTGATTTTGGATTTTTTTTAAATTATTAGAGTGTTTGGTTTTGGATGAAATTGTATATGCGTAATATTAAAAATCAATTAATACAAATACCTACGTGGCACTTAATTATTTATCTACGTGTCACTCGACTTTTTTAATTCAAAAATAATTTCGAAATCTTATTTTTCATTTGCTTAAACCATTATGTATCCTACGTGGCGCTCTAATATTGGATTAATGTTTGATTTTGGATTTAATTTATTTTAGATAAGTGTTTGATTTTGGATGAATTTTATTTTAGATATTTTATTTTATTCTTAGAGTGTTTGATTTTGGATGGAGTTGTATATATTAGTAATTAATTAATTAAAATATCTATGTGGCAGCTAATTATTTATTTACGTGGCACACGATTTTTTTAATTCAAAACTAAATTAAAAATCTTATTTTTCATTTGCCAAAACCATTAGATTTTTCACGTGTCTCTCTAATAATTCAACAAATAATTTAGCCCATGCGATGCACATATATTATTAAATTGTTAAGTTAAAATAAAACTCATATATATTTCAACTGTTATATTTTATATATTAGAACTAATGCTTGATTTTGGATTGATTTTTATTTTAGATTTATTTTTTAATTTAATTAGAGTGTTTGATTTTGGATTGAATTTCATTTTAGATTTATTGTTTAATTATTAGAAAGTTTGGTTTTGGAAGGAGTTGTATATATTAGTAACTAGATTAATTAAAATAAATATCTACGTGACACCTAATTAATTATCTACATGGCACTCGATTTTTTTAATTCAAAAATAAATTAGAAATATTATTTTTCATTGGCCGAAACCAATAGTAATCCTACGTGGCGCTCTAATGGTTCAGCATATATGCCTCATAAAATTGTTATATATATTAACTGTTATATTTTATATATTTGATCAGATAAGTGTTTGATGTTGGATGGAATTTCATTTTAGATTTATTATTTTAATTGTTAGAGTGGTTGATTTTGGATGGAGTAGTATATATTAGTAATTAATTAATTAAAGTATCTATGTGGCACTCGATTTTTATAATTCAAAAATAAATTAGAAATGTTATTTTTCATTGGTCAAAACCATTAGTAATCCTACGTGGATATATATATATATATATATATATATATATATATATATATATATATATGTATGACCAGGTTCTGGTGAGAACCTTCTCTACGATGAGAACCTTCTCTACGATGAGAACCTCCTTATAATGAGAACCTCTCTCATTCGTCGGATTGAATCAAAATCAACGGACGTGATCTAATCCAAACCGACGGTTATTCCTACCATTCTAATTTTTCAAAAAAAACATCGACACTTTCTCTCACTTCTAAAACTTCTCCAGTCTCTCTCTTCAACACCCAAAAAAAAAAATCTAGAATCATCTCAATTTGCTGCAAATTTGTAGGACGCATGTTTAATCAGGTGATTTAACTTCAAATTTCATTTTCGACACTTAATTTGTCACTCGAGTCTACGAAATGGAGCTCAAAATCAGGTATTATATGATATGCTTAAACTCGAAATTTCCTAAGTAATCTCAGCTATATATTTAATGTTTTTGTTAGTGATGATTAATTTGAAATTTTTGAAACAATTGCTTGAAATTAACAACCTATAATTATGAATTTAGGGATTGTTAGCCAATTTTATCGAGTTCTTTTTTGTTCTAATTTCTGCGGAATTAAGAATGTTGCGAATGAAATTCAAGTTTAGCTTTAGGCCTAATTGATAAGAAACTAATGGCTAACTTATTGTTTGATATAAAATTGTTTGATGTGGAAAATTACTTCTACAATGCTGCTTCAAAAGTAGACTTACAATAACTCATGAATGAATAATATTGTTCCTGTTCTTCTGGTTGTTTTGATTTTGGAACAAACACTAAAAAGTGTTGCGTTGATTTAAATGGCAGCTCTCTATGAATTTCAGATCTTTAAAACTGCTTGATCAAAAGTAAACTGAATCTCTATAAAAGTAAACTAAACCTCTCTTAAGGTAAACCTAAATCTCTAGAAAATGTGATGACTTAATGATTTTGTTGCTGCTTCTGTAGCCTGCTGTTACAGAGACTTTCTCCTGCTTGCCCTCTTAATTGAGGGACTAGGTTGAGAGTTGTCGGAAGCTTCTAGTTGTTGCAGTCATTGTCAGACCTGGTCATGTGTGAATGCAGTAAAGTTGTGGTGTTTCTTAGTGGTTTTTGGGAGACTGTGCTGAGGTAGGTGATGGCTTGTACTTAAGATGCATGTAGGCAAAGACGAGATCGTGTTGAACTTTAGTCATGTACGTGTTCAATTAGTTTATACCCTAACATGTTCTGTTTACTTTTGGAGAGATTAATTTTACTTTTCAAGAGACTTAGTTTACTTTTAGGGTCTGGTTTGCAGCCTGGTTCTTTTCTGTGCTTTGATTGCTAGTTTGAGTTGTAGCTTCAGATGTTGGTATGGGTGATCTTCTTCCAGTGGTGAGCTATATTTTGGAAGTTGTTTGTTCTGTATGGCTGATGTCTAGTCCCAACATACGGAGTACTTTGTATTAATTTTAAATGTATCCTACTGAAACATTAAGCTACATTGAGGTGCGAGTATGCTCTTTTGTAGACACTACATGTCGATGAGTGGATCATAGCTTTACATAATTTCTTTTTTTGTTCAAATTAAAAGTAGATAAATAATTAATAAAAGTGAAAAGAACTGATTGAAAAGTAAAGTGATTAGAATAAATTTTAGACATGGTCAAGAGAATAGATGTTCCTGAACCGCTTGTCTGGTGGCTGCTTTTTTGAAGTCAAGAAGTTAGTTGGGTGGTTTTGAAGGGCTAGTGATGCAGACTTGTCCTGCGTTGACAGGTAGTTAGCTGAACTGTTCTACGTGGTAAATACAAGGGACTCAAAAGTAAACAAAGAAACTCAAAAGTAAATCGAAACTTGGTAAAAGTAAATTAGTTTTATTATATCTAAAGTGGAGTCTCTTATGCAATATTCTTTTCTCTTATTTTAAAAGTATATCAAACTGGTAAAAGTAAATTAGTTAGGCTCCAAAGTAAAGTCGTTGGTTAAGCCGGATGTGAATTCTTACGAGCGTTTGGCATAAATATCATATTTCGCACATTTGAGCTTATTTAAGTGGGTCTGTTCTGTTGCAATTGTGTTTGCTGCTTTTCTATTGTTATTTGTGCAGTCAGTTTACATAAGTTAGATCAGTTAGCAATTAAGGTTAGTTTACATAAGTTAGAGCAGTTAGCAATTAAGGTCATGTTGTTGCTTACCCTGTCGAGGCTGATCTCAAAAGTAAATACAAGGGACTCAAAAGTAAACAAAAGAAACTCAAAAGTAAATTGAAACTTGGTAAAAGTAAATTAGTTTTATTATGTCTAAAGTGGATCTCTCATACAATATTCTTCTCTTATTTTAAAAGTATATCAAACTGGTAAAAGTAAATTAGTTAGGCTCCGAAGTAAATTCGTTGGTTAAGCCGGATGTGAAATCTTACGAGCGTTTGGCATAAATATCATATTTGGCACATTTGAGCTTATTTAAGATGGTGTATTGACCCAATCAAACCAGACAGATAAAGTAGCTAAATTGTGCAAGTGTAAACCAAATCTTTCTAAAAGTAAACTAAATTGCTTTAAACGTAAATTAAATAATAATGGAACTTTGATTATAATTATTTTCTCAAAATATTAAGTCGAAACCTATTAGCTCAAATGGTAGAGCAATGTGCCATTGCACATGGATGTAGGTTCAAATCCTACATAGGTTGGTGATTTATACGCGTACAAAAACTCAAATGTTGATGATTGACTCAAAAGTAAAATAAAAAAAGTCACAAGTAAATAAGAAAATCTTAAAAGTAAACATCAACATGTTGGTAGTGTTTTTTGTTTGTTTGAGAAATTGAACAAGTATATTTTTGGTATGTTTACTGATGCAGAAATATCTAAGGGTCTGCAGACTATTACAAGTGGACCGGTGCTCATTGAGTTAGTTTTAGTTCAGTGCTGCAGTTCAGGAAAGGTTTTGGTTAGCTTAAACAATGATGGCAATGAACTTGTTAACAGCCGGGGACTCGAGCAACGCTTGCTTGAGCCCCGTTTATCGTTTTCTCGTGACCTTTCAGAGAGAAATATGAACCAAAACCAAGAAAAAAGTTGATGATGCAGTAGATAGACATGATATGTCACTCTTGTCATCAACAGACCAAAACTGTGATTTCAACTTTTGTGTGACTGTAGGTTTTGCTGATACTGAAACTCCTCCCACAAATGAGTTGTTTTTCAATGGTATGATCATCCCAACTCAAATGAAGGAAAAGCTCAATTCTATTGCGTAAGCAAGAAAGACGAAGGGATAAATTCGACAACGGCAACAACATTAAGTCCGTCAAGACAAGACACAATCAAAGTCTTTTTGGAAGTTCAAAAGAAGCAACAGTCTCAACTGTGAGAATTTACCAAGTCAGAATGGTAAAGATTGTTAATTTTTTGGCTCTAAAATAGGTTTATGTAGTTTTCCTTTTGTTCAATTTAAAAGTAAATAAAGAACTTGTAAAGGTAAATATAACTGATTCAAAAGTAAAGACTTACCAAATCTAACATCATATGCAAAGTAACAAAAGTTGCCTATGTAGGATTCGAACCTACATCGTTGTGCAATGCACAAAGCTCTACCGGTTGAGCTAATAGGCTTTACCATAAGAAACTGACATGGGATTTTTAAGGGAAAAATGACATGGGATTTTTTACAAGAAATTGAGAGCTGTAAAGAATGTAATGCATTTCCAAATCTTCTAATAAATATTCTCTAAAAAATGTGATACAAACTGCAATTCTAAAGATTATAGGATATAAGCTATGTGCTATATAACAGAAGCTATCCTTGTGATTGTAATAACCATGAAGCGGGAAAGTATTTGTATGAAAAGAGACCCACAGACTGGCGACAAACACATAGAAGAGAAATAGAAGAGCAACCAAAGAACCCACCAGCCCTTTACTTAGCTCGAATAGAAGGCGTCCACCATTGCAACAGGAAGAAGAGGTGCTACTAGGCCCACTACTCCCCTTAGGCAGCCTAGTCAACCCCTCTTGGTCACTTTTACATACTCCCCATTGCTAAATAACCAGCATTCACGGCGCAACAGAAGACTAAAGGCATGGACTAAACACTAGATGATCAGTCAAACTACTTTCTCAACTAAATCATAAGCACAACTGCACAAGTATACAAACAGAATATTACATGTTCAATGATAAATAGTGATAAAACAAAATGATTGTGTAAACACCTAAGGAATGGTGGAGCCTGCATACTTGCAATTAGGCAGCGGTGAACATCCATATAGAGAAAGAAGGCCATCTTCAATATGAAAAATTACAATCAGCCTGCAAAATTATTGTTTCTGAATCATAAATTACGCTTACCTACATAATATGCTTTGTTTGGAAGTAAATAAAATCATACAAACAACAACCATGAGTAATTCAACAAAATCATAGAAATGAAAACACAAACCCTAATTCAAGCAAATAAAAAGGGAAAAATAAATCCAAACACTCCCAAAACATTAATTCAAAACCTAATTAAAGCAAAAAAAACCCTGATAAACGATATCGGGATAACTCAATTGGCCAAAATTTTGCGAGAACGACGATCGAAGATGCAAAGTGAGAAAGGGCGAAGACAGGAAATAAAAAAAAATCTGAGCAATTGAAAGAACAAAAAACAGAAACAAAAACGAAAAAATAACCCATACCTGGAGAATTAAAAGAGGTGATCAGGTGAAGCCGCAAAGAAGAGGAAGATACTTGCAAGAAATGAAGATATTGAAGAAGATGAAAGAGAGGATTTGCAGGAAGAGAGAGAAAACGGGAGGAAGAGAGAGACAGAAAATCTGAAAAATGGGTTGAAGGTGGGAGGTCATTCACCAGTTCGAAATTACCAGATTAACCTTACTGTTTTGATCTGGTCGGGCGACATAAGGGCCGTTGGATTAATTTGATCCAACGCTGAGATTAGTTTTCAGTTCTCATATATATATTAGATTAATTAATTAAAATATCTACGTTGAACCTAATTAATTATCTACGTGGCACTTGATTTTTTTAATTCAAAAATAAATTAGAAATCTTATTTTTCATTTACCGAATCCAATAGTACGTACTCATAGATGACACTCTAATATTTCAGCAAATATGCCTCATTTATATATATATATATATTAGATTTCTAACAATTTTCATTAATTAAAACATAAATATTCAACAAATAAATTCCAGTGAAATAAAAAGATCGAAAAGTCCACAATGTGCACGTGGGATATTAAATCGTATACACGTAAAGGAGGTGACGGTGAAATAGACGACTGAGTTGGTCAGTTGGGTAACACCAACCTATCTCTCCGGCATTAGTCCGGCGACACAAGGGCCCCACTTTCTTAAACATATTTTTGAAAATCTTTGGAGGGCCATTATTTCAATCAAATACGACTACTCAATTAGGACAAGTCCTACATAACGTACATAAAACCAATCTTTAATTCTTTTTTTTTATTTATAAAAAGCATACTTTATAAATTATGACATTGGACCGACCTTTTTATTTAAATTTTTACAATATTCTTATTATTTATTATTATTAATTGAAGAATATAAAAAAGATAGAGGTCAAGAATGAACCTCTCTTTATTGATTGCTTTATATAGCATGCTTTATTCAAATTGGCTTCCCTCTTAACTTTGCTTCTCTTTTTGCCCTTTTTATGTATGTCAACGTGTTCTAATTCCCATTCTATATTGTGCCTCTTTTATTTTGGCTAAACATTGTGTTCAATCACACTCTTGTTGTGTAGTGGTACCTTTTTTTCAGCTAGGATTTGAATAAATTGAATAGGGAGGCATTACACGACAAAGCTGAAAATCAAATCTGTAACCTTTACTCTATGGGTAGTTTATCTTTCGAGATAATATAGCTTTTCAAATTCAACTAAATAAGCATTATCCTGGAACAATCGAAAAAAGCTAAATTTGAAAATTATTAGGTGCATCTTGGTGGTTCATCAAATAGTATTTTTATGTCCATGAATGATTTCTTGTGAGGAGAAAAATGTGAGAGAGTGCACGGTGCACTCAAGTGGTGCATCTTACATTCTTACATGTTCTTAACTTTAAGAATAAGGATCGAGGGACTAGAAACTAAAAACTCGAACTCTTATTCAGTTATTCTCTACCCCTTTTTGCATGGTTTGATTATCATATTTTTAATAACCTGATTCAAGATTCAATTATATCGTCATAGAAATGAGAAGGGGGATTGTAGGGAGTTGGTTTGCGAACAAAGCTTAGTACGTAAGAGATGTGAATTATAAACATCTCTTCCACGATCAGTTACAACGATCATATGAATTGAATAATTTTAAAACCAAATTAAAAATAGATTATTATTTTTTTGTGATAGATGTGTAAAGGGGATAGTGAGGCCGAACAATCACGTAAGAAGTAATATACGAAATTTCACACTCTATGTTATTTGTAAACTCACATACTCAGTCTAATCATAATACATTAATTGATAAATGAGCATAACCAAACACTAGTCCTCTTTGCACGCATACTCTCTCCGTCCCTTAATACTCGCACCGCTTTCCTTTTTGGAACATCCCTTAACACTTGCACCGCTTCTATAAATGGAAATTTTTACTAATATTATATTATTTCTTTCACTTACCTACTAAGCCACCTACACTCCTACTGCCTACAAAAAAATCATTTAAAAATTCACACCCCCACTCACACTCCCCGCCCCTTACACATTTCCCACTAACTATATTAAAAAAAAAATTCACTATCAACTAACACCCATTAAATCAATAAGTCAATTCAAATGTTTTAAACTCCGCATCGGTTTGACCGGTGCGGAGTATTAAGGGACGGAGGGAGTAATAAATTTTGTTATTGAATTATTTTTCCCTTTTATTTTGGGCAATAATCAATTGACATGTCACTAAATTAGACACATACCAAGTGCATCTTAAGATTTTTAATAAATTAATCGTTGTATCATTATTTATATAGTTTAAAAATAAAGAGGAAGTGGGTTATACATTTAACATGGACAACAATTTTTCTAGAGTTGGCTTATAGAATATAGATCATTTATGTAATGTAAGGAGGTTAAAAATGGGAGTAAGTTGCGTTCGTAAAGAGGAGAGAACGAGAGTTTACTTTACAAGATCAAAGGAAGACACACCTTCAAAATATACGACACACAATAAGGAGAGTAACCCCTTTGCCATGTAAGGTGAACGCATCTATCTTCTTTCATTAACATGAACACTCACATGTGATGATTCATGTGGCTAGATCTTAACAATAAAAGTACTGAAGAATATAGTTAAGGGAAGCTCACAAATTTTATTTTATCTTAAAGAAAAAGTACACAAAATTTAGAATAATCTTCTCTCAAAACTGTATCGTCCTAACTAAATAAATAAAAATTATCTTGTAAATAAAATAATTTATATCTTAGTGAATCGTAATATGGTGACCAATATGCAACGTAAGATGCGACGTCCTTAGGTTATCGGTATAAATGCCATGAAATAGGTAACGAAATGAAGAACTAATTTCTTGATGCCATCGATAAGCAACAACATTTTCTAAGGTTGAGACCGTTGTTACAAAATCTGAAAAATTAGTACTACGTAAGTTATATCCCTCAATGATAATATGATTTATTTTCATATTTACCACCTTTTATGTTTAAGATTTTTGTATTTATCACCTTATAAAATGTAACTTCATATTTACCATTTTAATTTTATAAAACGTTTTGTATTTAACGGATTCTACCATATTATTCGCCTGTGTGGGCCCCACGTAACCAACTTATTTAATTTTCCTCCTCTTTAATTCAGTAGGTTTTCGATTAAAAATCTAGTTAATTAAGTAGGACCACGTTGACAAAAAATTGGATGAAATTCGTGAATATAAAATGTTTCATAAAATTAAGGTAGTAAATATGAAATTATATTTTATAAGGTGGAAAATAATAAAATTAAAACATAAAAGGTGATCAATATCAAAGTATCATGAAAATATGCCAAACATTATTTTCAATTTCCAGTAATAACCTATTGCGGGGTGGTGTAGCTTATGCAAGAATAGGGGTGCTGGCCCCATATTGACATATTATAGGATTGGAGTGACTAGATTTATTATTTTTTAGGTGATCCCTAATAACAATCCCTGCTGCACACGAGTTATATATGGTGAATAGATTCCATCAAAATTTTAGGGTGGCAAGTTGCATCCAAGAAACCTAAATAAAACACAAGAATTCTTAGGAATATTCATCATTGAAGGTGGCTCCAAAGAGTCTAAACAAGTACGTGTATTTTATTTACCGAAACTTTTATGTTTTAGTGTAAAGACAATCACAACGGAAAAGAAAGTGTGTTAAAAAATAATTGCATTGTCATTTTCTAGATGCTCCATGAAATATTATTATTTTATTTACTGTTAAGCCGATGTACATTATTTCGCATATGATGTACAACGAAAATAAAAAATTGAATTTTCTTGGAGGTGAGTACCTTGCCAATGAATTTCAACAATAGAGTCCCCGAATTATTTTGTGAAAAGGGCAATGTAAAAATTGATGGTCTTGGGTTTCATTGTGATCGATGCAGAAAGGGAAACAATTAGCCATGTCCATGTTACATTACACTAGGTTGTCTCTAACAGGAAGATAATATATCATATATGATGCAAAAATTGCAATTTTTTTTTATATTAACTTCGGGAAAATATTCAGTTTACAAATACATGGTATTTTCATTTAAAAAAAAAAGTATAAGTTAATTAGGTGAGAAATTTAACTACAAAGTCTTATATGCACGCGATGCGTGCGAGATAGTAAAAGAAAAAAATTAAAATTGTATTATTATAATTAATCACCACAAATAATAAGCGACTACTAAGGTAGAGAATTTTCATTCTTTATTCTTTATGCGAGATAGGTAAGGAAATGCTAATACATCAATAAACATCCAAGTTTGTCATTTATTAGTTTTAAACACTCAAAACGTCCAAACCCAGCAAAATGTGGAGATAAAAAGAAGGAAAGTTGTTGGTGCATTCATCGTTATAGTACTCAATATAAGTGCCCCCACTCTTATCTAATCTTCTTAGGTATAATGCATAGATTTTGAAATGACAGCAATATCTCTTTCCTTTTCTTATTGGTTAGTAGCATTTCATGTCAATAATCAATTATTAATCAAGTTCAAATTTGCAAGTACCATACAATATGTGGCCTTAATTAGCACATACCACAAGGCACAACCGCACAAGCCTTCATCACTTCATGAATTGAACGTGACAGGAGCAAATATAGCAATTCGATCTATTCTTTACTAATGGTTTTAATTAATTATACACGTACTTATGAACTTGTGCTATGCTCGTGCACCTTTGCTGTAAATTTCATTCCCTTGTGACTTGTGTCATTAATCATTATGTTAGTGAAATTAAAGTTCTCGTTCTTTTGTTTATCCATCATAATTCATGATAGACCACTGTCTTGGAACTAATAATTATACTTTGATGTTTTATCCGGAGTCAGTTGTCATATTACCAAAGTATGTATAAACTTCTTCTAATTAAGGTTTTATTATTTTATGATGCAAACGGGCTATATGAGTGGAGCTGACGAAAGCTATCCAACCCACCACCAACCCAAACCCAATAATTTTTTTTTAAGGTAACCCGAATCCAACCTAATAACAAAGGGCCGGTCAAGATTTTCAACCCCTTTTAATTAAATGGGTTGGTTGGGTTAAAATTTTCAATCCAAAAACAACCCGCCTAACTCATGTAACTAATTGTATCTGGTCAACCCACATAAAAAAATTATTTTTCGGTCTTTTCAACGTTTTACAAATTATAAATATGAAAAACTTACCCTAACATCCAATACAAACTTTTGTATAAGGAGGTCTTTCTTGTAAGACCACCTTATAGTTGAGTTGTGTTCGCGGGTAAAGTCTTGTTGGGCTAGTCGCGGGTCAAATTATTCGAGTCTTGTAAAAAGCTTCTTTTACGCGAATTTTCCCTCATTTCAAATCACTATTCACCTTTCAAGCTTTGAGGAGAGAGAAAGCTTAGTGATTCTTCGCCGATCCTTCTTCTACTTCCATTCTACTCGATTTCTTCAGATATCCGACTCAACCTCTTTGCTTCATCTTTGTTTCTGCTTCATAAGTTTTTCTTTCGATTCATTTTCGATTTTGTTTTCTGGTGGTTTGTGGTTGGCTTGTGGTGGTGGCTTATACACGAATGTGAGCAAGATTTGATGTTTTAGCAACGATAACTTTTGGCTGCGTAGTGAATTGCCGCGGTAGTGTAGGTCTTTATTCACCACAAAGGACCCTCGTAAGTCCGCAGCCACTGGATCTCCGCGTTCAAAACAGGTTTGATTTTCTAAAATTATTACTCGTATTTGAATGTTGGAGATTTCGATTTTTTTTCTTTGAAATTATTACGATTGAGTTTTTATTTGGATTTTAATTATAGGTTTTTGTTTTTTGATCTTTTTATTAAATTCCGGCAAAAATTAGGGTTCCGGCGAAAAACATGTCGCAAGGGAAGGAATCAGATCCTCGCCGGCGAACAACGAGAGATGATGGATAGGAAGGAGAAGCCACCGGCGTGAAGATTGAGAGCCTCCATTGTTTGTTGTTATGTGCTTTGATTCTCCTTCATTTCTACTTTGACATACCTCAGACCTGGAAATGTTCTTGTGGTGGTTGTGTTGGTGGCTCTGATTCCCTGGTGGCAGTTGTGGCGGTGGCAGAAATGCGAAGGAACAATGCTGCAGAGTCCTCGCAAGTCGTCATAACAACTGTCGTTGTTGTTGGTCGTCGTTGTTGTCAAGGGGTTGCTTTGTTGTCGTTACAGGTTTGTTTTAGTTATAGTTTGGTTATATTTAGTTAATTAATAAAATGGTTTAGTAATAATTTGTATTGTAAATTGCAAATAAATGTACTCCGTAATTGATATCAAAATCTATATTGTAACAATTTTGTTTCATTTAAACTTCGTATTAGTCATGATTAAATAGGTTTTAGTTAAGAGTAGATTCAATTTAGTTACACATTTGTTATATTTAGTTAAGAATAAATTCTTTTTAGTTAAGATTAAATTTCTGGATTTTAGTTAAGAATTTTTGAGTTTTAGTTATGATTTCGTGAAATTCATTTAGTTTAATATGAAATTCAATTAGTTAAACAATAAAACAAATTAGTTAAGCATTGAAGCCAATTATGTAAGCACTGAGACCAATTAGTTAAGAGATAAAACTAATAATTTTATAGCTATAAAGAAACTATTTGTTAAGCTGGAAATTCAATTAGTTAATCAATGGAATCAATTGGTTGAGCTTGAAATTTAATTAGTTAAGCAACGGAACCAATTATTAAAGCAACAGAACTAATTAGTAACGCAATGGAACCAATTAGTTAAGCATTGAAAGTAATTAGTTAAACTTGAAATTCAATTAGTCAAGTAATGAAACCTATTAGTTAAGCAATGAACGCAATTAGTTAAGCCTGAAATTCAATTAGTTAAGTAGTTGAATCAATTAGTTAAGTTTGAAATTCAATTAGTTAAGCAATGGACCAATTAGTTAAGCAATGTAACGATTTAGTTAAAGCAATGGAACCAATTAGTTAAGCCTGGAATTCAATTAGTTAAGTAATAGAACCAATTAGTTAAGTTTGAAATTCAATTAGTTAAGTAATTGAACAGATTAGTTAAGCAATGGAACAATTTAGTTAAAGCAATGAAACCAATTAGTTAAGCCTGGAATTCAAGTAGTTAAGTAATTGAACCAATTAGTTAAGTTTGAAATCCAATTAGTTAAGCAATGAAACCAATTAGTTAAGCAACGGAACGATTTAGTCAAAGCAATGAAACCAATTAGTTAAGCCTGAAATTCAATTAGTTAAGCAATTGAACCAATTAGTTAAATAATTGAACAAATTAGTTAAGCAATGGAACGATTTAGTTAAAGAAATAGAACCAATTGATTAAGCAATGGAACGATTTAGTTAAAGTAATGTAACCAACTAAGATTTTCTGAGTTCTAGTTAAGATTTTTCGAGTTTTAGTTATGGTTTTGGAAGTTTTAGTTACGATTTCAAAAAAATTGAGTTCTAGTTACATATTTTTAGTTAAAAAAAATCAGTATTAGTTAATGTAACACCCTGATAATTCCTTATATTTATAATTACTTTTTTTCGACTAATATAAAAGAATTACCAAGATATTACAGCCACCGTGATAACGGCTAAGGCTATTTACCAGAATTACGCAGCGGAAATAACTAACTTTCAAAACATATTAAATAGTTAATGGTCATAAAACAACCTGGAACCATTAAGGCCCAAACCAACACTAAATAGTTTAGAAAATCCATTAACTAAGTTTCAAAACCATACTAAAGTAATAATGATAGTCATGACTATAAATTAAAATAGAGTTTATAAATGCGAAAGATGAAATAGTCTCTCATCACTATTCCCATGATAACTTCTCCCGCAAGTTATCTCTACCAACCTGCTTATTGAAAACTACTTCCCAACAATGCAAGTGCAATGATGGATCATCATAGGGTCATTAAGGAGAAGGCCATGACCGAAAGACATGAAGCACAAATTCAACGAAAGCTGAGTACGAATAAGCTAGAATGAAATCCTAGTCTAACGTGCTTCACTCAACAATAAAGATAATCCACATGCAAAAGCCATTCAAGTAAACCAATTAATCATGAAGACATACCCGAGACTTGACACGACTCTTAACTCATAGATTAATAAGAATTTAGCTTCGAACGGGTATTACACAAAACCACTGAGGGAATAACAAGACCACTGAGGGAAACTGAAGGTGTTGGGAGCCCACCAAGCACCAAATAAAATAGAGTCGGGATTTCTACCGACAGTCGGACCATACAGACGGAATTCCTGCGCATTTTATAAGAGAATAACCAAAAGAATGAAACAATGTCTTGTATCATTCAAGGAGTACGAGTTTCTCCGACGCGACTCCCCCCATTGTTCATACTCAAGGTGTATATGTTCCAAGAGTTTTGAAGCTCATTCGGGTTACACTTTACGTTAATTAGTATGTTATGTTCAAGACTCAAACCAAAGACATAACTCACAAGTAATTCAACAATTACACAAATAAATAACTAAACAATGACACTTCATTTTAATCCTTTAGGACTTGTGATCAAACATAGGACTCAAGTGAAATTACTCCATTGTTCCATCTCAAAAACACTTTTTGAGATAACCCGACGTTGCCTGTTAACAAGCGGGATGTGCCCTTAGCACAGATAGTCCTTAGTTCAATTCACACAAACTTCTTAAATGTATTCTACACTGCGGTAGAATAAACGATGCACTGAGGCAATATGACAAACGATGCACTGAGGCAATATGACAAACAATGCAGTGAGGAAATATTCAATAGGCTCATTGTATGCTAGACATTCCGTACAATAGCATAATCATAATAACTTGCATGCGAAACACTCATACATGCATATTAATTTGAACAACATGCTTGAAATAATTCAACGATTATCAAAGTCCATAACATGATAGTTCAACAGAATCTATAGAGTATAAATCAATCCATAATATGCTCATTCATATAGATTCAATAAGAATTCTCAACATGCTTGTTCACACATCAAACATGAATTCTTAACACTTAAGTTCACATGATTCACAATCAATATAATTCATAAAGTCCTCATGGGATAGGTGGTCACCCTAGTCTTGTACGTACCTGGAATACCTAAGTACGGGGGCCATTGTGCGAATCACAACTCAAACTAGAAATCAACTCCTATAAACACAAAGGAGAAACTTAATTATTATTCATGTTTCTTAAATTTCCATTAACTATTTAAGAATCTAAAACCCTTGGTTTATTTAGAAATTAATCGTTATTCGTTAATTAAATAGTCTCAAATAGTCAACTCAAGTCCTAGTACAAAAACATTGACCTTTTGGCCTTAAAATCATTAAAAAAAAATCAACACTTTAAGCTTTATAATAAATCTAAAAATTTAAGTTGATTCCCATAATTTAAATCGTCATTAAATTATGTGAATCAATCGCTTGAACAATTGGAATTCAAATCCTATCAATAGGTCATTAATAAAACCATGTTTTGACCTCAAAAATTGACACTTTAATAAATCATTAAATCTGAAAATTATAATTCTTTTGAATTAAAATCAATCTCATCAAATCAAATACGAAACATTAAAACACAGTGTTCACAACCATTCCCAGTAATTTAAATAATCCAAAACAATTAAATAATCGTAATTAAATAATTTAAAAACTGAATTTGGAAAAGATAAAAGTTTACGGATTTGATTAACAACAACACACACACACACGCGGTTTGTGGTGCGTGTGTGGCCTCGACGCAAAGCAACAACAGCACGAACAAAGCAGCTAGCGCGACACTCGACAGGGGCGCGAGTGTGCGCTGTGGGCGAGGGCGGGGTGTGCTCTGGCGAGGGTGCTCGGCACAAGCAGCAACAACGCACAGCGTTGTTCGCGATGGGTTGCGAAGGCGATAGCGAGAGGGAGTGAGGGTGAGTGTGCGCGTGAGGCACGACAAGGCAGGCACAGCTGTGCGGGCTGGCAGCGAGCAAGGGCGAGGCAAGCTCGTTGCTTGCGGCCGAAGCAAAGGCACGATAGGAGAGAGGAAGTGCCGCAAAGAGGAGAGAGAAGAGAGGGATGAAGGAAATAATTCCCTTGGTCCAAGTATGCATTTAATGTTAAGTCTAATAAATGAGGTTTAGTATTAATTAACAAGTTAATAATTCAGTGAGATCAAGTGAGCTGAATGCCTAGCTAGAGACCGCTTCAGTTCAAGTGGAATTAATGATATTAATCCACAGCTTACTCTTGACTGAATCCGTAGGGTCACACAAATAGTACTTAAACGGATCAAGTATTTAATGGCATTAAATACTCCATCTATGATATTCGGAATCGACGGATCTTGGTTTCAGTGGGAGCTAATATCGTCAAAGGCAAGTAAATGAATACTCCGGAAACGATGATATTGCCGGAAACGGAAATATGGATCGTATCGAAAATATAAATATTATCCAAGTCGTAGATGTTGCCGGAAACGGAAACATGGTATGTTTCGGAAAATATTATCCGAAATGGAAATATTGCCGGAATCGGAAATATTGCCGGAAACGGAAATATTGTCCGAATCGGAAATATTATCGGAATCGGAAAATAATTCCGGAAACGGAAATATTAAATATTTGTTCGAAACGGAAATTAATTCCGGAATCGGAAATGTTAAATATTGTTCGTATCGGAAATGAATTCTGGAATCAGGAATTTAATCGGAAGCGCATCGTACGAATTATCATCGGACGAGACTTGCTAGACGAAGGCCCAGCACGAAGCCAGGTCCGCGTCCAGCAAGCCCAAGCGCCCAACACACATGCTGCCAAAGCCTTGCTAGGCCCAGCGCAAGGCCAGGCCCAGCAAGGCATGGCGCGTGCGCTCGTGGGCTGCGAGCTACGCATGCTCGTGTGGGCCGCAAGGCCTGCGCGGGTCGTGTGGTAGGCTCGTGGTCGTACGACGTTTGTGTTCGAGACGAATCCTAAAACTATTAGAATTCGTTCTATGATTAAATCCTAATCCTAATAGATAGAATTAGTTTAAATAGAGTTTTGATAGAATTCTAAATTAAACTAATTGGTATCCTAATAGGATTCTAAATCCTTTTCCATGACTCTATAAATATGTGCCTAGGTTCACAATTTATATATACGAATTCAGGTATTCAAAGGTAAGATTTAAAGCAAAAATCAGCCAAACACTTGCCCTACATTAGCCAAAAATTCTAAGTACCTTAAGGGCGATTCTAGTTGGTCAAGCTTAAGGCGGATCCGGACGTGCTGTGGACTATCTACGGAGGGACGACACTTGGAGTCCTAAAGACATGTTCTTGTTCGGTTCGGACGTATCTAGGGAGGGCACGCTACAAAGTGTATGCATCTAAATTATGCTAACTGATTATGTGCAATTAATATGATTTCTGGCATATAGGTTTTTCCGCATGATTTATGTTTTTCCATATGTATCATAACCTTACGATGGTATCACGAGCTTCTTATTATTTGCATAATCTAAATTGCTTAACATGGTTAAATTTTACAAATTTGCAAAGAATTAAAAGGGGTGATTAATTTTCGTAATTGTTAATTAATTGCAAATTGCGTTTATTTAATTATATGTACGCAGTTTTTCGGCAGTTTCTTCGTTACTCAACCAAATCGAGTGATTTTTGTGTCAATTCCGCATGTAAAAGGCATTCTAAATTTTACCAAATCGAACCCAGAATTCCCAAATTCGAAGCCTAACTATGACTTTTCGGAGGTTTTAGTTTTTCGAATGCAAAAGATTGTAATTTTAAGATGTTAAAATTGAATATTTGCGATTCTTGTTGTTAAATCTTGAATTTTTGATTGACCTACTGTATATGTTTAACAATTTTGAATGCCTAAGCTTGTTAATTATACAACCTAATTTGTAATTGTAATTAATTTGTTGAAATTCGAATAATTTAGAATTTGATTTGATTTTCATAATTAATCAACGATTTAATTAGGTATCCATGATTAAAAACCACCATAAAAATTGTTAATTTGTGATAAATTTTAATTTTTTATGACCTAGATTTGAATTCATGTTAATCGGAAATTAATTGATTAATTAATTTTCGATTTTTCGCCCTAAAATTTTGAAATTAATATGATTTATTAATTTGTCGATAATTTTGATTTAAAATTTTTAAATTTTTTATGAAAAACGCTCATAAATGATGCACGCACAAAGCAATGGACGCTACGTGTTACCATTAAGGGGTGTTGTATAGTGCGGGCACGCGATGACGAGCAAGGGAGCTCGTCGCCCTTGCGGTACGAATGCAGTGAGCAACATAGCATGGCGCGCGCGCGAGGCAATGGTGTTGGCCGTGTGTGCTATGCGATGGGCGATGAGCGATGGGCGATGGTCAAGGCACTACGAGCAGTCGCGTGTGGGCAGCAAGCGAGCTGCGCCACAGCGCGCACTGCCTCGCGCCAGCGAGCGATGGCTCGCGAGGGAGAGCTGCTGCGATGCGATGCGGGCGAGCAGGCTGCGCGCAAGCGTGGCTTGGCTTGCTGCATTTGCGCGTGGCTGCTGCTACTCGTGCCTTGTGCAACGGTCAGTCGAGGGGCGATGCGGCCTCGTGGCTCGATGGGGCTTGGGCGCAAGCCCAAGTGCCTCGTCTTGCGACGATTGACACGTTTTGGTTTTAATTTGGATTTTCAGTTCGGAAATAATTTTAATTAACTTTAAAATTAATAATTTAAATTGTTTTCTCGAAATTTAATTTTGATTATTATAATTATTATAAATTTTAATTTATACTAATTATTTTACTAAAATTAAACCTTTAATTAATTTAAATTCTTTTAATTCAACTGAAAATAAATTAAATGGATTCGATTATAATTTTATATGAGCTTTAAATTTTAATTAAACTTGTATGTTTCCGGTTAGACTAGAAATACATTTTTATGTTTAAAGTTAGTAAAGCATATAAAGTTATTGGTTTAAGTGGGAGCATTTTTAGTCATAAACTCTTGATTAGGTCTACAAATCCTTTAAGGTTAAACAACTTGATTAGAATTAATAAGCACTGAATAATTGGTAGATTATTGGTGCAAATATTTATGTGATGCATAACATGTTTTACTAACCAGCTATGTGGGCCATTCATGATAATGAATGGGTGAATGGTATATATTGTATATGTACTGTTTTGCAGGTTATGAAGTGACTAGTATGGCCCAAATAGGATAGAAAATATGGTCTGCGTACCATTAATTTGAATGTAATTGGTCTAATGCACCAAAGTTTGTTTTTCAATTCAAATATGGTCTGCATACCATCAAATAGTTGTAATTAGTTTAATTATAGCTTATCCTATTTGAAGAAAATGGCGCCTCCCATGGTGAAATTCAAGACGGAGTTTCCAATCCATTTTCAAGACGGACTTTGAAGTTGAAGCTTGAAGATGAAATCGGGCCATACTAGATCACATTTATCTTATGCATGCTTTAAGTTATTTATTGCTTTAAATATGTCTTAATTATACATGAGATTATGGCTTGATTATGTTGCATGATTAAGGATTTTAGTTCACTTAAAATCTAACCATCATAGTAAGAGCCTTAAGTTCCAAAGTTTAAAAATTGAGTTAGAAGGTGGCATGACAAAATAACACTTACATGGATAACCTTTACATCAATCTAGTAATAGTTTTACGCTCAGCGAGGTGTTACTTATTGATCCTAAAGGGGTAAGGTACACAGATAATTGTGAGTACATGTTAGTTTTGGTGAAACTCAACGATATAAGGAGTCCTTTTATGTCGTGGCAAAATTGATAGGTCCTTAGACGTACCTATTAACCAAGAGTAGTTTCTAGACCATTAGCAAAAGGCTTTTTGCTTACCTAAAAGATTTTAGAATTGAGTCTAAATACATAATGTGCTTAATTCTTCAATGGTTTTAGGGTCTTGGAATCATTTTATACACACCTGCCGGAACACATAACTTGAATAAAGTGCTTAATGAACATTAAATTATGCATGCATGCCAGAATTTAAAGTTTATTAAGAGAACTGTGAATGGTTATTTAATTGTTTATTCTTTTTCAATTGTAGTTTTAACTATGGCAAACAACAATTCATTCAACATCCGATCAATTCTCGAAAGGGAGAAGTTGAACGGGAAAAACTTCCTTGACTGGCAAAGGAACTTGCAAATAGTTCTTATGCAGGAAGAAAAGGAGTATGTCCTGGATGAGGCGATGCCCGAAGCCGTAGGCGAAGGGGTCACTCAGGCAGCCCTCAATCGTTGGATTGATGCCAACAAGGATATAAAATGTCTAATGCATGCAACCATGAGTGCAGATCTACAGAAAACGTTCATCAACTCAGATGCTTTCACGATCATCAGTGAGTTAAAGAACATGTTCCAAGATCTGGCTCGAGTCGAAAGATTCGAGACTCATAGGCAAATTCTTGAGACTAAGCTTAAGAAAGGCGAGCCCGTAAGTCCACATGTTCTCAAAATGATTGGACTCATTGAGAATATGAGTCGGCTGGATCAACAATTCTCTCAGGACATGGCTGTAGACACCATCCTCCATTCTCTTCATAGCGGGTATGATCAGTTCAAGCTGAACTACAGTATGAATAGTCTGGACAAAACGCTCACTGAGCTTCATGGTATGCTGAAAACCGCTGAAAAGACGCTCAAAAGTGATAAGCAAGATGTGCTTATGGTGCGTGGGGGCAAGTTCGAGAAATCTGGTAATAAGAGGAATGCTAAGAAAGGTGGCAAGAAGGCCAGCCCGACTAAGCAAGATGGCAGCACCAAGTCTGAAAAGAAGAAGGTGAGCCAACCCACTTCTGAATCTGAATGCTTCTACTGCAAGAAGAAGGGGCATTAGATTGCTTGAAGCTAAAGGAAGATCAGAAGAACGGAACAGTCGTTCCATCTTCAGGTATTTTCGTTATAGACTGTATACTTGCTAATTCAACTTCTTGGGTATTAGATACAGGTTGTCGCTCACACTTATGTTCCCATCCACAGGGACTAAGAAGAAGTAGAAGGTTAAGCAAGGGTGCAGTCGACCTACGAGTGGGAAACGGAGCACGGATTGATGCATTAGCTGTAGGAACTTATTATTTGTCGTTGCCCTCTGGGCTAGTTTTGGAACTGGAAGAGTGTTTCCATGCTCCAAGTCTTACTAAAAACATCATTTTTGTTTCTTGCTTGGATGCTAAGGGATTTTCCTTTTTAATAAAAGACAATAGTTGCTCGTTTTATTTTAAAGAGATGTTTTATGGATCTGCTAGATTAGTCAATGGACTTTATTTATTAGATCACGACAAACAAATTTATAACATAAATACCAAAAAGGCCAAAAAGGATGATTCAGATCTCACCTATCTGTGGCATTGTCGATTAGGCCATATTAACTTGAAACGCATAGAAAGACTTCAAAAGGAAGGAATTCTAGAACCATTTGACTTAGAGGATTATGGTAAGTGCGAATCATGTCTACTTGGCAAAGTGACAAAGCAACCTTTCTCTAAAGTTGGAGAAAGAGAAAGTAAATTATTGGGTTTAATCCATACAGATGTATGTGGACCAATGAGTACAAATACTAGAGGTGGTTTCAGCTACTTTATCACTTTCACTGATGACTTCAGTAGATATGGTTATGTCTACCTAATGAAGCATAAGTATGAATCCTTTGACAAATTCAAGGAATTTCAGAGTGAAGTAGAGAATCAATTAGGTAAGAAGATTAAGGCACTGCGGTCTGATAGAGGCGGTGAATATTTGAGCTATGAATTTGATGACCATCTGAAAGAATGTGGAATTCTATCAGAATTGACTCCTCCTGGAACACCACAATGGAACGGTGTGTCGGAACGGAGGAACGGAACCTTGCTAGACATGGTTAGATCAATGATGGGTCAGGCCGAACTTCCAATAGAATTTTGGGGACATGCACTAAATACAGCTGCACTCACTATAAATAGAGCTCCGTCTAAAGCTGTTGAAAAGACTCCATATGAGTTATGGTTTGGAAAGCCTCCAAATGTGTCTTTTCTTAAGATTTGGGGATGTGAAGTATACGTCAAACGATAAACTTCAGACAAACTTCATCCAAAATCTGATAAATGTATCATTGTGGGCTATCCAAAGGAAACAAAGGGGTATTAATTCTACAATACATCCGAGAATAAGGTGTTTGTTGCTCGAGATGGTATCTTTTTGGAAAAGAATCACATTTCCAAAATGACAAGTGGGAGAAAAGTAGACCTCGAAGAAATTCGAGTCGAACAACAAAATCTAGAGAATGCTCAATATGACATTCAGGATGAAACTCATAGATCTTTAGAAGTATCTGGTGAGAATCATGGACCATCTAGAAATGTAACCTAGCGTAGATCGCAGAGATATAGATCTCAACCGGAAAGGTACTTAGGTATTTTGACGAACGAGAGCTATGACGTTCTATTACTTGAAAATGATGAACCTGCGACTTACAAACAAGCTATGACGAGCCCTAGCTCCAAGCAATGGCAAGAAGCCATGCAATCTAAATTACACTCCATGCCAGAAAACCAAGTTTGGGATTTGGTCGATTTGCCCGATGGCTACCAAGCCATAAGAAGCAAATGGGTTTTCAAACTGAAAAAGGACAAGGCTGGGAAACTTGAAGTTTTCAAAGCTAGATTGGTTGCAAAAGGTTACAGGCAAGTCCACGGTGTGGATTACGATGAAACCTTTTCACCAGTTGCAATTCTAAAGTCTATTTGGATAATGTTAGCAATCGCTGCATATTACGATTACGAAATATGGCAGGTGGATGTCAAAACCGCTTTCTTAAACGGCGTTTTAACAGAAACTGTGTTTATGACACAACCTGAGGGTTTTGAGGATCCAAAGAATGCTAATAAGGTATGCAAGCTAAAGAAATCAATCTACGGATTGAAGCAAGTATCAAGGAGCTGGAATATACGTTTTGATGAAGCAGTCAGTGACTTTGGTTTCATCAAAAACGCAGACGAATCTTGTGTATACAAGAAGGTCAGTGGGAACAAAATTGCTTTTCTAGTATTATATGTCGACGACATATTACTTATCGAAAATGACATACCTATGTTTAACTCTGTCAAGATTTGGCTTGGGAAATTTTTTTCGACGAAGGATCTAGGAGAAGCACAGTACATACTGGGCATCAAGGTTTACAGAGATAGATCTAAAAAGATGATTAGACTTAGTCAAAGCACTTATATCAATAAGGTGCTTGAAAGGTTCAAGATGGCAGACTCCAAGAGAGGCTACCTACCCATGTCTCATGGAATGACTCTAAGCAAGACTCAGTGCCCAAAAACACTTGATGAGCGTAGACGAATGAATGGGATTCCATATGCATCATTGATTGGTTCAATAATGTATACTATGATATGTACACGTCTGGATGTTGCGTATGCACTCAGTGCTACGAGCAGATACCAGTCAGACCCAGGAGAGGCACATTGGACTGCTGCCAAGAACATTCTGAAGTACTTGAAAAGGCACAAAGATGACTTCCTGGTCTATGGTGAAGATGATGAATTAATTGTTAAAGGCTATACGGACGCAAGTTTCCAAACCGACAAAGATGATTTCAGATCACAGTCTGGGTTTGTCTTCTGCCTCAACGGAGGTGCAGTAAGCTGGAAAAGTGTTAAGCAAAGCACCATTGCGGATTCTACAACTGAAGCGGAGTACATTGCTGCACATGAAGCAGCAAAAGAAGCTATATGGATAAGGAAGTTCATAGGAGAACTTGGTGTAGTCCCCTCCATTAAAGGACCAATAGCTCTGTATTGTGATAATAATGGAGCTATTGCACAGGCAAAGGAGCCTAGACACCACCAAAGAGTCAAGCATGTACTTCGTAGATTTCACCTTCTACGAGAGTTCCTTGAAAGAAAAGAAGTCGAGATAAGCAAGATTGGAACTGATGACAACATCTCAGATCCATTGACTAAACCTCTGCCGCAGGCGAAGCACAACTCGCACACTGCAGCTATGGGAATCAAGCATATTGGAGAATGGCTTTGATGTCCTTGTTTAATGTTTTAAAGTTTTAGAGTTTAATAATTTGTAAAACATAATTGGTTAATCATTCACATAAATGAATAGAATTCATTTTTCCATTTAATTTGTGGTTTATTAAATGACGAGTCCCTTCAAATTGACGATATATTCAAGATAGACTGTTAGGACCAGTCCTGTGACTAAGAAATGTCTACCAAGTGAACTTGAATGTCAAAAGTTGAAAATGATCCCTGGTCGGAGTTTTCTATAAAGATGGACTCATAGAAAACGTTAGACGACTAGAATGCAAGATGACTAGTAGTTCTGTTTCTTGACCTATATGGACATGGCAATGTCGTAATCATTTGCATAGACACTTACTTTGAGAAGACTAGTATCGGACAGACCTATGAAACTTTACTGTAAGAGATGAAAATCTGTCATAAGTAAATTTCATTAAAAATTTTAGACACTAATCCTCAATACCTGAGTGATTTGAGATTACTTGTTTGAGAACTGCTTACTTTGATGTTGTCAACCGTCGCACCGTAAAAGGAGGCTATAAAGGCAACGCTCAGGTAATCACCTATCAAACGAAGTCTAATCTCAAGATCGCAAGATTGGGATTGTCCTCCCATAAATCGGGATGAGATGCTGAAAAGTTGTACAAGGCCACTCGGAGAGCTAGAAACTGTAAAATGCATGGCCGTGCTCAGATGAATCATAGGCTATGATTATCTGTGTATTTGATCAGTTGAACTCTGAAACCGAGAAACACCTCTGGACATAATAAGGATGACAACTCTTACCTTATGTTCAAGAGCAAGCATCGAGCGACAAAAGAATTAGGAAATGCACACAAGTGGGAGAATGAAGAAAATAATGCCCTTGGTCCAAGTATGCATGTAGGGGGTTTTTTGTGTCAAAACTTGTTTCCCGTTCTACAAGAGGGGCGGTTCTTTAGAAAACCGTAGAATATTTGTACCTCGAAGGAGTCGCCACCAAACATTGTTTAAAGTCTCGTTTGGAAAGACCGCAAGTGACTCTATTTTGGATAAGGCCTTGAATCCTTGAAACGGATGGGTGAGATCCGGGCACGGGAACAAAATGCTTATTCGGCGAGCTTTAGAAATATTCAAGTACGTTGGCACAACATTTTTTCGAAAATAAACCCTAGATTAGACTATGTGGGTTTGAATTAAGAGCAAATTGAATCTCTAATTGTATGGTGGTCACTTTGCTTTAAAGATTGATTTAAGGAACCTAAGGCCGGTTTGTCCAAAAATATCTTTGTTAAGCGTGATGTAACCTTTGTATTTTGTTGTATTTAGCATGTTGGTGATCAAAGCGATAAAGCAAATAAAGAAGCATCACAATACTAAATAAAGTGCGGAATTAGTAAATACAAGACCCCCTAGAAAAGGACTAGGGAGTAGGTCCACATTGCCTAGAAATGGACTAGGCAAGTAAAGATGCAGAATTGAAATTGCGGTATTGAAATTACGGTATTGAAATTGCGATATTGAAATTGCGATATTGAAAGTGCGATATTGAAATTGTGGTATTGAAAGGTGAGATATTGAAATTGCAATATTGAAAGGTGCATAATTGAAATTTGTACTTTGGCACATGAGATTCGAACGCCAAGCGACTCCTTAAAAATAAGTGCGCCCGACATGAATTCAAAGCCGAAAATCTCAACTTGGGAGAGGTTGCTCAACCCAAATATCCTAGATTTTGCATGTTAAACTTGAACTTGAAAGCTTGAATATTGAAGTTTTGAACTTGAAATAATTGAAATTTGAACTTGAAATGATCCTAGTTTAGGGAAATAACTATGAATAACCCTAAACATGTCAAGATCTTTGAAAATTGAAGACTTGAACTTGTATATTGAAAATGGAGTTTTGAATCTCAAAAGACTAAACCTTTAAATGTTAAAAGGTGTTTATCTTTGAGTACCCCATGTTTGATGATGATTCTAGTCCAAGAGATGATTGTAAACAACTTGGATATCCTTGAATCCTGGAAAATTGTATTTTGTATTTTGAAAAAGTTTGTATTTGGGGAAAACATGTGTGATTGTTGCAAGTGGTGTTTTTGAATGATTAAAAACACCAACTTTCTAATCATTTAGAAATCAAAGCAACATAGTTGATTAGAAAGGGATTCGGATTTACCTAGTTAGGTTTAGGCAAGAGCTCCCAATTGCTTTTTTGAATTTAGGAATTTTGTATGTGTTTTTGAGGAGTTTTTGAGTTGTATTTTGAGGCGTAATGTCGGAATTACGACGTTGTATTGTTGTTCTCCTCCCCATTGTGCTGAAAATGAGGGGTATTTATAGAAGGAATGGGTGCAAGGCGCCAGCACACGTCAGCGCAGGGCGCTGGTGACGTGGCTTGAATGCCGCCAAAGCAAGGACGGGGAATCGTCCTTGTTTCGTCTTGTAGTGTTGTACCTGTTGTACAAATAGTACTAGGTTTGGCGTTTTGTATTTGCTTGGAGGTTAAGGCATCATTTAGCGTCTAAAAACAAGCCTTTCTCGGGTTTTTGAATTCCGATTTTACGGGACGGGGCCTGGCATGCTCGGTTTTGTGGGTCAGCGCCCGAATTTGACTTGCCTTATATGATTTTGAGTGGAAAAGGCCTACTACAACCAATGGGATGGTCTGCTAGATGAGATTGTACTTGGATTTTGAAATTGGATTTGGAAAGTTGTATTTTGTACCGAGAACCGAAAGGGGAACGGTCTCGGGGGTTGGATTTTGGATCTTGAATTTTGGAAGCATTCTTAGCAATTGGGATTTTTGCCTGGAGTTATTCCAATCACCTAATAAGGATAATGGTATCGTCATCATCAAAAAGGGGAGACACAAATTAGGTGTCTACAGAAGCCCCCACTTTGACTGAGCGTTCGGTTAGGAAAGCGCAAGTCAAAGTATTTCGAAAGGGACGGAGAATGATCAAGATGTTCTGCTGAGACCACTCTTTGTACGCCGGTACCTGCATAAAAGAGGCGTTAGAAAAAAGGATAGAGTCTACCTCGGTGCGGTTGGTGATGACTCCGGTTTGTATTTGTACTTTTCCGCCTTCAGTTCAGGACAGAGCTTGGCATCAAAAAATTTTAATCTTGAATTTTTTGAATCTTAAATTTTTTGAATACCCGGAGTTAATCCGTTGGGGATGTTCTTTGCTGGGGATAAGAGCTTTTTGCTGGCCCTTAAAATTGGGAATTTCGATTGACTTTCCCGGAGCTTGGGTCCGTTGGGAGTTGAACGCATGAGTCGTTGTATTTTTTGGACTTTGTATGCTTGAAATATGCATCTGTTTGTACTTAGAGACACAGATGTATACCTGTATTTTCGATGGATGGCCTGATGCGATGTTTGATGCTTGATGCGGAAGACCGTAGCAACAAAGGACGTGCAATCAGCACGAGAGACCGCGCGCGCTGCAGATTCGCGCATGCAGCAGGCAGCGCCGTGCGCTGGGGCGGCGCCTGGCGCGGGGCTGAGCTATAAAAGCTCCCCTTGCCGTGCCATTTTTAGGCACACTCTCTTGAATTCTTTGCTCTTTTCTCTCAAAGGTCGATTAAGCTCTTCCCTTGATCTTGTTCTTGCCTTATCCATGTAAGTATTTCATGTTTTTTCTTATGAAATAACTCTAGGATTGCATGCAGTTTTAATTTTCTCGTACTTTGAAATGATGCTTGTATGCTTAAGCTTTTTGAATCTTGTAGAAGACTGTTTGATAGCCACTTGAACTTGAACTGTTGGAACTTGTAGTTTTGAATTTTTGAAAGTTTTCTTGAATGTCTATTTTTTTCGTATCGGCTTCGGCATGGATAGCCTAGGCGTTGATGTACAACTTGTATACCTTATTTGGCATGGTTAGCCTAGGCGTTGGTGTTGAACTTGTATGTCTGCTTTTGCGTGGGTAGCCTAGGCGTTGGTGTTGAACTTGTACCTTGAACTAGAGGTCCACTGGGGATTCGTCTTGAATTTTTTTTTTGTTTAGGCTAGTATAGGATAGCCCCTAGTTTAGAATTTTGACACCTTGTACTCGACTTGATTTGGTATGCCTCGTCACACTCGGAGGAAGCTTGCCGAATCCTCGGTAGTTCGAGCTGCTGAGGAAGACGCTTCGGATGATGAAGCGGTTGCAATAAATGCGCCCAATGGGGGTATGGTTCCCCGGGATGCGCCTACTTTTAGTGGTACTGGTTGGAGTCCTTCCGACCTGGTGTTTCGGCCGGAGTGGCACTTGTCTCAGCGGCCTCGCGCTGGCATGGTGAGTCTTGTATTGTGCTTTGCATTTGTATCTTGTACTTGTATAGGTTTGGAATTAACTCGTTCACCTGTAGGCCGATGGAAAGTCGTTTCGTACTTTCTGGTCCTTGGTGGAGGTTCAGAGGGCTTTTAAAGCTCTTCGTGCTGATGAGGAGGCCATGGAGATTTGGTCGCAGACGGGCCTGGCCGACTTCTAGCGTGCCATGGGAGGCACTTCGAGGAGAACGGGGATCAAGCCCCGACTGTGGGCTTTGTTGGAGCGGTGGTGGGATACCATCAACACTTTCCATATGGCATGGGGGGAGATCACCATTACCCCCTTTGAGTTTGCTATGATCACAGGTCTTCCTTTTTCTGAGAGGAACGTGACCTTTGATCCGGAGCTGACGTGGCGCTCTACCGCTGCCAGGGACTTGCTTGGCCCTGTTGTTGACTTGTCAGATGACGATGCCCATGCTTCTATGACTGTGATCGTGGAGGCTATCTGCAGTGTGGGTGTATCCGCGGAGCAGAGGGTTAGGCTCTTTCTCCTAGCCTTGGTGAGCAGAGTGATGGTCCCGAGTAGGAACAGTCGGGTGCACATCTGGTTCCTGTCCGTTCTGAGGGACTTGAGAGCTGTTTCGAGCTATAACTGGGGTGGCTTGGTATATAGCCACCTTTTGTATGAGATGAAGCGGGCTTCCCGAACTGCGGTGGGGAGTGACCCGAGCATGGCTGCTCTGTGGAGTGTGCTGGAGGTATTTAAGACTCCTTGTACCTTGTAGTTTGTACTTGTATGCTTGTATTTGAACTTGACTGATGTTTTTCTTGCTTCTTGAAAGATTTGGATATATGAGCACTTTCCGACTTTGGCGTCGGATCGTACTAGAGATGCGGCTTACCCGTATGCTGCCTCTTGGATAGGAGCGGTGCGCAGCAGTGTGCCTCTGGCGGCCTCTCGCAAAGCTTGGAGAGTCCTACCTGCTGACGAGGTAATATTCTTGTACTATTGTGCCCTCTTTGTATTAGTATTTGTGTTGTTGCCTGAATTGTCTGTTTTGCAGGTGGTATGGCGTCCTTTTGCCAACGCGCTCATACCTGCCTCGGCTGATCGTGCCCATTTCCTGTCTGGGCGGCGGGTTTTGCTTCCAGGTGTGTACCGCCATATGTGGTACCTAGGAGAGAGAGTGTCCCCTCAGCACAATTCGGGGGAGAGACTTATCCCCAAGGATCCACTAGGGTCCATGCTGGCGTTGGATGAAGAGCTGGCCCGGCTCTATGCGGAGGCTAGGGGCGATGCTGTTTGCCGCTCTTGGAGGGATTTTGTACACAGGAAGGGGAGCTATGACGACTTCCTGAGGAGGCTGGCTCCACCAGTACGCTTCGTACTGTCGGTGAGCTTTGAACCTTGTATTCTTGTATTCTTGTATTGATTGGATGATTGTATGAGTGTATGATTGTATGATTGTATATAAGAGGAGGAGGTTGATCCCGAGGACATTCCCCATGCTGATAGGATCCTCCGCTATGAGAACTCGGACGGGGAAGAGGTGGTGGAGACCATCCCTTTTGCTTCTCCTCCGCACCGGAAATCTTATGATGATGTACCTGAGCATTATGCCGCTGTAAGTACTGTTGTATTTTTTGAAACTGTTTGTAATCTTGTAATGGGGAATTGATCTTGGATTTTGTATGCAGGCACCTCGGGTGAGAGTGCGTCGCTGGATGCTCTTGATTGATTCCTGGAAGAGGAAGTGTGCTAAGCTGACCCGGAAGCTTTCTGGCCGGGACAGAGAGGTGCCTTTCTTGATTTTGAAATTTGTGTTCAGGAAATTTGAACATGGATGTTGATTCTTGAAATTGTATTTTGTATAGGAGCGCCGTCGAGACCGTAGAGGATCCGTTGACAGAGAACCCCAGGCGAAAACATCCTTGAGGCAGGAGGGGCCGAGCTTGGATCTGGGACAGGGGTCCGGTGCTGGTGCTCATCAGAGACATTCTGATGCTGAGCGGGGAGCTTCCCCTTTTGTACATGTTGATCCCACCAGGCATTCGTTTGGAGGTGCAGGCGGTTCACGGCCCTTTGTTTCTTCCCCTGGTTACTATTTCGGAGGAAGTTGTCCTCAGCCCTGGGGTGCAGATTCCTGGCCTTACTATGCAGAGATGGAGAGGATGCGCCAGGCTAAGATGTTTGGGTCGTACCAGTATATGCCGATGCCGCCGCCGTATCAGTATTCCTCTCCTCAGCAGGGAGTTCATCCCTCCACTGGCACGCTTCGTATCTCGGAGCAGGATCCTAGTACCCCTGGGACGGAGCTGGATCAGGAGATGGAGCGCCTCAAGAGGCGGAGCAGGGGCAAGGCACTTGTGGTTGATATTGTAGACACCTACTTTTGTCCCCATTCCCGAAAGGGAAGGTTCGATGATGAGAACATAAATCTCCACTTGGCAACGCATCTCCTATAAAATAACGAATCTCAATCGCCCTTTTCATTTCACCCGAACCTGCTATTTATAGAAACCTGCTAAAAATAGTAACTGCCATAATAGGTAATTGTTAAAAGTGGCAAGTCATAAAAGATAGAAACCTGTCAGAATTAGGTGTTGCACTCCAACATAAATCCTAAATGAGATAGAAATTGCGAGAGAATCCTATTCCTAATACGATTCGAAAATAAGAGTCACGTATTGATTGAAATCCTAACGAGCCTAGAGTTCGTAACGGGCCCAGACGCATTCCGTCATAAAATTAATACGCACTAAAAGACTCGATTAAGTCTCATACACTCCGGATTCTAAGAGTCCGAATCTGACAAAGAAATGGCCCAAACATCAATTTCAACGCCCAGCCCTGGGCGCTGAAATTGCCTGGATCCTATTTTCAACGCCCAGAGCTGGGCGCCGAAATCTTTGACGCCCAGCCCTGGGCGCTGAAAATACCTGGGACGTGTTCTTTCCTAATTCCTCGTGGATTAGAGTTCTACAATTCTATCTTTCAACGAACTCTTCCCTATAAATACAGCCCTAAGTTCGACGTGAAACACAACACACAATTATTATCCTGAGTATTGACTCTAAACCCCTAAGCCTAAGCCTCACGCTGCAAAACTGATCACGCGTTCTGTCGCAATCGATCCAAAATCGAACAGAACGTATCCTGTCCTATAATTTGAGATTCGTTAAATAAAAGGAGAAATAGCAAAGTCAAAGTGGTTAGTTTTCTGAGAACCGTGACAAACCTCTCAAGGGTGCGTCGTAATGTGTCCCTCTTCCATGGTTTAATTGCTTTCCTCGCCCTTTTATGAATTGTTAAACTAACTAAATCTGATTGTTCTATCACGCCTAATAAAGATAATATGTTGGGAAATTGGATTATCATGCTAGGTCCCTCAAAACAATCTAAATCAGATAATCGCGTTCGATCTAGTACTATATGTTGCATATTGTTAAAATCAACTCAGATTAGTTCAATAGTTAACGCATGTCCCTTCAATTATTTATGCTGAGCTAGTAAGGATATCCTGCCTCTGGAGTTATCGAAGAGCGAGTACTCCTCTCGATAGTTACAGTCCCCCGAACCCTCAATCTCTACCTTGCGGGTGTATGTTGAGAGATCCCCACACCAGGGATCACAAGGGAACCTACGGCCGTCGTGGTCAAACATAATTGCACTCCCTTTATGTCACGATAACTGGGTTTTGTCAGTTTTTCTCATTGTCGTTAAAAACTGAATGGCGACTCCTATATTACTAGTCAATTGGGTGTAAACTCACAGGAAATCCAATTACACTTGATTTGACAAAAAGAAACGTCACACCCACGAGGGACAAGGTCACGCATTAGCCTCGTGCTTTTTCGACCCCCTCACAGTGGCGACTCCACTGGGGATAGTGAAGGAAATACTCGTGCTCGTAGGTAATCAAAATAGCCGAAGGGTGAAACGATCCTACCCCGCGTTTATTTCAGCATCAAGTTGGGACGACCTGAAAATCAGCATATTAATGTGAACGGACAAAACCGCATAACGAATCTTGGCTCCCTTGGGATGTTTCATCTCGGGAGTTGGGACTAAGGATACCCATCGCCAACCGGGGGGTCCATACGCTTCGAATGTTGTCCACTCGGCACTTTCGCTAGTAGTACACCCGTCCCAAACCCAATCGCTCGCCCACTAGGTCCCTCTCATTGGTGCATGCCCCCTTGGCTTACATCGTGATTGGCCTCTTGGGCGAAATTCGTCTGTTGAAGGCACTACCTCGACCGGGGCATGTGTAGGATCTGCGATAGAAGCGGTACCAAGCCGGCGCAAATACTACCCATAGAAGCCTATCATAAACTACATGACATATTATTATTTTGCCTCATGATGTAATGTTAGTTATGTGTAGCGAATTATGAGATTGTGTGTGACAAATAAATGCTAGAAAACCGACGACCTTAAAAATTGCCCAAACATTCATAAACCAATTGGCCAAAGAGTTATACCAAAATACGTGTTCCGCAAACCCGAACGATCGCCACAAAAATAAGCGACGCTCGGGATGGCCTGTAACGAATCCCACAAACGCTGCACAACGCGTAAAGGACGTTATTAGGCAAGCACGCAAAATCGAAGCCGCATACACAAAAAGTAGACGCAAACGGAAAACGAGAACCAGCCAGGGACGCATTTTCAACGCCCCTGGATGGGCGCCGATATTTCTCACGCCCTACGCTGGGCGCTGTAGTTGCTGCCTGGCCTTTTGGTCAGGCACAGCAGCCTCGGTGCCCACGCATGAAGAAAATACGTAGCAAAAAAAAAAACTTTTCGTGAAAAGAAAATTGCTACGAGGGCGTATGAAAAAGCACTCGATTCCAAAAGCGACTTATAAAAAAAAATAACTCTTTGTGTCGTTGTTAGGCCTCCTACGACGACAAAGTTCGGCTCGAAAACCGAGCACGCTAATTGAAATAACCTTGAATGTCACATGGGCAAAGTATTCAAAAAATAATGTTCAAATGAAGTTTTCAAGGAAAAATAATGTTCGAATAAAAAGTAAATCTGAGTCTAGACTAGGCTATGCCAAAGTACAATCTAAATCCTAAGTCTTAGTTGTCTTATCCATAGAATCGGTCCTAATGCTTGGTGTCGTCCTGCAAGTTAAAAGGTTAAACCATATTGAGTCTCCCTTCCTAACATTTAAACCAATGAGCACCCATATGTAATTGTAATCCCTTGCTAAGAATCTACGGCCTCAATACTCTCTCTCACCAATAAAAAGAATATATTATAGTATTTGCAAAATGGAAACAGTCACATTCTGAAAATCATTCCCCCATAGTCGCACAACCCCCAAAGTGAACCTAAGGTGTCAATACCATTAGCAAAAAATTAATGGCCTCAAGGCTTATGATCACATTGGGTCACGACTATCATATATAGTCCTCTCGAGCCACTCGCTCCTTTAAATACTCCTAAGTACGGACTAAAAGATTTTCCATGAATGCAACATGACCAACCATGAAAATACCCAAATCAGCATACCATAAGGCTACCATTGGGGTAAAGCAATACACACTAAGAGGGAAGCCGCACTAATGATTCTAGTCTTGCAAAAATAAAGTGTCAACCAACGAAAGTTATGGTCCAATTAGCCTAAAGTCTGAAAGTTGCTGGTCAAGTATTATAGGCTTACGCCACGTCATCATTTTGAGTCTAGGCCACCTCCTTGTATTCATACACGGGTTATAATCAGAAAGATTAATGAAAGTTCGAGTCTAAATCACAAACTTCCAATTAAATCCCGAAAATTGTAAAAAATTATTTTCGATGTAATTCTTTCGTTAAATTTCAATAAGGTAAAAACAACATTTTGAATCTACGCTATTTGCACATTTTAAGAAACGACTAAATACGCTTGCAAAGTAAGGCAATTTAAAGGTCCACCCTAGGCCTAATAAAATTAAAGGTCCACCCTAGGCCTACTAAAATTAAAGGTCCACTATAGGCCTATCAAACGAGGCTCACTCAGTCTCGCCTCGTGACTCAAAGACCACAACCATCTACCTTTTAGCCCAAATATAAAAAAATTTGAAGGATTTATATTGGGGAGAAATCCCAAGCGAAAAGAGAAAAGAGAAAGAGAAAAGGGAGAGCGAAAAGAGCGAGCCATGAAATACTTAGATCGTACCTCCCAAAGTGCGAAATTCACCCAAGTAAACGAAGGAAAAGAATTGAGTCAACCAATCCAAATCATGCCACAAAAACTACATAAAGTTCTACGATGTCTACCCTTTCCAATCCTTATGTTCTTAGACGCCTTCGCTCTGGGGCCCCTTGTTAGGTTATGATACATATGACAATTCATAAATCATGCGGAAAAACCATAAACCCAGGAAAACATATTATTTACACATAATCATTTAGCATAGTTTAGATGCATACTCTTTGTTGCGTGCCCTCCCTAGCTGCGCCCGAACCGAACAAGAACAAGTCTTTAGGACTCCAAGTGTCGTCCCTCCGTAGATAGTCCACAGCACGTCCGGATCCGCCTTAAGATTGACCAACTAGAATCGCCCTTAAGGTACTTAGAATTTTCGGCACTTTACAGGCAATTGTATGACTGAATTTTGCTCTCAAAAACTCACTTTGAATACTTGAATGCTCGATGTAAATATGTGACCCTAGGCACCTATTTATAGAGTTATGGAAAAGGATTTGGAATCCTATTAGGATACTAATTTATTTAATTATAATCCTACTAGGACTCTAATTAAATAAACTAAATCTTTTAGGATTAGATTTAATCATATGACAAATCCCGGTAGCTTTAGGATTCGAGTAGCACACAAACACACACGCACGCACAGCAACCCACGAGGGGCGCCATGCGCGCGCGCGCAGCCCACGAGCTCGCAGCCCACTGCCGCAAGCCCACACGCTGCCGTAGCCTTGGCGCGCGCTGGGCCTGCCTTGCGGTGGGCCTGGCGCAGCCTTGGCTGGTGCGTTTGTGGCGCGCTGGCTTGCTGGGCGATGGCCCGGCTTCGTGCTGGGCCTTCGTCTGGCAGGCCTCGTCCGATGCTAATTCGTACGATACGCTTCCGATTAATTTCCCGATTCCGGAATTCATTTCCGATACGAACAATATTCAATATTTCCGATTCCGGCAATATTTCCATTTCCGATAATATTTTCCAATACGTACCATGTTTCCGTTTCCGGAAACATCTACGACTTGGATAATATTTATATTTCCGATACGATCCATATTTCCTTTTCCGGCAATATCATCGTTTCCGGAGTATTCATTTCTTGCCTGTGACGATCTCAGCTCCCACTGAAACCAAGATCCGTCGATTCCGAATATCCATAGATGGAGTATTTAATGCCATTAAATACTTGATCCGTTTACGTACTATTTGTGTGACCCTACGGGTTCAGTCAAGAGTAAGATGTGGATTAATATCATTAATTCCACTTGAACTGAAGCGGCCTCTAGCTAGGCATTCAGCTCACTTGATCTCACTGAATTATTAACTTGTTAATTAATACTGAACCGCATTTATTAGACTTAACATTGAATGCATACTTGGACCAAGGGCATTATTTCCTTCAGTCTCCCACTTGTCCTTAGGGACAAGTGTGCATTTCCTAATTCCTTTGTCGCTCGATGCTTGCTCTTGAACATAAGGTAAGAGTTGTCATCCTTATTATGTCCAGAGGTGTTTCTCGGTTTCAGAATTCAACTGATCAAATAAACAGATAATCATAGCCTATGATTCATCCGAGCACGGCCATGCATTTCACAGTTTCTAGCTCTCCGAGTGGCCTTGTACAACTTTTAAGCATCTCATCCCGATTTATGGGAGGACAATCCCAATCTTGCGATCTTGAGATTAGACTTCGTTTGATAGGTGATTACCTAAGCGTTGCCTTTATAGCCTCCTTTTACGGTGCGACGGTTGGTCAACGTCAAAGCAACCAGTTCTCAAACAAGTAATCTCAAATCACTCAGGTATTGAGGATTTAGTGTCTAATAATTTTAATGAAATTTACTTATGACAGATTTTCATCTCTTACAGTAAAGTTTCATAGGTCTTGTCCGATACTAGTCTTCCCAAAGTAAGTATCTATGCAAATGATTATGACATTGCCATGTCCACATAGTTCAAGAAACAGAACTACTAGTCATCTTGCATTCTAGTCGTCTAATGTTTTCTATGCGTCCAATTTTATAGAAAACTCCGACTAGGGACCATTTTCAACCTTTGACATTCAAGTTCACTTGATAGACATTTCTTAGTCACAGGACTGGTCCTGACAGTCTATCTTGAATATATCGTCAAATTGAAGGGACTCATCATTTAATAAACCACACATTAAATGGAAAAATGAATTCTTTTCATTTATTGTGAATGATTAACCAATAATGTTTTACAAAGATTTAAACTCTAAAACTTTAAAACATTAAACAGGGTCATCAAAGCCATTCTCCAATATGCTTGATTCCCATAGCTGCAGTGTGCGAGTTGTGCTTCGCCTGCGGCAGAGGTTTAGTCAATGGATCTGATATGCTGTCATCAGTTCCAATCGTGTTTATCTCGACTTCTTTTCTTTCAATGAACTCTCGTAGAAGGTGAAATCTACAAAGTACATGCTTGACTCTCTGGTGGTGTCTAGGCTCCTTTGCCTGTGCAATAGCTCCATTATTATCACAATACAGGGCTATTGGTCCTTTAATGGAGGGGACTACACCAAGTTCACCTATGAACTTCCTTAGCCATATAGCTTCCTTTGCTGCTTCATGTGCAGCAATGTACTCCGCTTCAGTTGTAGAATCCGCAATGGTGCTTTGCTTAGCACTTTTCCAGCTTACTGCTCCTCCGTTGAGGCAGAAGACAAACCCAGACTGTGATCTGAAATCATCTTTGTCGGTTTGGAAACTTGCGTCCGTATAGCCTTTAACAATTAATTCATCATCTCCACCATAGACCAGGAAGTCATCTTTGTGCCTTTTTAGGTACTTCAGAATATTCTTGGCAGCAGTCCAATGCGCCTCTCCTGTGTCTGACTGGTATCTGCTCGTAGCACTGAGTGCGTACGCAACATCCGGGCGTGTACATATCATAGCATACATTATTGAACCAATCAATGATGCATATGGAATCCCATTCATTCGTCTACGCTCATCAAGTGTTTTTGGGCACTGATTCTTGCTTAGAGTCATTCCATGAGACATGGGTAGGTAGCCTCGCTTGGAGTCCGCCATCTTGAACCTATCAAGCACCTTATTGATATAAGTGCTTTGACTAAGTCCAATCATCCTTTTAGATCTATCTCTGTAAATCTTGATGCCCAATATGTACTGTGCTTCTCCTAGATCTTTCATCGAAAAACATTTCCCAAGCCTAATCTTGACAGAGTTCAACATAGGAATGTCATTTCCGATAAGTAATATGTCGTCGACATATAATACTAGGAAAGCAATTTTGCTCCCACTGACCTTCTTGTATACACAAGATTCGTCTGCGTTCTTGATGAAACCAAAGTCACTGACTGCTTCATCAAAACGTATATTCCAGCTCCTGGATGCCTGCTTCAATCCGTAGATTGACTTCTTTAGCTTGCATACCTTTTTAGCATTCTTTGGATCCTCAAAACCTTCAGGCTGTGTCATAAACACAGTTTCTGTTAAAACGCCGTTTAAGAAAGCAGTTTTGACATCCATCTGCCATATTTCGTAATCGTAATATGCAGCGATTGCTAACATTATCCGAATAGACTTTAGCATTGCAACTGGTGAAAAGGTTTCATCGTAATCCACACCGTGGACTTGCCTGTAACCTTTTGCAACCAATCTAGCTTTGAAAACTTCAAGTTTCCCATCTTTGTCCTTTTTCAGTTTGAAAACCCATTTGCTTCCAATGGCTTGGTAGCCATCTGGCAAATCGACCAAATCCCATACTTGGTTTTCAGACATGGAGTCTAATTCATATTGCATGGCTTCTTGCCATTGCTTGGAGCTAGGGCTCGTCATAGCTTGTTTGTAAGTCGCAGGTTCATCACTTTCAAGTAATAGAACGTCATAGCTCTCGTTCGTCAAAATACCTAAGTACCTTTCCGGTTGAGATCTATATCTTTGCGATCTACGCGGGGTAACATTTCTAGTTTGACCATGATTCTCACCAGATTCTTCTAAAGATCTCTGAGTTTCATCCTGAATGTCATCTTGAGCATTCTCTAGAGTTTGTTGTTCGACTCGAATTTCTTCGAGGTCTACTTTTCTCCCACTTGTCATTTTGGAAATGTGATCTTTCTCCAAAAAGACACCATCTCGAGCAACAAACACCTTGTTCTCAGATGTATTGTAGAAGTAATACCCCTTTGTTTCCTTTGGATAGCCCACAAGGATACATTTGTCAGATTTTGGATGAAGTTTGTCTGGAATCAATCGTTTGACGTATACTTCACATCCCCAAATCTTCAGAAAAGACACATTTGGAGGCTTTCCAAACCATAATTCATATGGAGTCTTTTCGACAGCTTTAGACGGAGCTCTATTTATAGTGAATGCAGCTGTATTTAGTGCATGTCCCCAAAATTCTAATGGAAGTTTGGCCTGACCCATCATTGACCTGACCATGTCTAGCAAGGTTCTGTTCCTCCGTTCCGACACACCGTTCCATTGTGGTGTTCCAGGAGGAGTCAATTCTGATAGAATTCCACATTGTTTCAGATGGTCATCAAATTCATAGCTCAGATATTCACCGCCTCTATCAGACCGCAGTGCCTTAATCTTCTTGCCTAATTGATTCTCTACTTCACTCTGAAATTCCTTGAATTTGTCAAAGGATTCAGACTTATGCTTCATTAGGTAGACATAACCATATCTACTGAAGTCATCAGTGAAAGTGATAAAGTAGCTGAAACCACCTCTAGCATTTGTACTCATTGGTCCACATACATCTGTATGGATTAAACCCAATAGTTCATTTGCTCTTTCTCCAACTTTAGAGAAAGGTTGCTTTGTCATTTTGCCAAGTAAACATGATTCGCATTTACCATAATCCTCTAAGTCAAATGGTTCTAGAATTCCTTCCTTTTGAAGTCTTTCTAAGCGTTTCAAGTTTATATGGCCTAATCGACAATGCCACAGATAGGTGAGATCTAAAATCATCCTTTTTGGCCCTTTTGGTATTTATGTTATATACTTGTTTGTCGTGATCTAATAAATAAAGTCCATTGACTAATCTAGCAGATCCATAAAACATCTCTTTAAAATAAAACGAACAACTATTGTCTTTTATTAAAAAGGAAAATCCCTTAGCATCTAAGCAAGAAACTGAAATGATGTTTTTAGTAAGACTTGGAACATGGAAACATTCTTCCAGTTCCAAAACTAGCCCGGAGGGCAACGACAAATAGTAAGTTCCTACAGCTAATGCAGCAATCCGTGCTCAATTTCCCACTCGTAGGTCGACTTCACCCTTGGTTAACTTTCTACTTCTTCTTAGTCCCTGTGGATTGGAACATAAGTGTGAGCCACAACCTGTATCTAATACCCAAGAAGTTGAATTAGCAAGTATACAGTCTATAACGAAAATACCTGAAGATGGAACGACTGTTCCGTTCTTCTGATCTTCCTTTAGCTTCAAGCAATCTCTCTTCCAATGCCCCTTCTTCTTGCAGTAGAAGCATTCGGATTCAGAAGTGGGTTGACTGACCTTCCTCTTTACAGATTTGGCGCCAGTTTTCTTAGTTGGGCTGGCCTTGTTGCCACCTTTCTTAGCATTCCTCTTCTTTCCAGATTTCTTGAACTTGCCCCCACGCACCATAAGCACATCCTGCTTATCACTTTTGAGCGTCTTTTCAGCGGTCTTCAGCATACCATGAAGCTCAGTGAGCGTTTTGTCCAGACTATTCATACTGTAGTTCAGTTTGAACTGATCATACCCGCTATGAAGAGAATGGAGGATGGTGTCTATAGCCATTTCCTGAGAAAATTGCTGATCCAGCCGACTCATATTCTTAATGAGTCCAATCATTTTGAGAACATGTGGACTTACGGGCTCGCCTTTCTTAAGCTTGGTCTCAAGAATTTGCCTATGAGTCTCGAATCTTTCGACTCGAGCTAGATCTCGGAACATGTTCTTCAACTCACTGATGATTGTGAAAGCATCTGAGTTGATGAACGTTTTCTGCAGATCCGCACTCATGGTGGCGAGCATTAGACATTTCAAATCCTTGTTGGCATCAATCCAACGATTGAGGGCTGCCTGAGTGACCCCGTCGCCTGCGGCTTCGGGCATCGCCTCTTCTAGGACATACTCCTTTTCTTCCTGCATAAGAACTATTTGCAAGTTCCTTTGCCAGTCAAGGAAGTTCTTCCCGTTCAACTTCTCCTTTTCGAGAATTGATCGAATGTTGAATGAATTGTTGTTTGCCATATTTAAAACTACAATTGAAAAGAATAAACAAATAAATAACCATTCACAGTTTCTCTTAATAAACTTAAATTCTAGCATACATGCATAATTCAATGTTTATTAAGCATTTTATTCAAGTTATGTGTTCCGGCAGGTGTGAATAAAATGATTCCAAGATCCTAAAATCATTGAAGAACTAAGCACAGTTTGTCGACTTAATCCTAAAACATCTTAGGTAAGCAAAAGCCTTTTGCTAATAGTCTAGAAACTATTCTTGGTTGATAGGTACGTATAAGAACTTATTAGGTAAACCTATCGATTTTGCCACGACATAAAAGGACTCCTTACTTATATCGTTGAGTTTCACCAAAACTAACATGTACTCACAATTATTTGTGTACCTTGCCCCTTTAGGACCAATAAGTAACACCTCGCTGAGCGAAAACTATTACTAGATTGATGTAAAGGATATCCAAGCAAGTTTATATTTTGGCATGGCACCTTTTAACTCAATTTTTTTTAAGTTTGGAACTTAAGGCTCTTACTATGTTGGTTAGATTTTAAGTGAACTAAAATCCTTAATCATGCAACATAATCAAGCTTTTGATCTCAATCATTTTAAGACATATTTAAAAGCAATAAATAACTTAAAACATGCATAAGATAAATGTGATCTAGTATGGCCCGACTTCATCTTGAAGCTTTAACTTCAAAGTCCGTCTTGAAAATCTCCGTGGGAGGCACCATTTTCTTCAAATAGGATAAGCTATAATTAAAACTAATTACAACTATTTGATGGTACGCAGACCATATTTGAATTGAAAAACAACTTTGGTACTTTAGACCAAATACATTCAAATTAATGGTACGCAGACCATATTTTCTATCCTATTTGGGCCATACTAGTCACTTCATAACCTGCAAAACAGTACATATACAATATATACCATTCACCCATTCATTATCATGAATGGCCCACATAGCTGGTTAGTAAAACACATTATGCATCACGTAAACATTTGCAGCAATTAATCAAGGGCACCAATAATCTACCAATTATTCAGTCCTTATTGATTCTAATCAAGTTGTTTTAACCTTAAGGATTTGTAGACCTAATCAAGAGTTTATGACTAAAAAAGGCTCCCACTTAAACCAATAAATTCATATGCTTTACTAATTTTAAACATAAAAATGTATTTCTAGTCTAACCGGAAACATACAAATTTAATTAAAATTTAAAGCTCATATAAATTTATAATTGAATCCAAAAAGTTTAATTTAATTTCAGTCGTATTTAAATTAATTCATGATTTTAATTTTAGTAAAATAATTAGAATAAATAAAATTTATTATAATTACAATATTCAAAATTAAAATCCAAGAAAATAATTTAAATTATTAATTTTAAAATTAATTAAAATTACGTAAACTGAAAATTTCAAATTAAAATTTCAAAACGATCCAATCACAACGCAACAACCCCACGCAACGCACGCCCATGGGCCACACGCACACAGCCATCGCTGGCCATGTGCGCGCAGCCCATGCGCTGCGTCGCATCGCTGCTGCTGCTCTCCTTCGCAAGGCATCACGTGAGCTGGTGCTCGCTGCGCGTGCCAGCACTCGATGCACGCGAGCCAGCGCTCGCTTCATGCGAGCCAGTGCTCGCTGCGCGCACTCGCCTGCGCTCGCTTTATGCGGGCCATTGCTCGCTGCGCGCGCTTGCCAGCGCTCGATCCTGCGAGCCATTGCTCGCTGCGCGAGGCATCGACGCTGGGCGTAGCACTCGTGGCACGCGAGCTTGCGCTCGCTGCGCGCGAGGCTCCGCACGCTTGCGCGAGGCAGTGCGCGCTGTGGCGCAGCTCGCTTGCTGCCCACACGCGACTGCTGTGCCTTGCTTTCGCCCTCGCCCATTCGTCCATTGCTCACAGCCCACGACACAAGGCAGGGCTGCTGCCTTGTGCTCGTGCACCATGGCCTTGCTCATTGCATTCGTGCCGCATGGGCGACGAGCTCCCTTGCTCGTCGTCACATGCCCGCACTATACAACACCCCTTAAGGGTAACACGTAGCGTCCATTGCTTTGTGCGTGCAAATTATATGAGAGAATCGCATGAAATTTAAAAAATTTATATTTGAAATTAATGACAAATTAATAAATAATATTAATTTCATAATTTTAGGGCGAAAAATCGAAAATTTATTATTCAATTGATTTCCGATTAACATGGATTCAAGTCTAGGTCATAAAAATTTAAAATTTAACATAAATTTACAATTTTTATGGTGGTTTTTAATCATAGGTATCTAATTAAATTATAATTAATTATGAAAATCAAATTAATTCTAAATTATTCTAATTTTCAACAAATTAATCATAATTACAAATTAGATTGCATAATTAACAAGGCTAGGCATTCAAACTTGCTAAACATATAAAGTAGGTCAATAAAAAATTCAAGATTTATCAACAAGAATCGCAAATATTTAATTTAACATCTTAAATTTACGAAATTTTGCATTCGAAAAACTAAAACCTCCGAAAAGTCATAGTTAGGCTTCGAATTTGAGAATTCTGGGTTCGGCAGAAAAATACTAATTTTGTCAAAATTTTAGAATGCCTTTTACATGTGGAATTGACACAAAAATCACTCGATTTGGATGAGTAACGAAGAAACTGCCGAAAAATTGCGTACGTATAATTAAATAAACGCAATTTGCAATTAATTAACAATTACGAAAATTAATCACCCCTTTTAATTCTTGCAAATTTGGAATATTTAACCATGTTCATGCAATTTTTAGATTATGAAAATAATAAGAGGCTCGTGATACCACTGTTAGGTTATGATACATATGACAATTCATAAATCATGCGGAAAAACCATAAAGCTAGGAAAACATATTATTTACACATAATCATTTAGCATAGTTTAGATGCATACTCTTTGTTGCGTGCCCTCCCTAGCTGCGCCCGAACCGAACAAGAACAAGTCTTTAGGACTCCAAGTGTCGTCCCTCCGTAGATAGTCCACAGCACGTCCGGATCCGCCTTAAGATTGACCAACTAGAATCGCCCTTAAGGTACTTAGAATTTTCGGCACTTTATAGGCAATTGTATGACTGAATTTTGCTCTCAAAAACTCACTTTGAATACTTGAATGCTCGATGTAAATATGTGACCCTAGGCACCTATTTATAGAGTTATGGAAAAGGATTTGGAATCCTATTAGGATACTAATTTATTTAATTATAATCCTACTAGGACTCTAATTAAATAAACTAAATCTTTTAGGATTAGATTTAATCATATGACAAATCCCGGTAGCTTTAGGATTCGAGTAGCACACAAACACACACACACGCGCACAGCAACCCACGAGGGGCGCCATGCGCGCGCGCACAGCCCGCGAGCTCGCAGCCCACTGCCGCAAGCCCACACGCTGCCGTAGCCTTGGCGCGCGCTGGGCCTGCCTTGCGGTGGGCCTGGCGCAGCCTTGGCTGGTGCGTTTGTGGCGCGCTGGCTTGCTGGGCGATGGCCCGGCTTCGTGCTGGGCCTTCGTCTGGCAGGCCTCGTCCAATGCTAATTCGTACGATACGCTTCCGATTAATTTCCCGATTCCGGAATTCATTTCCGATACGAACAATATTCAATATTTCCGATTCCGGCAATATTTCCATTTCCGATAATATTTTCCGATACGTACCATGTTTCCGTTTCCGGCAACATCTACGACTTGGATAATATTTATATTTCCGATACGATCCATATTTCCGTTTCCGGCAATATCATCGTTTGCGGAGTATTCATTTCTTGCCTGTGACGATCTCAGCTCCCACTGAAACCAAGATCCGTCGATTCCGAATATCCATAGATGGAGTATTTAATGCCATTAAATACTTGATCCGTTTACGTACTATTTGTGTGACCCTACAGGTTCAGTCAAGAGTAAGCTGTGGATTAAAATCATTAATTCCACTTGAACTGAAGCGACCTCTAGCTAGGCATTCAGCTCACTTGATCTTACTGAATTATTAACTTGTTAATTAATACTGAACCGCATTTATTAGACTTAACATTGAATGCATACTTGGACCAAGGGCATTATTTCCTTCACCCCTGTTCAGCTCATTTAACCCATCCATGTTCTCATTGCCATAACCCAAGAAACCATTACCTCGACTCTTGTTCTTGAACTTGTTATCAACTGCAAACCACGTACGCCATTGACACGTGCGTCATACCCATTATCTCCAAAGCCCAAACCTGCTCTTGCATCACCATTAGCATAATGACCATATAACTTGTGTGGATACTTCCTGTTGATATACCCTTGAGCCGTCCCCATGCTACTCATTGGCCTTGGTTGATGTAAACTCATGACACTAGCTTGAAGCTGCAAGTTGTGAGTCCTAGCAGATATAATCCTCATGCTCGACCAATACCTATACAAATTATCCTATCTCATTCAACCCATCTTTCAAGCCGTCTTGAGTCACAAATAAAAAAGGAAGACAAATGAAAAGTGCAAAAAAAGAATAATAAAATGTGAATAATAAAAAAAAAAAGAAACTTTGCAAAAGCGCCTCTAAAGTTAGTCTAAAAAGAAAAAGAAGCATTTAGCGCACCAAAAAAGATCCGCCCATAAGTCATTTTTAACGCCCACAGCTGGGCGCCGAAATCTTTAACGCCCCAGCCTGGGCGCTGAATCTCTCTGCTTGCCAAATTTTGTCCAGAAGTGCTCGTCATTTTATCCTCACATGCACGGAAAAATAACGAACACTTGGAGGGGTACAACACGTATTCAGATATACGTACCACCAAAAAATATACATGTACTCAAAAAATAAAACAAATAAACAAAATTTTGGCTTACGGCAAAGCGGCAGATTAAAATAATAATAAACTTCACTTATTTCACCCTATTTCAAACATTACGGCTCCACCCGAACGTACTTGTTTAAAATCAGCATTCTATGAAACCATTTTGTAGGCTAAGAACTACGGAAGGCCTGATTCCAAATTAAATCTATTTAAGGCGGATACGTAGGCAATCCATGATTCGGTCCAACCAATTTGCAAAAGTGTTAGAGCCTATAGAATAACAAGAATAAGAAATAGAGTCCCTTATTGAAATTTAATTACTTGCAATCTAAGTCGAAAGAAAAATTTAAGTCAAAGGAAGAATCCAAGTCATCAAGATGCCAAAATGAGCACACATCGAAAAATAATAAGGGCACGTACCCTCGCCAGAAAGAGCACTCACACTCCTAGGCACATAGCCAAGACTCAAAAGATCGCTTTGCCTCAATTGAATGGGGGCTAGCGCAAGCGTCCATGACCTCTAAAGTACTCGTCTTGACCCTCCCTAAAGCGGACTAACTCACTTAAAGACCTTCTTTCACCACTAGACAAAGTCGTTCGCTTAAAGACCTTCTTTCACCACTAAACATAGTCGTTCGCTTAAAGACCTTCTTTCACCACTAGACACAGTCATGATCGCCAACAAGTAGTAAAGGCAGTAAGCTTGCAATGAAAAATATTGTTTTACGGCATCGCCCCATCGTTCCTTCGAACTCAGGGCACCCGTTCATGGTAATTCGAATGCCTGCTAATCTCCTTTGAAAAAAAATCAGACATTGACAATAGGACTTGGCACTTAACCAAGGCTCACCCTACTCAGACATATGACACGGGCATCTAAAATCGAAATCTAAAAGCATCATTAATGGGAAGACATAATAGCAATTGGGGGCTAAAAAATTAAAATGAAAGAGCTAGGGAAAAAACTAAGTATACCTTGACCTTTTGTGCAGACATACACCAAGTAAATCTAAGTCAATTTAAAAACGGTTTATATTCCCGCAATTCTGGAAAAGATGGCCCTAAAATCCCAAAGCATGTGCCACACGGGCACAAGTAATATCTTGACGCCTGCACCCTGGCCTCCAGCAAATCCTTAGACAGCATTCCAAAAATCGTAATAGTATTTTGATTCACTCACGTAATCCTGTACGAACCCTTCTATAAGTCACAGTTACTTAGGACACCTCAGATTGTACACAGTAGCACCCGGATTTCAAATAATTTTCAAAGACTTCTTCGAACATAATAAAGTGTCGTTGGTTTAAGCTAAGTATGCGTTTATCTCAATGTTGCAAGTGAGTCAAAGAGATTTCTAAATATGATTATGGGTAAAGAAAGGTACCTAGCTTTTGGTCAAGGCACACTTCAACGTGTGACTACCTTGACCATGGCAATGTCGCACAATACGACATTTACAAGAGAAGTAGCAAAATCACTACTCGAACATACCTCGCACTAAACGAGTCTGGTTCAAACTATTCATGATCCGTGTCACCATGAATGCATAAAAACGTATGCCAAGCATTATAGCACCAAGCCAATCCCGTAGCTACAATTGGGGGCTTGAGAAAAACACTCTAAAAATGCTCAAAATGACAATTTTATCGCAAATTCTCGACGCTAATGCTATACACACGTCATAGGGGGCACAATCCTAAACTTTAATCGTGTAAAACGAACCTTAGAATGGCTACAACCCCTCTCAAATTCTAAGCACTACTTAGAATATATAAAGTCACCCCACTAACAAGGGTAACTGAAAATCACGAGTCACCAAAACTCCGATCAAACTACTGCACATAACGCTCGCCCTACAAGCGCCCGTTACACAGTCTACGTCGTTCCAAAGCAAAAGAGAAAGAAAAATCAAGGATATATAAGAAAATAAAAAGAAAGAAACATCTATGAATCCTCGCATCGAACGAAGTAATAACCCGTGCACACCCACGCAGAAGGTGCTACTCTTGTTCAAGCACCTGAACAAGGCGTAACGAAGTACTCCAACGCAAAAAATAATAATGATATCCAACACCTGGAGGAATGTTCTAAGACACGCCGTTAGGCCACACAAGCCTACGTCGCACCATAAGTTCAACCGTCCCACGATACAAGTCTAAAAAAAAGAGTAAGGCATATCGCACTAAAGAGCATGTGTAAAAGAGGCAAAGACTACTTATCGCCCAAATTCAAAATGCAAGCGACACGACTTCTACATTAAGGATTAAAGGTAGCAAAACATTACCCACCACGGAAGAGATAGCTCGCACCTACACGAGCGGAACCCCAAGGCATCTTTCTCGAAAGAACCTACAAAAATCGTACGCCAAAAGGAAACATCCCAACATGCATACTTGGGGGCTCCAAGCTACGAAACAACCATAGCAAAATAAAAAATCTCGAAGCAAATGTTTGAACAATCGAAAGGGCACGATGTTTGAGCCCACTTCATGAATGGGCCTGAACCCTATCAAGCTTCTAAGCGAACTATTCAAAATCAGTCATTGCTCAAAAAAAACGATTCAAGCAAACTGATTAATGGACCGCACACAACGGCCATTCTATGAACGCTCGTTCGCACATACATATCATCATTCTAAACATTCACGAACGCATTCAAAAGAAAAAAGAGCGATCAAAGTCCTACCCCTCAAGGTATGTCCCTCACACATATAGACTCGCCCAACTATTGCAATAATTGTACGCCTTAAAGAGCGACAAACACCGTAGTCCACAAATCGGCTACGGCTTCTTGGGAAATCATCACGAGAGAGTGTTGCCTGGGACGCACTTTCAACGCCCAGGACCATGCGCCAGATATTCCGACGCCCAGCCATGGGCGCTGAAAATCAGATCAACTCATTGCGATCTCCAAAATTCTACGTTCCAAAAAAAAAGAGGAAAAAGCAAAAGAGAAGAGAATACATAGAACTTCCAAGTGAAATAAACGCCCAAACAACACTTTCAACGCCCCACCTGGCCGTGAATTATTTCAACGCCCAGGTCTGGGCGCCGAAAATGAACCCAGGCTCAAAAAAGGCCCTAACTTCTAATGGGCCCTGCCGCATCCATTCGACTCGAAAATTGCCGATTTCCTTACTGAAAGTCGCACCTCACGACTTTGTTAAGAGTAGCACACCACTACAAAGATCACTCGCACTTACAAGCACGATCCCGAACACGATCAAGGACATTACAAAATGCGTATCCCCAAGGAACCTCTTTGACAAGAAATGACCATCAAGCACGAATGCTTGGGGGCTCGAAAGAAAATATATATTTCTAAAGAGAGTATGCAAAGTTAAAACAATATTCCCAGACTACGCTGTACGAAGTCCCGTGTTTGGATAACCTCAAAAGATAAAACCGGATTACGACCTCAAGACAAAGGTCGCAGTTGACACTTATGCATAGTCCCCTAATCAAGGACCCAGGTAGTGGCAAAATTGAGCCGTAAAGACTAGCTCAAAACCATGGAAAGATGATGACCACAAAACAATGGTCCGTCTAAGCACGTTGTCAACCCACATTCAGGTTGCAACTAAATCCGAGCATCCCTCGAAAGAATTCGCTCTTACAAGAATGAACAAAAAGAAATTCTCAAAAGAAATCCCAAGAACAAATGAAATAGGGACTTGCCCACCTCAATCAGGCAAGATCGCGGCATTTACCCCGCAAGTCCCAAATCGAAAAGACGAATTCAGATTCGTCCACTTCTATCGGACGGGGCATCCACCCTTAGCGGACAGGCTCGCCCACCTCCAGCGGGCAGGGTCTGCGTCACTAACCGCGCAGGTCCTCAGTTTTCGAAAATGAAATCTTCAAAAACACAAAACAGGCTCGCCCACCTTCATGCGGGCGGGGTCTGCGTCACTAGCCGCGCAGGTCCTCAGTTTTCGAAAAAAAATCTTCAAAACAAAAAAACAGGCTCGCCATCTTCAGCCGGCGGGGTCTACGTCACAAACCGCGTAGGTCCTTATTTTCAAAACTTCAAAACAGATTCGTCCACTTCTATCGGACTAGGTGTCCACCCTTAGCGGACAGGCTCGCCATCTTCAGCCGGCGGGGTCTACGTCACAAACCGCGTAGGTCCTTATATTCAAAAAAAAAAACAAACAAACTTCAAAACAGATTTGTCCACTTCTATCGGACGGGGTGTCCACCCTTAGCGGACAGGCTCGCCATCTCTGCGTCACTAACCGCGCAGGTCCTTAGTCGCTGCAGCGATAACTTTTTCTGGTTTCCCCTTTTTCCAAAAATTAAAGGACTGGTTTTCTCTTTTTCCAAAAACTAAAGGATTGGTTTTCCGTTTTTCCAAAAAAGAACGATGTGCTGGATTTTCCTTCGTTTTACGTCCCATAAAAACAAGGGGGTTTTCTCGTTTAGCTAGCCCTGAAAATGAGAATCTTTAAAAACATTTTTACCTCGTGGTTGGGCTTGGCCAGGCCCAATTACACTTTATAGCTTTGATTTCGAAAACACCTGTAGCTACTCCCAATGACAAAGTGAGGGAGTTTCTACGCCTCTTTAGATACTTCCAATGACAAAGTGAGGGAGTTTCTATACTATCCGTTGACAAATCCCAATGACACGTGAGGGATATGTCGACACTTCAAGTGATGACCCTTAAGTCAAATGTTATCACTCGGGGGCTCGTGACAGGTCACCATGGCTTGTGTGACGCACTCCGTCTAATACTTTGACCATTGTCTTACTCCAAGACTCAGTCAAAGTGGGGGTTAACTGTAGACACCTACTTTTGTCCCCATTCCCGAAAGGGAAGGTTCGATGATGAGAACATAAATCTCCACTTGGCAACGCATCTCCTATAAAATAACGAATCTCAATCGCCCTTTTCATTTCACCCGAACCTGCTATTTATAGAAACCTGCTAAAAATAGTAACTTCCATAATAGGTAATTGTTAAAAGTGGCAAGTCATAAAAGATAGAAACCTGTCATAATTAGGTGTTGCACTCCAACATAAATCCTAAATGAGATAGAAATTGCGTGAGAATCCTATTCCTAATACGATTCGAAAATAAGAGTCACGTATTGATTGAAATGCTAACGAGCCTAGAGTTCGTAACGGGCCCAGACGTATTCCGTCATAAAATTAATACGCACTAAAAGACTCGATTAAGTCTCACACACTCCGGTTTCTAAGAGTCCGAATCTGACAAAGAAACGGCCCAAACATCAATTTCAACGCCCAGCCCTGGGCGCTGAAATTGCCTGGATCCTATTTTCAACGCCCAGAGCTGGGCGCCGAAATCTTTGACGCCCAGCCCTAGGCGCTGAAAATACCTGGGACGTGTTCTTTCCTAATTCCTCGTGGATTAGAGTTCTACAATTCTATCTTTCCACGAACTCTTCCCTATAAATACAGCCCCAAGTTCGACGTGAAACACAACGCACAATTATTATTCTGAGTATTGACTCTAAACCCCTAAGCCTAAGCCTCACGCTGCAAAACTGATCACGCGTTCTGTCGCAATCGATCCAAAATCGAACAGAACGTATCCTGTCCTATAATTTGAGATTCGTTAAATAAAAGGAGAAATAGCAAAGTCAAAGTGGTTAGTTTTCTGAGAACCGTGACGCACCTCTCAAGGGTGCGTCGTAATGTGTCCCTCTTCCATGGTTTAATTGCTTTCCTCGCCCTTTTATGAACTGTTAAACTAATTAAATCTGATTGTTCTATCACGCCTAATAAAGATAATATGTTGGGAAATTGGATTATCATGCTAGGTCCCTCAAAACAATCTAAATCAGATAATCGCGTTCGATCTAGTACTATATGTTGCATATTGTTAAAATCAACTCAGATTAGTTCAATAGTTAACGCATGTCCCTTCAATTATTTATGCTGAGCTAGTAAGGATATCCTGCCTCTGGAGTTATCGAAGAGCGAGTATTCCTCTCGGTAGTTACAGTCCCCCGAACCCTCAATCTCTACCTTGCGGGTGTATGTTGAGAGATCCCCACACCAGGGATCACAAGGGAACCTACGGCCGTCGTGGTCAAACATAATTGCACTCCCTTTATGTCACGATAACCGGGTTTTGTCAGTTTTTCTCATTGTCGTTAAAAACTGAATGGCGACTCCTATATTACTAGTCAATTGGGTGTAAACTCACAGGAAATCCAATTACACTTGATTTGACAAAAAGAAACGTCACACCCACAAGGGACAAGGTCACGCATTAGCCTTGTGCTTTTTCGACCCCCTCACAGATATCACTGCTGGTGACGACTCGGACTGACCCTGCATGGTAGCGAGTTCCAGCTTGCCTGGGTTGATTTTGTATAGGCTGTATTGTATTGTATTTGTATGGATTGAAACTTGAATTTTTGTATGGTTGTATGGTTTTGAACTTTGAATTGGTTTGTAAAATTTGAAGATTGGTTTTTTGTATGTTTGAATGTTTGGAATTGTATGCGTGGTGTGTGCCTTGAAATTTGTGGGTAGATGCATGCATGAGAAATTTGCCAAAAAATTTTGAAAAAATTTGCCCCATTTTTTCGGGTGTATATACCCACTATAAGCCCCCACTTTGACTAAGGTTTTTTGGTTAGGAAAAGCGCAAGTCAAAGTATATTCAACTCTTGCTATGCATATGCAGACTCGACTTAGGGCGCCGATCTAGGACTAGAATGCTTGAATTTTGAAATGACTCGAAATCTGCCCGAAGCGTTGATCCGGACTGCTTGAAGTTGTGCGGTTTGCGGCTTTGGAATCTTGAATAATGGAGGTTTTACTCTGCTGTTCGAAATACTAAAGAGTGTGTACTCGGAGTCATAAGAGAGGACGGTGGCCTCGTCCTTAGATGCAGGCCCCTGCGTCTGGCGCAGGCTTGGCGCCTGGCGCTTGTGAGCTGTCGTGCAAGCCGACTTTTGTATAAATAGGGAGCTTGTTGGATCATTTCTTGCATCAATCCTTCCCTGATATCATTGCATACTACTTCCTCTCGAAAAGAAAAGAAAGTATGGCTGTGTCCTTTGAGAGTGCCTTGAACTCGTGGCTTGGTTCGCTAGGCAACTTGGAGAAAAGGGAGCTGGATGGTATGCATCTTGGGGTGCTCGTCTCTTTCCGATTTGTAAAATTGGATTTGCACTTCATTCTTGCTGCTCTGGAGGCTTGGGACCCGAATCATCATGTCTTCCGTTTTGGAAATAATGAGGTATGTCCCCTCCCTGAGGAATTTAGTGCTATATTGGGGTGGCCCATCATGTTGAGCCATGCATGCCCAGTGTTGAAGAACACTTTTTCTTGAGTTTTGAAAGGTATTTGGGCTTGAAGCCCCCACTTTTGAGTGCTGTTGTATATGGAAGAGGGGTGGGTTTGTCCCTTTTGTCACCTACTTTGCTGGGCTTGATGTTCCCAAAGTATTCCGCCTGAGAGCCTTGAGTTTTTGTATATTCGCTCGCTTTCTCTTTTCGAAACAGGGGTTTGGCAATGGAAATGCCTCCCTAATAGAAATTGTAGAGCAGTTTGCTAATGGTCGGGACCCAATTCCGCTTGTGATTGGCGAAACATTGATGGGCCTTGATATGCTGAAGTCGGACCCCTCTTCTTTGCCATCGGGAAGTCCGGTGTTACTCCAAGTAAGGATCTGGAGCTCTCTTGTATATTGAATTTTGTACTTGTATTTGAATTTTGAATGTTGAAATTTGAAATGTGCTTCTTGTATACTCCCCAAGGTTTGGCTTATGGAGAGGCTCATGTTGGTGGCACCACCGAAGAACATGGCGAGCTATAATAGAAAGGGTTTCACTGTGCAACCCGCGTTGTATGGCCGACTTTCATTGGATGAGTGGCGGTGTGCACTCTCTGGGATTGAATCTTGTATAAGGTGGGTAGTTCCTTGGTGGGGAATTGCTGCTATGAGACATGCCCCTAGTTCTACTGCTGTGAGGGTGCTAAGCCTCACAATGCTGGTCTTCTACTCGCCTGCTCGAGTGATGAGATAATATGGCTTGAAACAGGAGATCCCGGACTGTACTGAAGAGAACCCGAAACCTGTGGTGCTGAATGCGAATCCACTTGAAAGTTTGGAGGCGGTATTGGGTTGCCAAACCATTCCTGAGTATCCAGTTCCCACCTGAGTCAGTTACTCTGTCTGCGGGTTATATTGTATGGATGAGAGGCCTAAGCCATAGGGACATTTCTTTCTCCGGACCAGCTAGAGTCCGAGGTTCTAGAGCTAGACGTCCTGCATCAACTGACTATGAGGAAGGTGATGGGAGTGTGGCCCATCCGGTGCTTGACCGTTCGGAATCCAAAGGAGGTTCGTCGTCCTCCCGTCTTGGAAGGCTTGCAAGTTCCTTCTCCCGCCGCTTGGACAAGGGGAAGATTGATGATTGATTGTTGGAGGAGTCAGGGGATAGTACTCAAGGTGCCAAGACTCGAGAGCATAGTCGCCCGACCCTAGATCTTTGTAGGCTAAATGTGTTTGGAATGAATTGTGTTTGGAATGTGTTTGTAATGTGTTTGGAAGATGTGTTTGGAAGATGTGTTTAGAAGATGTGTTTAGGAAGTGAAAAGGCTTTTGAACTTTGCTTCACTTGATCCTGACTTTGTATTTGAATTAGCTTTGAAGGCCTTAGGGCCAAATAAAGAGTTATTGTGTTAAATTCCGCTTGAACATGCTTCGCTTTGAATTGGCACATTTGGAATAAAAACAACAAGAATTTTGAGTTTTGAATTTTGATTTGATTTGATTTTTAGGATGCCCTTAATTGAGGAAATTTTGAATTTTTTTGTATTAAAGTGGCCGGGCCTCGAAATGAGGTTGCCTACGTGTCCCGTTAGGGAATCAGGCCGGACGTAGTTCTGACTACCTTACAGGACCTGAATTTGGATTCTTGAATTTGAACATGGAACTTAGACATAGAACTTCTTGAGTTGATCGAGGTTGGTAAGAGATCTGAATTTTGTTCCGTCGATGTCCGTTAGTTCGACTGCTCCCCCGGAGAGGATTTTCTTGACAATGTACGGCCTGCGCAGTTGGGTTTGAATTTTCCCCTTGGGTCCATGGTGTTTTTGCGAAGGGCTTTCAGGACAAGCTCGCCTTCCTTGATGTTTCGGGTTCTGACCCTTTTGTTGAAATGTCTGGCCACTCGGCGCTGATAGACTTGTACATGGTGAGCGGCTTGAAGCCGTCGCTCATCGAGCATGACTAGTTCGTCATATCTGGCTTGTACCCATGCAGCTTCTAGGATTTTTCTTTCGAGGACTATCCTTAGAGAAGGTATATCTAGCTCGATAGGTTGTACTGCTTCCATTCCATAGACCAATGAGAACGGAGTCACACTAGTTGAAGTGCGAATTGAAGTTCGATATCCCCACAATGCGAAATGCAGCTTTTGGGGCCAGTCCTTGTAATTGGTAGTCATTTTCATGATGATGGTCTTGACATTCTTGTTGGCTGCTTCGACTGCCCCATTGGTTTGTGGGCGATAAGGTGAAGAGCGATGATGTTGAATCTTGTACTGAGTGAATAGATTTTCACACTCTCCTTGAAAATGGGTTCCCTGGTCTGATGAACTCGTGAGGAACGCCGTATCTGCATATGATGTTTTCTCGTATGAACTGGGCCACTTGCTGAAGCCAATACTTTGAATGACCTGGCCTCGACCCATTTGGTGAAATAGTCGATGGCGACCAGTATGAACTTGTTAGGTTATGATGCATATGACATTACATAGATCATGCGGAAACAACCATTAACCCAGGAAACATATTATTTACACATAATCATTTAGCATAGTTTAGATGCATACTCTTTGTTGCGTGCCTTCCCTAGCTGCGCCCGAACCGAACAAGAACAAGTCTTTTAGAACTCCAAGTGTCGTCCCTCCGTAGAAAGTCCACAGCACGTCCGGATCCGCCTTAAGATTGACCAACTAGAATCGCCCTTAAGGTACTCAGAAAATTCGGCACTTTTGGGGCAAGATGGGTGTTTGAATTTTCTCTCAAAAACTCACTTTTGAATACTTTGAAACTTGTATATAAATTATGACCCCTAGGCCTTTATTTATAGAGTTATGGAAAAGGAATCGTAATCCTAGTAGGATGCGAATTAATTGGAATTAGAATTCTACATGAATTCTACTTAATCAATTTATCCAATAGGAATAGACATTTAATCATACACAGACTCTTGCAGATTCAGGAATCTCGCATGAGCTCAAACTCACACACACACGGCAGCCACAAGGGCTGCCCACGCATGCGAGCAGCAGCCCACGCAGCGCGGCCCACGCATGCGTGGCCTTGTGCGCGCTGGGCTGTGGCGTGCGTGCTTGCTGGGCGATGGCCTGGCTTCGTGCTGGGCCTTCGTCCGGCAGGCCTCGTCCGATGCTAATTCGTACGATACGCTTCCGATTAAAATTCCATTTCCGGAATCTATTTCCGATACGAACAATATTCAATATTTCCGATTCCGGAATTAATTTCCGTTTCGAACAAATATTTAATATTTCCGTTTCCGGAATTATTTTCCGATTCCGGTAATATTTCCGATTCTGACAATATTTCCGTTTCCGGCAATATTTCCGATTCTGGTAATATTTCCATTTCCAACAATATTTTCCGATACGTACCATGTTTCCGTTTCCGGCAACATCTACGACTTGGATAATATTCATATTTCCGATACGATCCATATTTCCGTTTCCGGCAATATCATCGTTTCCGGAGTATTCATTTCTTGCCTGTGACGATCTTAGCTCCCACTGAAACCAAGATCCGTCGGTTCCGAATATTCATAGATGGAGTATTTAATGCCATTAAATACTTGATCCGTTTACGTACTATTTGTGTGACCCTACGGGTTCAGTCAAGAGTAAGCTGTGGATTAATATCATTAATTCCACTTGAACTGAAGCGGCCTCTAGCTAGGCATTCAGCTCACTTGATCTCACTGAATTATTAACTTGTTAATTAATACTGAACCGCATTTATTAGACTTAACATAGAATGCATACTTGGACCAAGGGCATTATTTCCTTCAGTCTCCCACTTGTCCTTAGGGACAAGTGTGCATTTCCTAATTCCTTTGTCGCTCGATGCTTGCTCTTGAACATAAGGTAAGAGTTGTCATCCTTATTATGTCCAGAGGTGTTCCTCGGTTTCAGAGTTCAACTGATCAAATAAACAGATAATCATAGCCTATGATTCATCCGAGCACGGCCATGCATTTCACAGTTTCTAGCTCTCCGAGTGGCCTTGTACAACTTTTAAGCATCTCATCCCGATTTATGGGAGGACAATCCCAATCTTGCGATCTTGAGATTAGACTTCGTTTGATAGGTGATTACCTGAGCGTTGCCTTTATAGCCTCCTTTTACGGTGCGACGGTTGGTCAACGTCAAAGCAACCAGTTCTCAAACAAGTAATCTCAAATCACTCAGGTATTGAGGATTTAGTGTCTAATAATTTAATGAAATTTACTTATGACAGACTTTCATCTCTTACAGTAAAGTTTCATAGGTCTTGTCCGATACTAGTCTTCCCAAAGTAAGTATCTATGCAAATGATTATGACATTGCCATGTCCACATAGTTCAAGAAACAGAACTACTAGTCATCTTGCACTCTAGTCGTCTAACGTTTTCTATGCGTCCAATTTTATAGAAAACTCCGACTAGGGACCATTTTCAACCTTTGACATTCAAGTTCACTTGATAGACATTTCTTAGTCACAGGACTGGTCCTGACAGTCTATCTCGAATATATCGTCAAATTTGAAGGGACTCATCATTTAATACTAAACCAAGATTAAATGGAATATGAAAATACATTTCATATATGATAAATGTTCAACCCCAATGTTTTATAACCATGGGCCTCAAACCCATCTTTTAAAACAATTCATGGAATTCAAAGCTATGCTTGATTTCCAGTGCTACAACGTGAGTGTTGCTTCTCACTTGTTGCATAGGTTTAGTTATCACGCTTTGCCAATCTTAATATCCTTTTCATCGAATGTTCCTCGAGATATGATGATAAGATCTTTTCGAGTTTGTTTATTATGTGATCTAGTCTTTCTTACTTCGATGGTGGTTTTACTCATTTTGCAATGAAGAACCATCAAGTTAGCAGACGTTTTTCTTGCTTCAAGAGTGGTTCTACGCATTTTTCAATGAAGAACCATCAAGCCAGCAGACAGGTGATCTACCCAAGTTCAGTGAAGAACTTTAAACAACCCTGTTTTATTGCTTCTTAGGCAATAACTACTTTTACTTCAACTGTTGCTAGTGATGCTTTGTTTGGATTTACTTATCCAAGCAGTTCACAGACATGTGGAAAACTTTCCAACTGTATCTTAGAACATAGAAATTAATATTTTAATTTCCCACGCAACAACTCATGGTCTCCAATCCATGTTGCCATTTCAAAACACGATGCTCTATAGCTCGTCCTTATCAATGGTTAACTCCAAAGGGTCTTGCTTGATCCTTTGCCAGTGTTTATGCGTGTAGCATCAATATTTAGCATATCTTTATTTCCTTGAATCAAGAACTATTCCTATGTACCTTTTCAAGTACCATAAGTATTCTTGATCTCAATCTAGTTGATCTTCTCTTAGATCAATAGAGATTGGTATATGTTCGTCATGGCTAAAGTCATACGATACGTTTTTGGCGATCCTCATATTATATCATACGTGATAAATTCTTTTGCAGAATAATTCCCAATTGAATTCTATTCATGTAACTTTAGCTTATTCAATTTCAGCAGATACTGAATCCAGCTAAATTCTTTGACATATAATATAGGTTAAGAATCTCATTTAGACTCTTTGATGTTTAACTTAGTAAATGCTTATACATAGTTCAAACATTCTTTACTTAGATTTATTCACATGGGTCGAATATCTCCAATGGAGATTTTCGTGTTTGATTTACTTAATCTAAAACAATATTATAAGATCTTTGTAAATAGATCTTAATACCCAATATGTACTAAGTCTCGCCATGGTCCATTATTGATGAATAATTTCAAATCTAAGTCATTAGCATTTGAATGTTATTTCACAATAGAGAGATATGTGTGTGATACACATAGGACCAATTAAGTTTTATGTACTCCCACTAAACTTCTTATATATCTATAAGAATCATGTATATTTTATGAAACTAAAATACTTATTAGCTTCACTAAAATACAATTCCAATTCCCAGTTGCTTGCTTAAATCTGTACTTAGATTTCATAAGCTAGCTTTCCTTTTCAAGCATTTATTTGGATCCACAAATCCTATGACATACCATGTACATAGTTTATTCCAACATTTGATTGAGGAATACGTTTTGTCATCCAATTGCTATATGTACCAATATGCAATCATTGCTTGAATTATAGACTTGAGCATTACGATTATGCATGAGGTTTCAACACAATTTACACCATGAATTTGCTTGTAACCTTTAGCAACTAATCTAGCTTTGTGTGTGAACACAATTCCATGTTTGATGGTTTTTATCCTTAAAACAAACTTGCAACCAATAGGTGTGAACCCATTCTTGCAAATCAACAAAATTTCAATTTTGTCATCAAAACATTGAGTATGTTTTATGGCCTCTAACCATTTAAAACATTTGAGTCTATATATGGCCTCTAACCATTTTAGGGAATCTAGGTTTCGTCATAGCTTTCTTACAAGTCACAAACTCATTAATCTACATGATAATAGTTTGACTGCAAGTTGTAGGTTTCTTCATTATTTAATAGAAGAATCTCATAGTTTCATTGACCCGATCTCTATGTTTCTTTACTATCTAATAGAAGAATCTCATAGTTTCAGTGACTTGAATTCTATGCCTACTTGGGTATAGAACATCAAACATTAGAATATCAATAGCCACTTGAAAGTCCTTTGAATATTCTGTTCTCCTTGAAGCACTTGTAAAGTCTTCTAAGAGATGTCCATTCTTTAAAGCCACTTCTAAAGTCCTCAAGAATAAGTTCGGATTTTCTGAAGCACTTCGAAAAGCCTCCGGGATGTCCGTTTATGTTTGTTGTTCGCCTCGAAAACTTTCGAGGTCTATTTTCTCCCACTTGTCATTTTGGAAACGAATCTCCAAAAGGACATTATTTCGAGCAAACAAACATTATGTTCTCAAAAATTCGTGGTAGAAACAATACCCTTGTGTCTCATTTGAATAAATCACAATGAAACATATATCTAGACTTGGGCCTTAGTTTGTTGAATAACAAACACTAAGCTCCCACTGAGTTTAGCAACTCTTTAGATATATATAATTGAAAAGATATCCTGAAATTTCTTTTCAATAGCTTTGACGAATTTGGTTTAGTTTGGTGGTAGTTGAGCATTTTGTTTTAGAAATTATAGGAAAAGTCTTTATGATTCATCATTGATCGAATCAAGTACTAATTGACTTTGATCATTCCAACGTAGATATGCCATATCTTATGGAGCTAGATTGTGAAATTACAACACACAATCATTGATGATCATATTTGGTCTCAAGTAATCATCAACATGATCTAACCTAGATCTTTATGATTTCTTGCCGAGTGGATTTTATACTTCTGAATCTTTGAACTAGCCAAACAGATTCAACTTATATCACATTTGAGTAAATAAACCTATATTCACTCAAATCCATGTGAAATAATAAAGTTATAAAACCTTTCTTTAGCTTTGAACTCTATCGTCTAGGCGTTCTAACAATAGTTCATATTCTTTCTTACTTTCAACAAGTAAGACTTGCTTGTCTTAAGTTGATCTAGAAATCAACCAACTTTCAAAAGTCCATCAAAATAGAGCTTATGAATGTTAACTTGTTGATATGGTCTAAGCAATAATGCCAAAGATTTAATGGAACTCAAATCAAGGGTTTGATTTGAACCTAGTAAAGTTCTTTAAAGAGTTGTTTGTTTTAATCAAGCATATTGACTCAACCAGTAATTGACCATTTCATTCAAATAAACAAACAAACAAGCATTGTTTTTGTTCTTCTGAATGTGAGTCTTTCTGTGTTTGAAGCAGAAATTTAGGTATGCTGATTATGGAACAAAATAGCCATTAAGTTCCAGCCTTTGAAAGGTCTTAAAACAAACTAGATGACCCTACAACTAATGTAGCATTGCCATGCTTCATTTCCCACTTGTAGGTCATTAGTGTATCCTAGCTTCCATTGTTTGAGTTATTACCGAAGTAAGAACCTCAAGCGGTATATGATACCAAGGAAGTTTGATTGCTAGGTCACTTCTCTTTAAACTTATAGGTAGAACCGGAATCGTAAATTCCTTTCATTTGTTCCTCGTTTTCCTATTTCTTGTACCCTTTCTTATAGTCTTAAGAATTGAATTCTTTAGTGTTGACTTTTATACTTTGTTAGACATGTCCAATGTCACCAACAAGGTTCTTTACCATTTTAATTTATGTTGAATATTCTGTTTCAACTAGATGATCTTACCAGAAGCTTCTAAAGTTCTCTAAGCATCGATCTATTCGAATGTCTAGGAACTAGACTCATTCGAGAATTAAATGGAAAAAGGATTTTAGGTTGTTAACCATTGGTAAGGCTGAGCGTTTAAACTCAATGCTTTATAATCTCAAAACTACATTGTATTTTGAATTCACAAGCACCAATTGGTTTGCCATTCGATTTTGATATTCGAAAACAACCATAAAAGTTGATATAAGAAACGTACATTTTAAATTGCTCATTTTCTCTCATTTCCGTGAATCGTTCTTGGATTCACTACCAATCGAGGAAATTTACTGTTACCTTTCTAAAAGGATTTATTGCAGTGCAAGATATTTAATTATAAACAATAATTAAAACATACATTGAAGCATGCAAAGTCTAAACATTTATCATGAATAATAACTTGAAATTAAAGCAACCATGCAATTCAAACAAGTTATTAGCATTTTATTCGATTTTATTGTTCCGGCAGGTGTGAATAAAATGATTCCAAGATCCTAAAATCATTGAAGAACTAAGCACAGTTTGTCGACTTAATCCTAGAACATCTTAGGTAAGCAAAAGCCTTTTGCTAATAGTCTAGAAACTATTCTTGGTTGATAGGTACGTCTAAGAACTTATTAGGTAAACCTATCGAATTTGCCACGACATAAAAGGACTCCTTACTTATATCGTTGAGTTTCACCAAAACTAACATGTACTCACAATTATTTGTGTACCTTGCCCCTTTAGGACCAATAAGTAACACCTCGCTGAGCGAAAACTATTACTAGATTGATGTAAAGGATATCCAAGCAAGTGTATATTTTGGCATGGCACCTTTTAACTCAATTTTTAAGTTTGGAACTTAAGGCTCTTACTATGTTGGTTAGATTTTAAGTGAACTAAAATCCTTAATCATGCAACATAATCAAGCTTTTGATCTCATGCATTTTAAGACATATTTAAAGCAATAAATAACTTAAAACATGCATAAGATATTTGTGATCTAGTATGGCCCGACTTCATCTTGAAGCTTTGACTTCAAAGTCCGTCTTGAAAATCTCCGTGGGAGGCACCATTTTCTTCAAATAGGATAAGTTATAACTAATTACAACTATTTGATGGTACGCAGACCATATTTGAATTAAAAAACAACTTTGGTACTTTAGACCAATTACATTCAAATTAATGGTACGCAGACCATATTTTCTATCCTATTTGGGCCATACTAGTCACTTCATAACCTGCAAAACAGTACATATACAATATATACCATTCACCCATTCATTATCATGAATGGCCCACATAGCTGGTTAGTTAAACACATTATGCATCACGTAAACATTTGCAGCAATTAATCAAGGGCACCAATAATCTACCAATTATTCAGTCCTTATTAATTCTAATCGAGTTGTTTTAACCTTAAGGATTTGTAGACCTAATCAAGAGTTTATGACTAAAAGCACTCCCACTCAAACCAATAAATTCATATGCTTTACTAATTTTAAACATAAAATTGTATTTCTAGTCTAACCGGAAACATACAAATTTAATTAAAATTTAAAGCTCATATAAATTTATAATTGAATCCAAAAATTTAATTTTAATTTCAGTCACATTTAAATTAATTTATGATTTTAATTTTAGTAAAATAATTAGAATAAATGCCATTTATTATAATTATAATATTCAAAATTAAAATCCAAGAAATTAATTCAAATTATTAATTTTAAAATCAATTAAAAATTACGTGAACTGAAATTTTCAAATTAAACATTCAAAACGATCTAATCGAAACGCAAACACCCTACGCGTTGCACGCCCATGGGCTGTACGCACACAGCCATTGCTGGCCATGTGCGCGCAGCCCATGCGCTCGTCGCATAGCTGCTGCTGTCCTATCCGCAAGCCTCCGCACAGCGCCCACCGCACGCGAGCTATCGCTCGCAGCGCGCGCGCGTTACCGCGCTCGCTGGTGCGCGAGATCGCTCGCTGGTGCGCGCGAGCCATCGCTCGCTGGGGCGCTGCATCGCTCGCTGGTGCGCGCGAGCCATCGCTCGCTGGCGCGCGAGATCGCTCGTTGGTGCGCGCGAGCCATCGCTCGCTGGCGCGCGAGATCGCTCGCTGTGCGCGCGCGAGCCATCGCTCGCTGGTGCGCGACATCGCTCGCTGGGCGGGCGACGTCGCGCGCTGTGCGCGCGAGTGATGCTGTGCGCAGCGCTCGTGGCACGCGAGCTTGCGCTCGCTGCGCACGAGGTTGCGCGCTGTTGTGCGAGGCAGCGCGCGCTGTGGCGCAGCTCGCTTGCTGCCCACACGCGACTGCCTTGGCTCGCCCCTCGCCCATGCCCATCCGTTCATTGCTCGTGGCACACGACACAAGGCAGGGCTGCTGCCTTGTGCTCGTGCACTACGCCCTTGCTCATTGCATTCGTGCCGCACGGGCGACAAGCTCCCTTGCTCGTCGTCGCATGCCCGCATTATACAACACCCCTTAAGGGTAACACGAAGCGTCCACTGCTTCGTGCGTGCAAGTTATTTGAACGAATCGCATAAAAATTTAAAATTTATATTTAAAATTAATGACAAATTAATAAATAATATTAATTTCATAATTTTAGGGCGAAAAATCGAAAATTTATTATCCAATTGATTTCCGATTGATATGGATTCAAGTCTAGGTCATAAAAATTTAAAATTTATCGTAAATTTACAATTTTTATGGTGGTTTTTAATCATAGGTTTCTAATTAAATTACAATTAATTATGAAAATCAAATTAATTCTAAATTATTCTAATTTTCAACAAATTAATCATAATTACAAATTAGATTGCATAATTAACAAGACTAGGCATTCAAACTTGTTAAACATATGCAGTAGGTCAATCAAAAATTCAAGATTTATCAACAAGAATCGCAAATATTTAATTTAACATCTTAAATTTACGAAATTTTGCATTCGAAAAACTAAAACCTTCGAAAAGTCATAGTTAGGCTTCGAATTTGAGAATTCTGGGTTCGGCAGAAAAATACTATTTTTTGTCAAAATTTTAGAATGCCTTTTACATGCGGAATTGACACAAAAATCACTCAATTCGGATGAGTAATGAAGAAACTGCCGAAAAACTGCGTACGTATAATTAAATAAACGCAATTTGCAACTAATTAACAATTACGAAAATTAATCACCCCTTTTAATTCTTGCAAATTTGTAATATTTAACCATGTTCATGCAATTTAGATTATGAAAATAATAAGGGGCTCGTGATACCACTGTTAGGTTATGATGCATATGACATTACATAGATCATGCGGAAACAACCATTAACCCAGGAAACATATTATTTACACATAATCATTTAGCATAGTTTAGATGCATACTCTTTGTTGCGTGCCTTCCCTAGCTGCGCCCGAACCGAACAAGAACAAGTCTTTTAGAACTCCAAGTGTCGTCCCTCCGTAGAAAGTCCACAGCACGTCCGGATCCGCCTTAAGATTGACCAACTAGAATCGCCCTTAAGGTACTCAGAAAATTCGGCACTTTTGGGGCAAGATGGGTGTTTGAATTTTCTCTCAAAAACTCACTTTTGAATACTTTGAAACTTGTATATAAATTATGACCCCTAGGCCTTTATTTATAGAGTTATGGAAAAGGAATCGTAATCCTAGTAGGATGCGAATTAATTGGAATTAGAATTCTACATGAATTCTACTTAATCAATTTATCCAATAGGAATAGACATTTAATCATACACAGACTCTTGCAGATTCAGGAATCTCGCATGAGCTCAAACTCACACACACACGGCAGCCACAAGGGCTGCCCACGCATGCGAGCAGCAGCCCACGCAGCGCGGCCCACGCATGCGTGGCCTTGTGCGCGCTGGGCTGTGGCGTGCGTGCTTGCTGGGCGATGGCCTGGCTTCGTGCTGGGCCTTCGTCCGGCAGGCCTCGTCCGATGCTAATTCGTACGATACGCTTCCGATTAAAATTCCATTTCCGGAATCTATTTCCGATACGAACAATATTCAATATTTCCGATTCCGGAATTAATTTCCGTTTCGAACAAATATTTAATATTTCCGTTTCCGGAATTATTTTCCGATTCCGGTAATATTTCCGATTCTGACAATATTTCCGTTTCCGGCAATATTTCCGATTCTGGTAATATTTCCATTTCCAACAATATTTTCCGATACGTACCATGTTTCCGTTTCCGGCAACATCTACGACTTGGATAATATTCATATTTCCGATACGATCCATATTTCCGTTTCCGGCAATATCATCGTTTCCGGAGTATTCATTTCTTGCCTGTGACGATCTTAGCTCCCACTGAAACCAAGATCCGTCGGTTCCGAATATTCATAGATGGAGTATTTAATGCCATTAAATACTTGATCCGTTTACGTACTATTTGTGTGACCCTACGGGTTCAGTCAAGAGTAAGCTGTGGATTAATATCATTAATTCCACTTGAACTGAAGCGGCCTCTAGCTAGGCATTCAGCTCACTTGATCTCACTGAATTATTAACTTGTTAATTAATACTGAACCGCATTTATTAGACTTAACATAGAATGCATACTTGGACCAAGGGCATTATTTCCTTCAGAACTCATGACCCCCGGTGCCAGTTGGAGTGACTTTGCCGATGACGTCGATACCCCAGGCTGAGAATGGCCACGATGATGATTGAGAGTATAGTAGTGATGGAGGAATGTGCTTCAGATTCGCACACTTCTGACATGTAGGACATTTCTTGACAAAGAAGTAGCAGTCCCGTTCGAGGGTAGTCCAATAGTATCGTGCCCTGATGATCTTGAGGGCTAGCATTTTCCCATTCATGTGGGTGCCACAAACTCCAGCATGTATGTTGTCCATGACTCTTTGAGCTTCGTGCTTGTCAACACAACAGAGGTTAGGACCGCCAAGGGACCTTTTGTAGAGAACGCCTCCTCGAATAAACCCGGCCTCTAACTGCTTGGAGACCTCTTCTTGAATTTTGAGGGTAACATCCGGTTTCATGCGACGGAGTTTCTGCTTGATGGGTTTTGCACCTGGAATAAGGGGAATTGTATGCTGACCGATGCTTGGATCAACCCCTGGCATATCATGATAAGACCATGCGCAGACGTCTACATACTCTGAAAGTAACTTGATAAGATCGTCCCGCTCTGCTTGAGAAAGAGTTAAACCAATCTGAACTAGTTTTGAGTCACTGCTGTTAGAAAGGTTGATTTTTTCTGTTTCCTCAATTATGGGCGTCCTGTTTTCATGATTTTCGATAGCTTTTAGAAATTCAAAGTCAGTTTCTTGTAAAGCAAAGTTGTTTGGATAATCATCAAAGAAAGGCGTTTTGAATACTTCTCTCCTCTCTTCTCTCTCATGGTGTGGTGTACGTTAAGGTTTCTTACTAACGTGCGCCAATCTTGAAAATGGCGAGGAAGAAGAAAACACAGAAGCTTGAGATTGCTCAAGTGAATGAGGAAGCCTCTTCTCTTCTTCATCAAGAAGTTTCGAGGCCTAAGAACCAGAACCAACTCAGAAAACAAATACCCATTCCTGATGAACCTCGGGTTAGTGCGGGTTTGGTGACACCAGTTACGCTGCCTCATTCTGACCATATGCTGCCGTCGATGGAACGTCTAGACAACTCTCAAGCTTACCAGGACTCGGCTGGTTGGTCGCGGTCAGTGCGTACTGATGTAAATCGACCGCCATCGCTGGTTGAAGCTCTGGAGGAGTTTTACGAAGATAGCCATCGAATGGTGGTGGGAAAGGATAGGGTGGACCTCCTGGTGAGAAGTGTTAATGCTGCACTCAAGGAAATGCACCGCCAGAGTGTGAGGAAGGAGAACCCAGGTGTAGATCCAGCCCAGAAAACAGAGGATGTCCGTACAGAAACAGAGTGTGAGATGAATGGTGCGCAGCCAGCTCAAAGGCGATTGGATATGGAACCAAAACCATGGGTGAGTCTATTTAAAGGTAGTTCACTCCCTTCTAAAGGTTTTGCGTTGAATTTTATTGCTCCCACAGTCTGTGATGGTAAACCCATAGCTGTACTTGATAAGCATGAGATACAAAAAATGAATGATCTATGGGGAAATGCAGTTGTCATGTATGTAGTTGGGGAAAAACCGTCGATTGGGTCTATTTTGAGATTCATTGCAAAAGAATGGCACCAAGTGGATAAACCTCAGATTTTCCTCCATGATGAGGGCTATTTTGTAATCAGATTCCAGTCAAAGAAGGATAAGGAATCAGTTCTAGTGGCTGGTCCTCATATGTTCTTTGGCAAACCTATGATTGTTAAACCTTGGACAGCAAGTTTTTATTTCCAGGAGGAAATATTGAGGGTAGTACCAGTGTGGATTAGGTTGCCTAACTTACCATTGAGCTGTTGGGGGGGTGATTCATTGAGCAGAATAGGGAGTTTGCTTGGAGATCCTCTATATGCTGATGAATGTACTTCTAAACAGCAAAGAATTTCATTTGCTCGAATTCTTATTGAGGTGGATGTAACTGGTGACTTGCTTAAATCTGTGCAGATTCAGGACCCTATGGGTAACATTGTTAAACAGGTGGTTGAGTTTGAATGGCTACCTCCTTATTGCCAGAAGTGTAAGATTGTGGGGCATGACTGTACTCAGACAAGAGTCAATACCACAAGATTTAGGCCAGCTGATGTTCAGAGAAAGAAGGTTGTGAAGGTGTGGAAACCTAAAGCAGTGCAACCAAATGTTGAACCACAAACTAATGATGAGTTGACTGCTAATGATGTTATACAAGAGGATGATGGGGAGAATGGAGAGTTATCTGTTTATGATAAGCCTTTTACTCCAATTGCTCCAGTGCTTGATGAAGGGTGGAGAGTTGTTTCAAGGAGAAGAAGAGATATTAGAACTCCAGCTCAGACTGTGGGGCTTGCTGAAGTCCATTTGAATGGGGAGGAATTGGTTGCTGGTAGTGATGGAGTGGAATTCCCAATTGATCCACCATGAATATTAGTACCTGGAATGTGAGGGGATTGAATGATCCCATTAAAGTAGTTGAAATAAAAAAGTTTTTAGCTAGTAATAACATTAGTGTTGTAGCTTTGTTAGAAACTAAAGTTCAGGAGAAGAATAGTTGTAAAATTCAGAAGAAAATAGGGGTTGGGTGGCAGTGGATTATGAATTATGAGCACTCTCCTAGGGGAAGGATATGGATTGGTTGGAAGCATGCATTGGTGTCAGTTCAGCTTATCCAAAAAACTGAATTTTGTGTTCACTGTCATGTTGCTACTAAGAATGGATTGTTTGATGCTTTATTTTCAGCTGTGTATGGTTTGCACTCTGTTGATACTAGAAGACCAATGTGGAGAGAGATCACTGCTTTCAGTAGTACTGTTAATTGTCCTTGGCTTGTCATGGGGGATTTCAATGCAGTTTTATTAGCTGCTGATAGAGTAAATGGCAATGCAGTTACAGAAGGGGAAACTAAGGATTTTGATAGTTGTATGGATGCTGCAGGGTTGGCTGAGCTTAAGAGTTGTGGGAGTTACTATTCTTGGAGAAATAAGGGGCAAGGTAACTTGAGAATCTGTTCCAGAATAGATAGGGCCATTGCTAATGCTTTGTGGCATTCTAAGTTTGTTGATGTTGTGGTGGATTATTTGCCTCCAGGAATATCTGATCACTCACCTCTGGTTATGTCTTGCAATATTCATATGGGAGGGGGGAGTAGACCCTTTAAATTTTTTAACTATATGGCTGATCATGTTCTGTTCCTTGATGTAGTTAAAAAGGGATGGGATGTGTCCTGTCCAAGGGGTGGAGCCATGTTCAAGGTGTGGACTAAGCTGAAAGCAGTAAAGCAAGGATTGAAGGAGTTACATCATAAAGATTTTGCTAAGCTTGATGAGAGAATTGAGGGGTTAAGGGCTGATTTGGGTCAAATTCAGATCCAGTTAGCTTCTTGCCCTACTGATAGTAATGTGCAACAAAGTGAGAGGGATTGTAGTGAGACTCTTAAGAATTTTTTGCATATTCAGGAGAGTGCATATAGACAGAAAGCAAGAATTCAGTGGTTGCAAGTAGGAGATTCTAACTCTAAATTCTTTTTCAGTGCAATGAAGGAGAGGATAGCTAGGAATAGCATTGATATTTTGTATGATGATTCTGGGAAGAAGCTTAGCACTACTCAGGAAATTCAGGAAGAAGTTAGCTCTTTCTATAAGAAGTTGATTGGTACTGCAGCTAGCTCATTGATGGGTGTGGATGTTGGAGTGGTTAGGAAAGGGAAGCAGCTATCTGCTGCTGATGCAGAAATGTTGGTGGTTCCTGTTTCAGATATAGAAATTGATGCAGCTATCAAAGGTATTGATATCAATAAAGCCCCTGGGCTTGATGGTTTCAATAGTTTGTTCTTTCTTAAAGCTTGGGAGATTGTGAAAGCAGATGTTTATGGAGCAGTAAGAGAGTTTTTCAGAACTGGGGTGATGTTAAAGCAAGTGAACAACACTTCAGTTACTTTGGTTCCTAAGATTCAGAATGCCTCTTGTGTGAAGGATTTTAGGCCAATTGCTTGCTGCTCAGTTGTTTACAAAATTATCTCCAAAATTCTTACTGCTAGAATGCAAGGTGTTATTGGTACAGTGGTAAATTGTTCTCAATCTGGTTTCATCCCTGGTAGATCCATTTCTGATAATATTTTGCTGGCTTGTGAGTTGGTGAAGTGCTATTCTAGAAAACATGTTTCTCCTAGGTGTATGATCAAGGTGGATCTGAAAAAAGCCTATGATTCTTTAGAGTGGCCTTTCTTGAAAACCATGCTTTCAGAGCTAGGATTCCCTATGAAGTTTGTGAATTGGGTGATGCAGTGCCTCTATTCTGTTTCTTATTCCATTCTGATAAATGGTTGTCCCACTAAACCAATTCCTGCAAAGAAAGGGTTGAGACAAGGTGATCCCATTTCACCTTATTTGTTTGCTTTGGGTATGGAATATCTGTCAAGGTGTCTTGCTGCTCTTGCTGAAGATACTAACTTCTCTTATCATCCTAGATGCAAAAAGTTGGATCTCACCCATATGATGTTTGCTGATGATTTGTTGATGTTCTCCAGAGCTGATGAGGGTGCTGTGAAAGCTCTTTTTGATGCTTTTACCAAGTTTTCTTTGGCTTCTGGTTTGGAAGCTAATTTGCACAAAAGTGAAGATTATTTGGCAGGTGTTTCTGATCAAGTTGCTTCCAGTATTGTTAGCTCAATTGGGGTTCCTAAGGGTTCTTTCCCTTTCAGATACTTGGGTGTCCCTCTTACAACTAGGAAGCTCTCCTTCACAGACTGCAAGCCTCTCATTGATAGAACTGTTGCTAGAATCAAGAGCTGGACTTCTAAGTTCCTTTCCTATGCAGGTAGGCTGCAACTGGTGAAATCTGTACTTTTTGGTATTCAGCTCTACTGGTGTCAGATTTTTGTTATGCCTAAAAAGGTGATGAAGGAGATTCAGAGAATTTGTAGATGTTTCTTGTGGACTGGTGCTGATGCAGATTCTAGGAAAGCTTCTATCTCTTGGGAGCAATTGTGTTTCCCTAAGAGTTGTGGAGGGTGGAATCTTAAGGATCTAACTGTGTGGAATAAAGCAGCAGTTTTGAAACACTGTTGGGCTTTAGCTTTGAAGCAGGATAGGCTTTGGGTGAGGTGGATTCATGCTTATTATATTCAGCATAGAGACTTCTGGACTATGCCAATTCCTAATGGTTTAACTTGGTCATTAAGGAAAATTTGGCATAATAGAGAAGTATTTCTGCAGGCAAATGGAGTGGATCAGTTTGTGCAAGCTGGTAAATTCAGAATTCAGAAAATGTACAAGTTTCTTCATTCAGTTGGAGCTCAGGTGGGATGGAAGAGATTGATTTGTAATAGCCATGCTAGTCCAAAGAGCACCTTCATTGTGTGGCTAGCAGTACAGAACAGACTTGCTACAAAAGACAGATTGATAAGATGGCAGCTGAATATTGATGGTATTTGTGGTCTGTGTCAGGTGGAAAATGAAAACTTGGAGCACCTTTTCTTCTCTTGCTCCTATTCTCAGGAGATTTGGAAGCAGGTTCTGCTTTCTTTAGGTGTGAATAGAACTGTGTTGCCTTGGCATGAGGAAGTTCAGATTGCAGTGAAGAAAAGCAGAAGCACACAGAAGCAAGCTTGCAAGTATAGTATAGCTTTCATTGAGTCTGTTTATTGTATTTGGTTGCAAAGAAATGCTAAGGTCTTTAGGGATCATGTTGATCCAGTTAAGACTGTTGTTAGCAACATTATGTTTAATGTTGAGTGTAGATGTCAGTAGCCTCTGTGCTCATTTTCTAGCTTGTGTTGGTTAGCTAGGTGCTTGGTTGTGTCTGTTGGACAGTTGGTGTTTTCAGAGTTTGTTAACACTCTGATTACTTGGTAAATAAAGCTCATTATTATTTGCCAAAAAAAAAAAAAGTTGTTTGGATTAGGATTGTGTTTTGAATTAGGACTCGAAGAGTAAGTAGAAATTGAAGTGTTATTGAAATCGGCAATCATTACATCGACTGTTTTGACTTGAAGCTCGGCATTTAGAGGCTCTTGATTGATGCAAGACTCTAGTTCTAGACGCTTAGACTCATTGCTAAACTCGGAAATTGAAAGACAGACTCTGGACCTGGACAAAGACACTAATCGTAAAGATAGTTCTCAGGGTATTCCCAGACATCTGCGCCATAATCGTTATAATCATCGAAGACGGGGCTGCATGCACAGACTTTCAGGACTTGGTCCCAGACTTGATTCCATGTGCTGTAAGGAAATGCGGCGAAGCTGCCCTTGCATGAAGTGTTGAGCCCTAAGAGGAACATTCTCACCATTTTTCCCTCTGGCAGCTCGGGCTGAATTGTACGAGCAGAGATTGCCCATCTGTGGTAGTATTCTTGAATGCACTCATCCTTTTCCTGGCGTACAACCGGCTTTTGCTTGATGAGAGTGTCTCGGAAGCTTGAACCTTAGAGGGTGAGGCAGGCAGGGCCATCTAGTATTTCCTCGAACCAAGGCTCTCCGAATAGTAGGTCGAAGTTAGTAGGCACATCGATTACCAGGAACTCAGCATTGTCGTAATAGGTGTCAAAGGAGAAAACTAGCTCAAGGACTCCCAAGACTTTGTATGTGACACCTTGGAGTTTGACAGTTTGTTGGGCACTCAGCATGAGATCGTACTCGGAGAACCCTAAAGCCTTCACGGTGGCGAGTGGACAGATGTTCCCTTGAATGTCGGTGGTTACCCTAGGTTCGGGGATCACCCAGTTTTGAGCACTAGGAAGTAGATGGCAAAAGCTTGGAACCATCAGCTCGTATCCTGGCTTGCACATTGTGGAGATCAGATTGCATGGAAACTGAAGGAAATAATGCCCTTGGTCCAAGTATGCATTCTATGTTAAGTCTAATAAATGCGGTTCAGTATTAATTAACAAGTTAATAATTCAGTGAGATCAAGTGAGCTGAATGCCTAGCTAGAGGCCGCTTCAGTTCAAGTGGAATTAATGATAATTAATCCACAGCTTACTCTTGACTGAACCTGTAGGGTCACACAAATAGTACGTAAACGGATCAAGTATTTAATGGCATTAAATACTCTATCTATGGATATTCGGAATCGACGGATCTTGGTTTTAGTGGGAGCTGAGATCGTCACAAGCAAGAAATGAATACTCCGGAAACCATGATATTGCCGGAAACGGAAATATGGATCGTATCGGAAATATAAATATTATCCAAGTCGTAGATGTTGCCGGAAACGGAAACATGGTACGTATCGGAAAATATTATCGGAAATGGAAATATTGCCGGAATCGGAAATATTGCCGGAAACGGAAATATTGTCAGAAGCGGAAATATTATCGGAATCGAAAATAATTCCGGAAACGGAAATATTAAATATTTGTTCGAAACGGAAATTAATTCCGGAATCGGAAATATTAAATATTGTTCGTATCGAAAATGAATTCCGGAATCGGGAATTTAATCGGAAGCGTATCGTACGAATTAGCATCGGACGAAGGCCCCCTAGACGAAGGCCCAGCACGAAGCCAAGCCATCGCCCAGCGAGCCGCACGCAACAACGCACGCCTCGACCAGGCCCAGCGCAATGCCAAGCCCAGCCAAGGGCACGCGCACGCGAGAGCACAGCAGCGTGGGTTGTGCGCCTGTCGTGGGTCGCAAGGCTTGCGCGGGTGCACGGCTTGTGCAATGCTTGTGCGGGAAATCCTAATCCTATTAGGATTTGTGCAAAGATTAAAATCCTAATCCTATTAGATTTGTTTTGTTATTTAGAGTCCTAACTAGCAAATCCACATCCTAGTAGGATTACAATTCCTTTTCCATACTCCTATAAATAGGTGCCTAGGGTCACAATTTATGGGTACGATTGAAGTATTCAAAAGGTAAGTTTTTGAAATAAAAATCAGTCATACACTTGCAAACACTAGCCGAAATTCCTAAGCACCTTAAGGGCGATTCTAGTTGGTCTAACTTGAGGCGGATCCGGACGTACTGTGGACTATCTACGGAGGGACGACATTTGGAGTCCTAAAGACTTGTTCTTGTTCGGTTCGGCCGCAGCTAGGGAAGGCACGCTACAACATGTATGCATCTATTCTATGCTAAATGATTATGTGTAAATAATATGCTTTCCTGGCTTTATGGTTTTTCCGCATGATTTATGAATTATCATATGTATCATAACCTAACAGAAACTCCTCTTCTTCATCTTCGCAGTCATAGGAGATAGCTTGTATAGAGAGGGTTTGCTTAGCCCCGGGTGGTAAAGGTAGTGTCTTGTTGTCGACCATGTTCTGGATCAAGTGCTTGAGCTTGTAGCAGTCCTCGATGTCATGACCCTTCCCTTGATGATATTTACAATAAGCTGCCGGATCCCAACTCTTAGATCTTTTCTCAACTGGAGGATCGGGTGTTGGACCGATTGGTGCTATGACTTGTTTTTCGACCAGCCGATCAAATGCCTCACTGTAAGACATCCCAAGGTTTGTGAAGACTCTTTTTGGTCTGCCTTGATAGCTGCGCTGATTAGCATTGCTTTTGAAGTTGTTTGACTTTGGACCTTGAGGAGCCTCTAGGGCTTTAACCTCATGAGCTTTGTGTGTTGTCTCAGGTCTCTTTCCCTTCCACTTGTCAGTTTGTGGAGCTGGGGCTTCGGGTGCTTGGTCATCCTCTATGTCGACCCCGATGTCGTAGGTTCTCTTGAAGCTTTCCAAGCCTAGGTACGTCATGTGAGCATTGTACTTTGGAAGAAGACCGGCAATGAAAATCTTGACTAATTCTCTCTCGGAGGGCCGGGTTACCATTTGAGATGCCATTTCTCTCCATCGATTGAGGTAAGTAGTGAAGCCTTCCTGAGGCCCTTGCCTGAGAACTTCCAGTTCCCTTAGAGTGGTTTGAAGTTGAATGTTGGGTTGATATTGCTCCATGAATGCTCGAGCAACTGCCTCCCATGTATTTGTTTGATGTTCCTTGAGTGAATAGTACCACTTCTGGCAGACAGGTTCCAAAGACATAGGGAATACCACTGGGTATAGCTCGAGTTCGACACCCTTGATGGCCATTGTAGCTCTGAAATTCTTGAGATGGTACTTGGGATTGTCAGTTGATTTGAACTTTGGAATGTCATTAGCGGAGAATTTGTCTGGCAGATTCGCCCTCCCCTTGAGGTTGTCCTCCATTGAGGTGTCAAAGTAGTTCTCTTGATTGTTAACCTTACTGACAAGACTCTCGATCTTCTTGGTTAAGTCATCAGTGGGTGCGCCCTGTTCCACAACACCCAATCGGTTGCTTATGCTCTCCACATTGGCACTAACGCTGGCGAAAGCCGTTAGGAGTTGAGCGAGTTGTTCAGAGGCAGACATTTGGATTGTTTCTTGAATGGGACTGGGAGTTTGATTTGTAGGAGATGAATTGGCTACTCGTTCAATGCCGACTATGAGGGAAGCTAGGGCTGATGGATTTCTTTTCAACCGTTCTCCTCTTCGACGAACCCACAGGATCTTCGGACTCCTAGTTAGAACATACCAGACGATTTTAGAACTTGGACTTCCCGACACATGATATGATATGCATGCAATGAATGAGACCTAGACTTTGACTCTAAGTGCCACTCCGAAGATTCGGGATTTTGGATTTTGTTCTTGTATTCGGGATTTGCAACCCGTTGGAAATGTTTGAGAGGAGCGCTCATTCTTTTGTGAAAGTTGGCTCTTGTACTAGAACTTGGGATGTCGAAAAAGAATATTTCGACCTATTGGAAATTGGACTTATTTGAAGGGAATTTCAACCCGCTCAAGAATTTGGAAATTGGACTTGTACTAGGAAATTGAATTTTGTATTATTTCAAGGGAATTTCAACCCGTCAATATTTTAGGGGAATTTCAACCTATTGGACTTGGAGTATTTGAAGGGAATTTCAACCCGTCGATATTTTAGGGGAATTTCAACCCATTGGACTTGGAGTATTTGAAGGGAATTTCAACCCGATTGAAAAGGGAATTGACTTTGTATTATTTCAAGGGAATTTCAACCCGTCAATATTTTAGGGGAGTTTCAACCCATTGGATCTGGAATATTTGAAGGGAATTTCAACCCGCTCGAGAATTGGAATTTGTATTATTTCAGGGGAGTTTCAACCCGTTGGAAGATTTGACTTGTATTATTTTAGGGGAGTTTCAACCCGTCGACAGAATTTGAACTTGTATTATTTCAGGGGATTTTCAACCCGTTGAATGGAATCTCGAACTTGTATTATTTTTGGGGAGTTTCAACCCGTTGGAAATGTTTTGAATTTTGTATTGGGGAGCAATGGAAAGCAAGATTTCTTTGTAGCTTGAAGATGAACTTGGAATTTGAATTTGGCTTGAAATTTGAACTTCGAAACGGAAAGGACGCACTTTTGTATGGGGCTTTGTATTTGAAAAAGCCGGCATTATGCCGCCGTGGATTGGAAACATTGAATTTAGGAACTTGAAAGTCCGGCATTATGCCGCCGTGGACTTGGAATCTTGAAGTATAGGGCTTGAGGTTTGAAATGTAGAATAGAAAAGTCGGCATTACGACGGTATGTATTTTGAATTTGATCCTTGAAGCTTTGAAATTTTGAAAGGTCAAGTTGGAAAGTTCGCATTATGCCGGTATGGGCTCGAATATTTGAACTTGAGACTTTGAGGTTGGAATTGGCAACTTGAGTTTAAGGTTTGAAGACTTGAATGTTTGAAATAGGGAATCCGGCATGACGCCGTTGGATTTGAACTTGAAACTTAAAACTTGAAATTTGAACTAGCAGAATCCGGCATTATGGCGCCGTTGGATTTGAGGTTTGAGTTTGGAAATGGAAATTTTTCCTAGAAGATCCGGCGTTATGGTGCCGTTGGATTGAGTATTGACTTGAAACTTGAGACTCGAAATTTGAACTAGAAAGTCCGGCATTATGGCGTCGTTGGATTTGGATTTGAAAATTGAGGTTCTAGAAAATTCGGATTTGAACTTGAAACTCGAAATTTGGACTAGAAAATCCGGCATTATGACGCCGTTGGATTTGAACTTTGAATTTTGAGGTTTGGACTTGAAAATTTGGATTGAATTTGAAACTTGAAATTTGGACTAGAAAATCCGGCATTATGACACCGTTGGATTGAATTTTGAATTTTCAAACTTGGAATTTGGACTCGAAAATCCGGCATTATGACGCCGTTGGATTGAATTTTGAATTTTGAGGTTTGGACTTGAAATTTTGGATTGAATTTGAAACTTGAAATTTGGATTAGAAAATCCGGCATTATAACTTCGTTGGATTAAATTTTGAATTTTAAAACTTGGAATTTGGACTCGAAAATCCGGCATTATGACGCCGTTGGATTGAATTTTGAATTTGGCATTTGTGCGTGAGGCGTGTTTAAGGGTTTTGAATCAAATGGAGTGACACTCCTAAAGACTCTAAAATCGGCTATTTAGATGCATGAGGTTTGAATGATGCTCCTAGGGGTTTGGTTTCCTAGTTGGAGGCTAATTGGTTTTGGCAAGCTAGAACTCGAGGTTAGCCATTCACGCGTGCAAAGACGCCCACACAATGCACAAGTAGCACGTTGTCACACTAATCATGAATATGAATGTGACATGCAAAGTTCTCAACCTAAGGTCAGTCTAAGTTTTGTATGATGCAAGTGGTAGGCTTTGGGTGTCAAAAGGTACTTGGCTAAGAGACGGATCCGGCGACAAGCGTTCACATCCGCCTAAGGGAAGTGTGTGTCGGCAGACGGCCTCCATACTTGACATGGGGAATGTCAAGTAAATGCCAAGCTTCGGTAGGCGCGGAAATGGTCACACACTTTGGTCGGGAACCGTATGGAGAGTCACCATTTCGTTGCCCCCGGGGATAGCCCGAATGTAGAACACATCCGTTTGGGCAAAGGTAGAAATTCATTTTGCACAATATGGTTTTCGAAAAATGCATGAAATGCCTAGAAATTGAAATTGAAATCGTACTTGAATTTGTATTTGTAAAGCTCGTTTTTCGGCACTTGTTCACGAGGTTTGGGAGCGTCCTTCCAGATTCAAAAATAGACTACCTCCCAACACGAAAAGTTGAGCAAAAGTGGGAAACAAGCCACTGTGAGCCACTGTCCTGGATGCAGGCAGTGTCGTTGGGCGCAGGGGCTGCGCCTGGCGCCAGTGCTGGCATCCAGTACTTAAGCAGATCAGTGGCTTGTTGCTCGAAATCTGCCCGCATTTTCGAATTGAAATTAGTAGAGTCCCCAGCATAGTCGCCAGAATTGTAGGGGGTTTTTTTGTGTCAAAACTTGTTTCCCGTTCTACAAGAGGGGCGGTTCTTTAGAAAACCGTAGAATTTTTGTACCTCGAAGGAGTCGCCACCAAACATTGTTTAAACTCTCGTTTGGAAATACCGCAAGTGACTCTATTTAGGATAAGGCCTTGAATCCTTGAAACGGATGGGTGAGATCCGGGCACGGGAACAAAATGCTTATTCGGCGAGCTTTAGAAATATTCAAGTACGTTGGCACAACATTTTTTCGAAAATAAACCCTATATTAGACTATGTGGGTTTGTATTAAGAGCAAATTGAATCTCTGATTGTATGGTGGTCACTTTGCTTTAATGATTGATTTAAGGAACCTAAGGACGGTTTGTCCAAAAATATCTTTGTTAAGCGTGATGTAACCTTTGTATTTTGTTGTATTTAGCATGTTGGTGATGAAAGCGATAAAGCAAATAAAGAAACATCACAGTACTAAATAAAGTGCGGAATTAGTAAATACAAGACCCCCTAGAAAAGGACTAGGGAGTAGGTCCACATTGCCTGGAAATGGACTAGGCAAGTAAAGATGCGGAATTGAAAGTGCGGAATTGAAATTGCGGTATTGAAATTGCGATATTGAAATTGCGATATTGAAAGTGCGATATTGAAATTGCGGTATTGAAAGGTGCGATATTGAAATTGCAATATTGAAAGGTGCATGATTGAAATTTTTACTTGGGCACATGAGCTTCGAACGCCAAGCGGCTCCTTAAAAATAAGTGTGCCCGACACGAATTCAAAGCCAAAAATCTCAACTTGGGAGAGGTTGCTCAACCCAAATATCCTAGATTTTGCATGTTAAAATTGAACTTGAAAGCTTGAATATTGAAATTTTGAACTTTAAATAATTGAAATTTGAACTTGAAATGATCTTAGTTTAGGGAAATAACTATGAATAACCCTAAACATGGCAAGATCTTTGAAAATTGAAGACTTGAACTTGTATATTGAAAATGGAGTTTTGAATCTCAAAAGACTAAACCTTTAAATGTTAAAAGGTTTTTATCTTTGATTACCCCATGTTTGATGATGATTCTAGTCCAAGAGATGATTGTAAACAACTTGGACATCCTTGAATCTTGGAAAATTGTATTTTGTATTTTGAAAAAGTTTGTATTTTTGGAAAACATGTGTGATTGTTGCAAGTGGTGTTTTTGAATGATTAAAAACACCAACTTGCTAATCATTTAGAAATCAAAGCAACATAGTTGATTAGAATGGGATTCGGATTTACCTAGTTAGGTTTAGGCAAGAGCTCCCAATTGCTTTTTTGAATTTAGGAATTTTGTATGTGTTTTTGAGGAGTTTTTGAGTTTTATTTTGAGGCGTAATGTCGAAATTAGGACGTTGTATTGTTGTTCTCCTCCCCATTGTGCTGAAAATGAGGGGTATTTATAGAAGGAATGGGTGCAAGGCGCCAGCACACGTCAGGGCAGGGCGCTGGTGACGTGGCTTGAATGCCACCAAAGCAAGGATGGGGAATCGTCCTTGTTTCGTCTTGTAGTGTTGTACCTGTTGTAAGAATAGTACTAGGTGTTGTGGGAACTTTTACGGTGCTGACGTGGCACGCGCTCCTCGGAGGTATCAAGTATGACCTGGCACGAACTTCTAACAACCTGCAAAACAAGAATATTCCCGTAGGAATATTCCCTCCGATGATTAAGTAAGTATAAGCTAGAGAGATAAGTAATTTGTAGAGAGAAGGCAGAGCAAAGATAGGTTTTCTGTTGCTGAGCCAGAATTGATTGCCCTTTTACCTAGGGATCTGCACTATTTATAGTGCTAGGGTTACTCGGGAACTGGTCCCGCATGATTGAGAGTTTACGCAAGATTAGGACATGTGTCCTGCATTGGTTCTGTAGGCTTGTTTAGGCCCAATGTGGACCTCTTTATCGTTTGGGCCTGGGCTCTGTGCAGTTTTGGAAAATGCCCGTAGGCAAGCTTTTGGGCTCTTTCTTCTGGGTTTTGATAGTGCAGTTAGGTGGCATTCTTTTAGGCCACATCATTTTCCCCTCAAGGAGGATGCCCCTTGTCACTGTGGGGTAGGCTGCTTGATAGGGAGGAACGCCACGTGTGAGGGCTTCTCCGAGCTTAGATTTTCCTTTAAAAGCTTCAATTCCTCTTTCATTTTTCTTTTGTTACTTCAGAGCGATTTTTCCTTTTAGAGAGAGAAAGTAAATTCCGTTCTGCCAAAGATCTGCTGGTGCGTGCGCTTGAGTGTTCTTGGATTTGCTGTCCAGTGTTCTTGAGGGTTTAGAGGATTTGACAAGACTTCCCATCAGTTTGATCATTTTCTGGTAAGTTTTCTATCAACACCTTGTTGTTTGCATGCTTGTGGGACCTCTCTCATTTATTGTTTATAGTATTCTGTGGAGGCGTCTTGGGGGTTATGACACCTATCCCTTTCATTTATTGCTAAAGTCAGACGTCCTGTCCCTTATGCAGGACGGTATGGCTCGAATTAGACAGACAGCTAACGTGCGTGCATGGGCTGCACCGCGAGAGGGGGACGATAGGGTTCCTTTTTCGAACCCGTCCCAAGGAAGTAGGAGTGGAGTCTATTCTTCCCATGATACAGGAGACGGGGCCACTAGAACAGCACTTTCTCCTAGGAGGAGAAAGAATGTGGCTTCCCGTCCCCGCGTTCCACGCGAGGATTTTGAAGATAACTCCTCTAGCTCCTCAGACAAGGAGTTTGCAAAAAATCTTCCTCCTATGGTCCGGGGGAAGGAAGACGTCAATCTGTTCCCGTCGGATATCTTTCCCAGCATGAAATGGCTGCGGTACCTGAGGGAGCAGGGTCGCGACTTTGAGCGTTTTCTGCTCTTGCCTCCAGGTTTTAGCCTTAGGAGCCCCCGACCTCATGACTCCGTGGACCAACTCTCCCAAGGGGAGGTAGCCGTTTATACTGCTGCCTTTAGGTTGGGCTTTAGATTTCCATTGCACCCTTTTGTGATGGACGTTTTAGAGGGGTATGACATTGGCCTTGCTCAATTGACGCCCAACTCCTGGGAAAATATCTTTGGTTTTGTTGCCAAGTATGCTTTGAGCGGCGTCACCCCTTCCTTTCCTGCTTTCCTTCGTCTCGTAGTTATTGCCCCTTCTTCTCGTTCTCCCCAGGGGTGGTTCACCCTTTACAGCCGTCGGGGATATAAGACGGTGGTGGGTAAGACCTCTAGTTGGGTTTGGTGGAGGAAGAAGTGGTCTGTTGTCCGAATGGAAGACCTCTCTCTTTCCAGACGTCTTTCTCGTTGGAACCGCCGGCCCCGTTATTTGTCTAGAGCTGACGCCTGCCCTCGCCTCTCGTCCAGGGAGTGGGGACTAGTGAAGCCCTTGTTCCAGGCTGAGATGTATCGGCTGTCGTCAAAAAGCCATGCCTGGGTGCCTAATGCTTGGCTTCCCCATGTCGGCCAGTTTACTAATATAGTCTTTCTTTCGGCCGTCGGTCTTTGTTCTTTTTTGATTAGAGGTAGTTCCCCAGTAGATTTTCAGACTTTTTTTTTCCATCTTTTTTTTTTTTTTTTTTTAAACTAACCCTTGGCTTTGTAGGTTCCTCCATGGATCGCTTATCTCCCGAAGACAAGGGTGTAGTGGAAGTACCCGCTTGGCTGTCCGAAGTATATACCGAGGACATTCTCAAGGCTGTGGAGGCCAAGAAGAAGGATTCCTCCAAGAAGTCCAGTGAGGGTGCCTCTGGCGACGTCACCAAGGTAATATATATATATATATATATATATATATATATATATATATATATATATATATATATATATATATATATATATATATATATATATATATATATATATATATATACTTTATATTATTATTATTATTTTTGTCATGATTTGGTCGCTGATTTCTTTTTCTTTTAGGAACCCATATTGCCGGCTACTAAGAAGCGTCCGGCATCTTCGACGGAGGCTCCTAAGCCCGAACGACCCTTCTTTAAGACGATGGGTCCGGCCGACGCTGTTACCAAGCCATCGGTACCAAAACCGTCCGCTCCCCCAGCTGAGGGGGAGGTTCCTCCTATCCAGACGCCCATTCCTCCTCCTGAGCAAAAGGAGATTCCATCCCAGGTGGACACCGAAATGGATGGTTCTGCCGGAGAAGCAACTGACGAGGCAGCAGTCGATCAGACTGCGGCGGCTGACGCCCCCGCCTTGTCCAGAGAGGACAAGGGTAAAGGCAAGGAGACTGAGGCTCCTTCTACTGATAATGCCTCTACTCCTCTTGCATCTTCGCCAATTGGTTAGCGTCTCTGTACTTTAAATTTGTGATAATCAGGTTGGGATTTGCACGATATTTATTAATCTTGGTGTTTGGTTCAGTTGAGATGTTCAAGCGGATGCGTTGGGCCGAGGTGGCGAGCATCCCTCCTTCTGCCGGTTTTAGCTCAGAGGCGAAGGATAAAATCCTTGCCGATGTGTATGCGGCCATCCCTGAGGAATACTTGAGGTCACTCCCCGGGATTGACTTGGGATTCTTTGGGTCCATTCAGTCTCTCGTCCTTGATGTGAGACACTTACCCCTGGATTCCTGTGGTTATGATTATCTGTACGTTATTTTTTAATTCTATATTGTTTTTGGCAGCTTTTCATTCGCTGTGCCGAGAGTAGGAACTACCGCTTTGATATGCACAAAGAGATGCTCAAGCACAAGGACCAGATCGATAATCATGAGCAATATGCTGAGAAGACGGCCAGGTTGATCAACTTGGACGCGGATAAGAAGATTGCCCTGAAGACGGAAGAGCTAAAGAAGGCCGAGGAGGACGCTGAGAAATATGAAGAGAAGCTGCGGGAACATGAGGGGTGGCTTGTCGAGTTGAGAAAGGAGTACTCTTCCGTCTTAGAACGGGTGACTGACTTCTCTTCCAAGGTGAATGTTCTGGAAGGTCAGCTCGAGGCCATGCAGGGGAAGATCGAGGCCGTGCGCAAGGAGGCTGCAAGCTCTTTTAAGTTGGGCGAGGAGTCCATCTTGGAGAGTGCCCAAAAGGCTTGGGATCAGTCTATGGACGGGAAGGATTTTTCCTGGTTCAAACGCCGTATCTCCCACCAGATAGCTGTTTCGACGGCTAGGCGCTTGGGCTTAGATCCTCTCGAGTTTGTTAGTGACGGGGAGGAAGACGTCGAAGAAGACGAGGTGAACTCCCCTGAAGGCCAGGACCTCCAGGACGGGAGTTCCATTGCCCCTCTTCCTTGAGCAGGTTTTCTTGCAATTGGTTTAGATGACGCCGTGGGCGTTTGTAAAACTTTGGTGCCTTCGGGCATTTATTTGATTTGGTTTGTTTGCGCTTTGGGCGCTATGTATAAACAGTTTGTGCCGTTGTGCACTGTATTTTAATTCTATCAGTTCGGTACTGATTTCTTAAAATTTTTTCTTTGGGTCCAAATGTTGGACAGAAACCTCAGTGTTTTAGGTGATCAGCCTAATTTGAGGCGCTAATCTAGCCCACTTCTCAGGCCGTCAAACGATTAGTCTTTTTAGACGGCATCCCAGGAGGAGGTCTTATGTCTGAATGTTTCGCGAGCCTATTTTGAGGTGCTAATCTAGGCCACTTCTCAGGTCGTCAAACGATTAGTCTTTTTAGACGCCATCCAAGGAGGAGGTCTTAGGTCTGATTGTTTTGCTCTTTGTTTGAGTCTTTTTGGGCGCTTTTCAAAGAAAAGGCGTCATGCTGGGTGTCAAAACCCTTCGTGTTTATTAGCACTGGGTATTGTTTATGTAGCAGATAGGGACGCCAGTTTAGGAACTGTTTTCTGGTGAGTTTCTTTCAACAGAGACTTGTATTCGTCAGATAAGTGTTAATTTACTAAATTGCTTGCTACATTCACCGCGTCTTAGAAGGGTATTTACAGGCCGTTTTGTGGGCTCTGAGTACAATAGCTAGGCCGTTTTGTAGGCTCTGAGTACAATGGTTACCCTAATGATGTTCTACTCTTATCCACCTTCTTCAATTTTGACCGCTTCTACTTGGACGGGTCCAATTTCTTTGGTGACCTGGGATTCATCTTCATGCTTTTGTTTTCCTCTGACTTCAGCAGAATCTTGCTTCCATGCTGACGGGTTGAGGGTCGTCAGGTAACAATCCCTAGCCTGTTGTTGATCTCCATGTATGGTGCCTATGACTCCATCATCGCACACGAACTTCAGAAGCATCAGATGGGTGACGACTACAGCCTTGATCTTGTTTAAGGTGGGTCGTCCCAGGATGACATTGTATGCCGTCAGGTCTTTGACGATTAAGAAGTCTACTTCCATTTTCCGCCCATTCTGCCTATCTCCAATTCGAACTGGTAGAGTGATAACGCCAACAGGATGAATGATACTCCCTCCAAAACCAATGATGGGATAGTGAATTCTTTCGATGGCTTTGGGATCGTGTGCTAGGCGATTGAGGCATTCTAGACTCATTATGTCGGACGAGCTTCCCGTGTCTATTAGTATGCGCTTAACTCTCATGTTAGCTATCTTGAATTCAACCACGAGTGGATCATCGTGCGGCGTGGCTATCCGTCCACCGTCTGACTCACATATTTCAATCTTTGGGAATGGGTCCATGGGCGCTTTGGCTGACAGCAGCACCTGCCCTAAGCGGCGAGCATAATCCTTCTGTCCTCTCATGGTAGGTCCTCCAGCGGCTGGTCCTCCAGATATGACGGCTACAAATCCTCCGTCGCTATGTTGTCCCTTAGTCGGCGAGGCAGGGGACTTGTTCCTTTTGTATTGGCTTTTTCCAAAGCCTTGAGCATTCTTCCGTAAGTAGTTCTTGAGATGTCCTTTGGAGGCTAGACCATCTAAAGCCCTCTTCAAGCTTCTACAATTCTTGGTTTCATGTCCTATATCTTCATGGAACTGGCAATATAACTTGGGATCTCGAGTCTCAGCAGGGGACTTCATGGGGAAGGGTCGATCAAGATCGTACTTTGCCCCTACGTCTTTTAGTATGGTGAGAAGGTCTGTGTTGTATTCGAAATATTCCCGCTCTTGCGGCCGTTCTCTCTTGTGCCCCGGAAAGTTGGTATCATGCTCTTTAGAGAGAGCCCATGTGCCATTTACCCGTGGAGGTTTTCGGTCCACCTTATCCTTCTTCCCGGAGGAGTCTGTTGTTTCTCCAATCCTCCCTTCCTTTGACGCGCTGCATATTTCCGTTGCATGGATAAATGCTTCAGCCTCGTCTAGGACCTCTGCCATAGTCCTTACACTCTTCTTAACTAGGTCAAACTTGAAGGAGCCCTTCTTCAATCCCCTGATAAAGTTATCAAAAGAGACACCATCGGGAAAGTCTGGGATCTGTCCCGCCTCCAGATTGAAACGCTTCACGTAGCTTCTTAGGGACTCGTCCTTCCCTTGCTGGATCCGTCCTAAATGCATGCTAGTTTTCCTTTCTTCCTTGTGTGCCATGAACCTTGTAGAGAACAAAGTCTGTAATTCGCTAAAAGAGGCAATTGATCCTGGAGGCAGCCGTTCAAACCATTTAGACGCTACTCCCTTAAGAGTGGCTTGGAAGTATTTGCACCAGGTGGCTTCATTGGTTCCCTGTACGTACATGTGGTGGCGGTATGCGACAAGATGCATGTCGGGATCAGTGGTCCCATCATAAGCTTCAATGGTAGGGGTTTTTACTTTGGGTTCCTTCGGGGTGTTCATAATCTCGTCAGAAAAAGGGGTACTCATGTGCCTTAACGTCAGGTTGTTGAATCCTTGCTGAATATGATAGGTTGGCTCACGGCGGCTTGATAGTAGGCGGGGGCGCATGCTTACCCTATGGGGCGTCATCTGGGTTGGTCCACGTGTAGTGGGATAAAATGGCGGGTCTTCCATCACAGGGGTGGACCCGGTGTCTGACAGTTCAGATTCAGCCTCATAGTGCTCTTGACGCCTTGCAGCTGGTCGCAAGACGGCTGGGGGACTTCCCTAGATGATGGTCGTAGGACTGGGTCCCTTCGAGGTAAGAAGTGTTAGGTTATGATACATATGACAATTCATAAATCATGCGGAAAAACCATTTAGCCAGGAAAACATATTATTTACACATAATCATTTAGCATAGTTTAGATGCATACTCTTTGTTGCGTGCCTTCCCTAGCTGCGCCCGAACCGAACAAGAACAAGTCTTTAGGACTCCAAGTGTCGTCCCTCCGTAGATAGTCCACAGTACGTCCGGATCCGCCTTAAGATTGACCAACTAGAATCGCCCTTAAGGTACTAAAAATTTTGGCACTTTTGAGCAAGGAATGTGTCTGAATTTTTCTCTCAAAAACTCACTTTGAATACTTGAAAAACTTGTTATAAATTGTGAACCCAGGCCACATATTTATAGGGGTATGGAAAGAGAATTGGAATCGAATTAGGATACGAATTAATTAAATTAGAATCACAATAAAACTCTTATTTAATTAATTTATCAAATAGAATTAGGAATTTAATCATTAAACGAATCCTGTACGTTTTAGGTTTCGTATGTGAACACAAACACCCACGCACGCACAGCAGCCCACGAGGGGCGCCATGCGCGCGCGCGCACAGCCCGAGCATCGCAGCCCATGACTGCCGCAGCCTTGGGCGCGCGCTGGGCCTTCCTTGCGGTGGGCCTGGCGCAGCCTTGGGCTGGTGTGTTGTGGCGCGCGTTTCCCTTGCTGGACGTGGGTCTGGCTTCGTGCTGGGCCTTCGTCTAGCAAGCTCGTCCGATGCTAATTCGTACGACGCGCTTCCGATTAATTTTCCGATTCCGGAATTTATTTCCGATACGAACAATATTTAACATTTCCGATTCCGGAATTAATTTCCGTTTCGAACAAATATTTAATATTTCCGTTTCCGGAATTATTTTCCGATTCCGATAATATTTCCGATTCAGACAATATTTCCGTTTCCGGCAATATTTCCGATTCCGGCAATATTTCCATTTCCGATAATATTTTCCGATACGTACCATGTTTCCGTTTCCGGCAACATCTACGACTTGGATAATATTAATATTTCCGATACGATCCATATTTCCGTTTCCGGCAATATCATCGTTTCCGGAGTATTCATTTCTTGCCTGTGACGATCTCAGCTCCCACTGAAACCAAGATCCGTCGATTCCGAATATCCATAGATGGAGTATTTAATGCCATTAAATACTTGATCCGTTTACGTACTATTTGTGTGACTCTACGGGTTCAGTCAAGAGTAAGCTGTGGATTAATATCATTAATTCCACTTGAACTGAAGCGGCCTCTAGCTAGGCATTCAGTTCACTTGATCTCACTGAATTATTAACTTGTTAATTAATACTGAACCGCATTTATTAGACTTAACATTGAATGCATACTTGGACCAAGGGCATTATTTCCTTCAGTCTCCCACTTGTCCTTAGGGACAAGTGTGCATTTCCTAATTCCTTTGTCGCTCGATGCTTGCTCTTGAACATAAGGTAAGAGTTGTCATCCTTATTATGTCCAGAGGTGTTCCTCGGTTTCAGAGTTCAACTGATCAAATAAACAGATAATCATAGCCTATGATTCATCCGAGCACGGCCATGCATTTCACAGTTTCTAGCTCTCTGAGTGGCCTTGTACAACTTTTAAGCATCTCATCCCGATTTATGGGAGGACAATCCCAATCTTGTGATCTTGAGATTAGACTTCGTTTGATAGGTGATTACCTGAGCGTTGCCTTTATAGCCTCCTTTTACGGTGCGACGGTTGGTAAACGTCAAAGCAACCAGTTCTCAAACAAGTAATCTCAAATCACTCAGGTATTGAGGATTTAGTGTCTAATAATTATAATGAAATTTACTTATGACAAATTTTCATCTCTTACAGTAAAGTTTCATAGGTCTTGTCCGATACTAGTCTTCCCAAAGTAAGTATCTATGCAAATGATTATGACATTGCCATGTCCACATAGTTCAAGAAACAGAACTACTAGTCATCTTGCATTCTAGTCGTCTAACGTTTTCTATTCGTCCAATTTTATAGAAAACTCCGACTAGGGACCATTTTCAACCTTTGACATTGAAGTTCACTTGATAGACATTTCTTAGTCACAGGACTGGTCCTGACAGTCTATCTTGAATATTTCGTCAAATTTGAAGGGACTCATCATTTAATACTAAACCAAGATTAAATGGAATATGAAAATACATTTCATATATGATAAATGTTCAACCCCAATGTTTTACAACCATGGGCCTCTAACCCATCTTTAAAACATTTCATGGAATTCAAAGCTATGCTTGATTTCCAGTGCTACAACGTGAGTGTTGCTTCTCACTTGTTGCATAGGTTTAGTTATCATGCTTTGCCAATCTTAATATCCTTTTCATCGAATGTTCTTCGAGATATGATGATAAGATCTTTTCGAGTTTGTTTATTATGTGATCTAGTCTTTCTTACTTCGATGGTGGTTTTACTCATTTTGCAATGAAGAACCATCAAGTTAGCAGACGTTTTTCTTGCTTCAAGAGTGGTTCTACGCATTTTTCAATGAAGAACCATCAAGCCAGCAGATAGGTGATCTACCCAAGTTCAGTGAAGAACTTTAAACAACCCTGTTTTATTGCTTCTTAGGCAATAATTACTTTTACTTCAACTGTATAGGTTGCTTAGTGATGCTTTGTTTGGATTTACCTATCCAAGCAGTTCATAGATATGTGGAAGACTCTCCAACTATATCTTAGAACATAGAAATTATTATTTTAATTTCCCACGCAACAACTCATGGTCTCCAACCCATGTTGCCATTTTCAAAACACGATGCTCTATAGCTCGTCCTTATCAATGGTTAACTCCAAAGGGTCTTGCTTGATCCTTTGCCAGTGTTTATGCGTGTAGCATCAATATTTAGCATATCTTTATTTCCTTGAATCAAGAACTATTCCTATGTACCTTTTCAAGTACCATAAGTATTCTTGATCTCAATCTAGTTGATCTTTACTTAGATCAATAGAGATTGGTATATGTTCGTCATGGCTAAAGTCATACGATACGTTTTTGGCGATCCTCATATTATATCATACATATCATGATAAATTCTTTTGCAGAATAATTCCCAATTGAATTCTATTCATGTAACTTTAGCTTATCTAGTTTCAGTAGATACTAAATCCAGCTAAATTCTTTGACATATAATATAGGTTAAGAATCTTATTTAGATCCTTTGATGTTTAACTTAGTAAATGCTTATACATAGTTCAAACATCCTTTACTTAGATTTATTCACATGGGTCGAATATCTCCAATGGAGACTTTCGTGTTTGATTTAGTAAATGCCATTACTTAATCCAAAACAATATCATAAGATCTTTGTAAATTGATCTTAATACCCAGTATGTACTAAGTTTCGCCATGGTCCATCATTGATGAATAATTTCAAATCTAAGTCATTAGCATTTGAATGTTATTTCACAATAGAGAGATATGTGTGTAATACACATAGGACCAATTAAGTTTTATGTACTCCCACTAAACTTCTTATATATCTATAAGAATCATGTACATTTTATGAAACTAAAATACTTATTAGCTTCACTTAAAATACAGTTCCAATTCCCAATTGCTTGCTTAAATCTGTACTTAGATTTTATAAGCTAGCTTTCCTTTTCAAGCATTTATTTGGATCCACAAATTCTATGACATACCATGTACATATTATATTCCAACATTTGATTGAGGAATACTTTTTGTCATCCAATTGCCATATGTACCAATATGCAATCATTGCTTGAATTATAGACTTAAGCATTACGATTTTGCATGAGGTTTCAACACAATCCATGCCATGAATTTGCTTGTAACCTTTAGCAACTAATCTAGCTTTGTGTGTGAACACAATTCCATGTTTGATGGTTTTTATCCTTAAAACAAACTTGCAACCAATAGGTGTGAAACTATTCTTGCAAATCAACAAAATTTAAATTTTGTCATCAAAACATTGAGTATGTTTTATGGCCTCTAACCATTTAAAACATTTGAGTCTATATATGGCCTCTAACCATTTTAGGGAATCTGGGTTTCGTCATAGCTTTCTTACAAGTCACAAACTCATTAATCTACATGATAATAGTTTGACTGCAAGTTGCAGGTTTCTTCACTATCTAATGGAAGAATCGCATAGCTTCAATGACCTGAACTCCATGTTTCTTCACTATCTAATAGAAGAATCTCATAGTTCCAGTGACTTGAACTCTATGCCTACTTGGGTATAGAACATCAAACAATAGAATATCAATAGCCACTTGAAAGTCCTTTGAATATTCTGTTCTCCTTGAAGCACTTGTAAAGTCTTATAAGAGATGTCTATTCTTTAAAGCCACTTCTAAAGTCCTTAAAGAATAAGTTCGGGTTTTCTGAAGCACTTCGAAAAGCCTCCGGAATGTCTGTTTATGTTTGTTGTTCGCCTCGAAGACTTTCGAGGTCTATTTTCTCCCACTTGTCATTTTGGAAACGAATTTCCAAAAAGGACATTATTTCGAGCAAACAAACATTATGTTCTCAAAAATTCGTGGTAGAAATAATACCCTTGTGTCTCATTTGAATAAATCACAATGAAACATATATCTAGACTTGGGCCTTAGTTTGTTGAATAACAAACACTAAGCTCCCATTGAGTTTAGCAACTCTTTAGATATATATAATTGAAAAGATATCCAGAAATTACTTTTCAATAGCTTTGACGAATTTGGTTTAGTTTGGTGGTAGTTGAGCATTTTGTTTTAGAAATTATAGGAAAAGTCTTTATGATTCATCATTGATCGAATCAAGTACTAATTGACTTCGATTATTCCAACTAAGATATGCCATATCTTATGGACCTAGATTGTGAAATTACAACACACAATCATTGATGATCATATTTGGTCTCAAGTAATCATCAACATGATCTAACCTAGATCTTTATGATTTCTTGCCAAGTGGATTTTATACTTCTGAATCTTTGAACTAGCCAAATAGATTCAACTTATATCACATTTGAGTAAATAAACCTATATTCACTCAAATCCATGTGAAATAATAAAGTCATAAAATCTTTCTTTAGCTTTGAACTCTATTGTCTAGGCGTTCTAACAATAGTTCATATCTTTTGTTACTTTCAACAAGTAAGACTTGTTGTCTTAAAATGATCTAGAAATCAATCAACTTTCAAAAGTCCATCAAAATAGAGCTTTTGAATGTTAACTTGTTGATATGGTCTAAGCAACAATGCCAAAGATTAGTGGAACTCAAATCAAGGGGTTGATTTGAACCTAGTAAAGTTCTTTAAAGAGTTGTTTGTTTTAATCAAGCATATTGACTCAACCTGTAATTGACCATTTCTTTCAAATAAACAAACAAACATTGTTTTTGTTTTTCTTGAATGTGAGTCTTTCTGTGTTTGAAAACAGAAATTTAGGTATGTTGATTATGGAACAAAATAGCCATTAAGTTCCAGCCTTGAAAGGACTTAAAACAAACTAGATGACCCTACAACTAATGTAGCATTGCCATGCTTCATTTCCCACTTGTAGGTCATTAGTGTATCCTAGCTTCCATTGTTTGAGTTATTACCGAAGTAAGAACCTCAAGCAGTATATGATACCAAGGAAGTTTGATTGCTAGGTCACTTCTCTTTAAACATAAACTTATAGGTAGAAACGGAATCGTAAATTCCTTTCATATGTTCCTCGTTTTCCTATTTCTTGTACCCTTTCTTATAGTCTTAAGAATTAAATTCTTTAGTGTTGACTTTTATACTTTGTTAGACATGTCCAATGTCACCCCAACAAGGTTCTTACCATTTAATTTATGTTGAATATTAAGTTTCAACTAGATGATCTTACCAGAAGCTTCTAAAGTTCTCTAAGCATCGATCTATTCGAATGTCTAGGGACTAGACTCATTCGAGAATTAAATGGACAAAGATATTAGGTTGTTAACCATTGGTAAAGCTGAGCGTATTAAACTCAATGCTTTATGATCTCAAAACTACAGTGTATTTCAAATTCACAAGCACCAATTGGTTTGTCATTCGACTTTGATGTTCGAAAACAACCATAAAAGTCGCTATAAGAAACGTACATTTTAAATTGCTCACTTTCTCTCATTTCCGTGAATCGTTCTTGAATTCACTACCAATCGAGGAAATTTACTGTTACCTTTCTAAAAGGATTTACCGCAGTGCAAGATATTTAATTATAAACAATAATTAAAACGTACATTGAAGCATGCAAAGTCTAAACATTTATCATGAATAATAACTTGAAAATGAAAGCAATCATGCAATTTAAACAAGTCATTAGCATTTTATTCGAATTATGTGTTCCGGCAGGTGTGAATAAAATGATTCCAAGATCCTAAAATCATTGAAGAACTAAGCACAGTTTGTCGACTTAATCCTAAAACATTTTAGGTAAGCAAAAGCCTTTTGCTAATAGTCTAGAAACTATTCTTGGTTGATAGGTACGTCTAAGAACTTATTAGGTAAACCTATCGATTTTGCCACGACATAAAAGGACTCCTTACTTATATCGTTGAGTTTCACCAAAACTAACATGTACTCACAATTATTTGTGTACCTTGCCCCTTTAGGACCAATAAGTAACACCTCGCTGAGCGAAAACTATTACTAGATTGATGTAAAGGATATCCAAGCAAGTGTATATTTTGGCATGGCACCTTTTAACTCAATTTTTAAGTTTGGAACTTAAGGCTCTTACTATGTTGGTTAGATTTTAAGTGAACTAAAATCCTTAATCATGCAACATAATCAAGCTTTTGATCTCATGCATTTTAAGACATATTTAAAAGCAATAAATAACTTAAAACATGCATAAGATAAATGTGATCTAGTATGGCCCGACTTCATCTTGAAGCATTAACTTCAAAGTCCGTCTTGAAAATCTCCGTGGGAGGCACCATTTTCTTCAAATAGGATAAGCTATAATTAAAACTAATTACAACTATTTGATGGTACGCAGACCATATTTGAATTGAAAAACAACTTTGGTACTTTAGACCAATTACATTCAAATTAATGGTACGCAGACCATATTTTCTATCCTATTTGGGCCATACTAGTCACTTCATAACCTGCAAAACAGTACATATACAATATATACCATTCACCCATTCATTATCATGAATGGCCCACATAGCTGGTTAGTAAAACACATTATGCATCACGTAAACATTTGCAGCATTTAATCAAGGGCACCAATAATCTACCAATTATTCAGTCCTTATTAATTCTAATCAAGTTGTTTTAACCTTAAGGATTTGTAGACCTAATCAAGAGTTTATGACTAAAAAGGGCTCCCACTCAAACCAATAAATTCATATGCTTTACTAATTTTAAACATAAAAATGTATTTCTAGTCTAACCGGAAACATACAAATTTAATTAAAATTTAAAGCTCATATAAATTTATAATTGAATCCAAAAGTTTAATTTAATTTCAGTCGTATTTAAATTAATTCATGATTTTAATTTTAGTAAAATAATTAGAATAAATAAAATTTATTATAATTACAATATTCAAAATTAAAATCCAAGAAAATAATTTAAATTATTAATTTTAAAATTAATTAAAATTACGTAAACTGAAAATTTCAAATTAAAATTTCAAAACGATCTAATCGCTACGCAAACACCTCACGCATCACACGCCCATGGGCCACACGCACACAGCCATCGCTGGCCATGTGCGCGCAGCCCATGCGCTGCGTCGCATAGCTGCTGCTTCTACCCTTCGCAAGCCATCGCACGAGTTGGTGCTCGCTGCGCGCGCGCCAGCGCTCGATGCACGCGAGCCATCGCTCGCTGTGCGCGCTCGCCAGCGCTCGCTGCGCGCGCTCCAGCGCTCGATGCACGCGAGCCATCGCTCGCTGTACGCGCTTGCCAGCGCTCGCCAGCGCTCGCTGTGCGCGAGCCATCGCTCGCTGGGCGCAGCACTCATGGCACGCAAGCTTGCGCTCGCTGCGCGCGAGGCTGCGCGCGCTTGCGCGAGGCAGTGCGCGTTGTGGCGCAGCTCGCTTGCTGCCCACACGCGACTGCCGTGCCTTGCCTTCGCCCATGCCCATTCGTCCAGTGCTCGTAGCCCACGACACAAGGCAGGGCTGCTGCCTTGTGCTCGTGCACCATGCCCTTGCTCATTGCATTCGTGCCGCACGGGCGACGAGCTCCCTTGCTCGTCGTCGCATGCCCGCACTATACAACACCCCTTAAGGGTAACACGTAGCGTCCATTGCTTTGTGCGTGCAAGTTATATGAACGAATCGCATAAAATTTAAAAAATTTATATTTAAAATTAATGACAAATTAATAAATAATATTAATTTCATAATTTTAGGGCGAAAAAATCGAAAATTTATTATTCAATTGATTTCCGATTAACATGGATTCAAGTCTAGGTCATAAAAATTTAAAATTTATCATAAATTTACAATTTTTATGGTGGTTTTTAATCATAGGTATCTAATTAAATAATAATTAATTATGAAAATCAAATTAATTCTAAATTATTCTAATTTTCAACAAATTAATCATAATTACAAATTAGATTGCATAATTAACAAGACTAGGCATTCAAACTTGTTAACATATACAGTAGGTCAATCAAAAATTTAAGATTTATCAACAAGAATCGCAAATATTTAATTTAACATCTTAAATTTACGAAATTTTGCATTCGAAAAACTAAAACCTTCGAAAAGTCATAGTTAGGCTTCAAATTTGAGAATTCTGCGTTCGGCAGAAAAATATTATTTTTGTCAAAATTTTAGAATGTCTTTTACATGCGGAATTGACACAAAAATCACTCGATTTGGATGAGTAACGAAGAAACTGCCGAAAAACTGCGTACATATAATTAAATAAACGCAATTTGTAATTAATTAACAATTACGAAAATTAATCACCCCTTTTAATTCTTGCAAATTTGTAATATTTAACCATGTTCATGCAATTTAGATTATGAAAATAATAAGAGGCTCGTGATACCACTGTTAGGTTATGATACATATGACAATTCATAAATCATGCGGAAAAACCATTTAGCCAGGAAAACATATTATTTACACATAATCATTTAGCATAGTTTAGATGCATACTCTTTGTTGCGTGCCTTCCCTAGCTGCGCCCGAACCGAACAAGAACAAGTCTTTAGGACTCCAAGTGTCGTCCCTCCGTAGATAGTCCACAGTACGTCCGGATCCGCCTTAAGATTGACCAACTAGAATCGCCCTTAAGGTACTAAAAATTTCGGCACTTTTGAGCAAGGAATGTGTCTGAATTTTTCTCTCAAAAACTCACTTTGAATACTTGAAAAACTTGTTATAAATTGTGAACCCAGGCCACATATTTATAGGGGTATGGAAAGAGAATTGGAATCGAATTAGGATACGAATTAATTAAATTAGAATCACAATAAAACTCTTATTTAATTAATTTATCAAATAGAATTAGGAATTTAATCATTAAACGAACCCTGTACGTTTTAGGTTTCGTATGTGAACACAAACACCCACGCACGCACAGCAGCCCACGAGGGGCGCCATGCGCGCGCGCGCACAGCCCGAGCATCGCAGCCCACGACTGCCGCAGCCTTGGGCGCGCGCTGGGCCTTCCTTGCGGTGGGCCTGGCGCAGCCTTGGGCTGGTGTGTTGTGGCGCGCGTTTCCCTTGCTGGACGTGGGCCTGGCTTCGTGCTGGGCCTTCGTCTAGCAAGCTCGTCCGATGCTAATTCGTACGACGCGCTTCCGATTAATTTTCCGATTCCGGAATTTATTTCCGATACGAACAATATTTAACATTTCCGATTCCGGAATTAATTTCCGTTTCGAACAAATATTTAATATTTCCGTTTCCGGAATTATTTTCCGATTCCGATAATATTTCCGATTCAGACAATATTTCCGTTTCCGGCAATATTTCCGATTCCGGCAATATTTCCATTTCCGATAATATTTTCCGATACGTACCATGTTTCCGTTTCCGGCAACATCTACGACTTGGATAATATTAATATTTCCGATACGATCCATATTTCCGTTTCCGGCAATATCATCGTTTCCGGAGTATTCATTTCTTGCCTGTGACGATCTCAGCTCCCACTGAAACCAAGATCCGTCGATTCCGAATATCCATAGATGGAGTATTTAATGCCATTAAATACTTGATCCGTTTACGTACTATTTGTGTGACCCTACGGGTTCAGTCAAGAGTAAGTTGTGGATTAATATCATTAATTCCACTTGAACTGAAGCGGCCTCTAGCTAGGCATTCAGTTCACTTGATCTCACTGAATTATTAACTTGTTAATTAATACTGAACCGCATTTATTAGACTTAACATTGAATGCATACTTGGACCAAGGGCATTATTTCCTTCAAGAAGGTGGGCGGGTCACGGCCATATTCTGAGTGCTCAGGCACAGGGCTAACTCCCCTGCTTGCTTGTGGACGAGAACCTTCTCCAGCTCTCCAGACGTTGGACCTGAGCGGCATTCTGCTTATCCGATTTACGCCTAGATTGAGGGGCCTCTGCCGAGCCGTCCTCTCGGCGTAGTAGATCAACATGTTCTTCCGAATTTCATCTTGCAGTGTAGTGCTCATCTGTTGTCGGAAGGTCTGATTCATTTGCTGTTGGAATCCTGTTAAAATCTCGCGTAGGGAGCCCACTGATACTGGCAAATCTAGATTTTCGTCCAACACGACGTCTCGGACGCTAGGGCTTAGATGGCCGCCTGGCGGAGACGCCTCGGTTATTGGTTCTTCTTCCACCACCACCTTAGCTTGCATTCGTCCTGGTGTGTTCCCTGCATTTGCAATTCGATTCGTTTCTTCAATGTGCCGTCTCTCTTCTTCACTAGCATGCTCTCTGTCAGGGTGTAGTTCGGCCATGACACTGTACCTCCCCACAGCCGGCGCCAAATGTTGTGGGAACTTTTACGGTGCTGACGTGGCACGCGCTCCTCGGAGGTATCAAGTATGACTTGGCATGAACTTCTGACAACCTGCAAAACAAGAATATTCCCGTAGGAATTTTCCCTCCGATGCTTAAGTAAGTATAAGCTAGAGAGATAAGTAATTTGTAGAGAGAAGGCAGAGCAAAGATAGGTTTTCTGTTGCTGAGCCAGAATTGATTGCCCTTTTACCTAGGGATCTGCACTATTTATAGTGCTAGGGTTACTCGGGAACTGGTCCCGCATGATTGAGAGTTTACGCAAGATTGGGACACGTGTCCTGCATTGGTTATGTAGGCTTGTTTAGGCCCAATGTGGACCTCTTTATCGTTTGGGCCTGGGCTCTGTGCAGTTTTGGAAAATGCCCGTAGGCAAGCTTTTGGGCTCTTTCTTCTGGGTTTTGATAGTGCAGTTAGGTGGCATTCTTTTAGGCCACATCACTAGGTTTGGAATTTTTTATTTTCTTGGAGGTTAAGGCATCATTTAGCGTCTAAAAACAAGCCTTTCTCGGGTTTTTGAATTCCGGTTTTACGGGACGGGGCCCGGCATGCTCGGTTTTGTGGGTCGGCGCCCGAATTTGACTTGCCTTATATGATTTTGAGTGGAAAAGGCCTAGTAAAACCAATGGGATGGTCTACTAGATGAGATTGTACTTGGATTTTGGAATTGGATTTGGAAAGTTGTATTTTGTACCGAGAACCGAAAGGGGAACGGTCTCGGGGGTTGGATTTTGGATCTTGAATTTTGGAAGCATTCTTAGCAATTGGGATTTCCGCCTGGAGTTGTTCCAATCACCTAATAAGGATAATGGTATCGTCATCATCCCAAAGGGGAGACACAAATTAGGTGTCTACAATGCATTTAATGTTAAGTCTAATAGATGCGGTTCAGTATTAATTAACAAGCTAATAATTCAGTGATATCAAGTGAGCTGAATGCCTAGCTAGAGGCCGCTTCAGTTCAAGTGTAATTAATGATATTAATCCACAACTTACTCTTGACTGAACCCGTTGGGTCACACAAATAGTACGTAAATGGATCAAGTATTTAATGGCATTAAATACTCCATCTATGATCTTCGGAATCGACGGATCTTGGTTTCAGTGGGAGCTAAGATCGTCAAAGGCAAATAAATGAATACTCCGGAAACGATGATATTGCCGGAAACGGAAATATGGATCGTATCGGAAATATAAATATTATCCAAGTCGTAGATGTTGCCGGAAACGGAAACATGGTACGTTTCGGAAAATATTATCGGAAATGGGAATATTGCCGGAATCGGAAATTGAAGGAAATAATGCCCTTGGTCCAAGTATGCATTCTATGTTAAGTCTAATAAATGCGGTTCAGTATTAATTAACAAGTTAATAATTCAGTGAGATCAAGTGAGCTGAATGCCTAGCTAGAGGCCGCTTCAGTTCAAGTGGAATTAATGATATTAATCCACAGCTTACTCTTGACTGAACCCGTAGGGTCACACAAATAGTACGTAAACGGATCAAGTATTTAATGGCATTAAATACTCCATCTATGAATATTCGGAACCGACGGATCTTGGTTTCAGTGGGAGCTAAGATCGTCACAGGCAAGAAATGAATACTCCGGAAACGATGATATTGCCGGAAACGGAAATATGGATCGTATCGGAAATATAAATATTATCCAAGTCGTAGATGTTGCCGGAAACGGAAACATGGTACGTATCGGAAAATATTATCGGAAATGGAAATATTGCCAGAATCGGAAATATTGCCGGAAACGGAAATATTTTCGGAATCGGAAATATTACCGGAATCGGAAAATAATTCCGGAAACGGAAATATTAAATATTTATTCGAAACGGAAATTAATTCCGGAATCGGAAATATTAAATATTGTTCGTATCGGAAATGAATTCCGGAATCGGAAAATTTAATCGGAAGCGCATCGTACGAATAAGCATCGGACGAGGCCTGCCGGACGAGGCCCAGCACGAAGCCAGGCCATCGCCCAGCAAGCCAAGCGCGCCGCACAAACAGCCACGCCAGGCCCAGCGCAAGGCCAGGCCCAGCAGGCTGCGCAGCGCGCGCGGGCGCTGCGTGGGCTGCTGCTCGCGCGCACGCATGGGGGCCCATCGTGGCTGCCGTGCGTGTGTGTACAAGTGTTTGTGTTCGTGCACGTTTCCTAAAACATGCAGAGTTCGGTTAATGATTAAATTCCTAATTCTATTTGATAAATTAATTAAATTAGAGTTCTTGTAGGATTCTAGGTTTAATTAATTTGTATCTGAATAGGATTTCGATTCCCTTTCCATACCCCTATAAATATGAGTCTAGGGCTCACAATTTATAACAAGTTTCAAAGTATTCAAAAGTGAGTTTTTGAGAGAAAATTAAAACACACATCTTGCTCATAAAAGTGCCGAAATTTTCTAGTACCTTAAGGGCGATTCTAGTTGGTCAATCTTAAGGCGGATCCGGACGTGCTGTGGACTATCTACGGAGGGACGACACTTGGAGTCCTAAAGACTTGTTCTTGTTCGGTTCGGGCGCAGCTAGGGAGGGCACGCAACAAAGAGTATGCATCTAAATTATGCTATATGATTATGTGTAAATAATATGTTGTCCTGGGTTAATGGTTGTTTCCGCATGATCTATGTAATGTCATATGTATCATAACCTAACAGTGGTATCACGAGCCCATTATTATTTTCATAATCTAAATTGCATGAACATGGTTAAATATTACAAATTTGCAAGAATTAAAAGGTGTGATTAATTTTCGTAATTGTTAATTAATTGCAAATTGCGTTTATTTAATTATACGTACGCAGTTTTTCGGCAGTTTCTTCGTTACTCATCCGAATTGAGTGATTTTTGTGTCAATTCCGCATGTAAAAGGCATTCTAAAATTTTGACAAAATTAGTATTTTTCTGCCGAACCCAGAATTCTCAAATTCGAAGCCTAACTATGACTTTTCGAAGGTTTTAGTTTTTCGAATGCAAAATTTCGTAAATTTAAGATGTTAAATTAAATATTTGCGATTCTTGTTGATAAATCTTGAATTTTTGATTGACCTACTGCATATGTTTAACAAGTTTGAATGCCTAGTCTTGTCAATTATGCAATCTAATTTGTAATTATGATTAATTTGTTGAAAATTAGAATAATTTAGAATTAATTTGATTTTCATAATTAATTGTAATTTAATTAGAAACCTATGATTAAAAACCACCATAAAAATTGTAAATTTATGATAAATTTTAAATTTTTATGACCTAGGCTTGAATCCATAACAATCGGAAATCAATTGAATAATAAATTTTCGATTTTTCGCCCTAAAATTATGAAATTAATAATAGTTATTAATTTGTCATTAATTTTATAAATTTTAAATTTTTATGCAATTCGTTCATATAACGTGCACGCACAAAGCAATGGACGCTTCGTGTTACCCTTAAGGGGTGTTGTATAATGCGGGCATGCGACGACGAGCAAGGGAGCTCGTCGCCCGTGCGGCACGAATGCAATGAGCAAGGGCGTAGTGCACGAGCACAAGGCAGCAGCCCTGCCTTGTGTCGTGTGCCACGAGCAATGGACGAATGGGCATGGGCGAAGGGCGAGCCAAGGCAGTCGCGTGTGGGCAGCAAGCGAGCTGCGCCACAACGCGCGCTGCCTCGCACAAGAGCGCGCAGCCTCGCGCGCAGCGAGCGCAAGCTCGCGTGCCACGAGCGCTGCGCCCAGCATTGCTCGCGCGCACAACGAGCGAGGACTCGCGCGCACAGCCAGCATTGCTCGCGCGCACAGCGAGCGATGTCGCCCGCCCAGCGAGCGATGTCGCGCGCCCAGCGAGCGATGGCTCGCGCGCCCAGCGAGCGATGTCACGCGCCGAGCGAGCGATGTCGCGCGCGCACTGCGAGCGATAGCTCGCGTGCGATGAGCGCTGGCGCGCGCAGCGAGCACCAATGCGTGTGGAGGCTTGCGATGGGGATGCAGCAGCTATGCGACGAGCGCATGGGTTGCGCGCACATGGCCAGCAATGGCTGTGTGCGTGCGGCCCATGGGCGTGCAACGCGTAGGGTGTTTGCGTTACGATTAAAGATCGTTTTGAATGTTTAATTTGAAAATTTCAGTTCACGTAATTTTAATTAATTTTAAAATTAATAATTTAAATTATTTTCTTGGATTTTAATTTTGAATATTGTAATTATAATTAATTTTATTTATTCTAATTATTTTACTAAAATTAAAATCATGAATTAATTTAAATACGACTGAAATTAAATTAAACTTTTGGATTCAATTATAAATTGATATGAGCTTTAAATTTTAATTAAATTTGTATGTTTCCGGTTGGACTAGAAATACATTTTTATGTTTAAAATTAGTAAAGCATATAAATTTATTGGTTTAAGTGGGAGCGCTTTTTAGTCATAAACTCTTGATTAGGTCTACAAATCCTTAAGGTTAAAACAACTTGATTAGAATTAATAAGGACTGAATAATTGGTAGATTATTGGTGCCCTTGATTAATTGCTGCAAATGTTTACGTGATGCATAATGTGTTTTACTAACCAGCTATGTGGGCCATTCATGATAATGAATGGGTGAAAGGTATATATTGTATATGTACTGTTTTGCAGGTTATGAAGTGACTAGTATGGCCGAAATAGGATAGAAAATATGGTCTGCGTACCATTAATTTGAATGTAATTGGTCTAAAGTACCAAAGTTATTTTTCAATTCAAATATGGTCTGCGAACCATCAAATAGTTGTAATTAGTTATAGCTTATCCTATTTGAAGAAAATGGTGCCTCCCACGGAGATTTTCAAGACGGACTTTGAAGTCAAAGCTTCAAGATGAAGTCGGGCCATACTAGATCACATTTATCTTATGCATGCTTTAAGTTATTTATTGTTTTAAATATGTCTTAAAATGCATGAGATCAAAAGCTTGATTATGTTGCATGATTAAGGATTTTAGTTCACTTAAAATCTAACCAACATAGTAAGAGCCTTAAGTTCCAAACTTAAAAAAAAATTGAGTTAAAAGGTGCCATGCCAAAATATACACTTGCTTGGATATCCTTTACATCAATCTAGTAATAGTTTTCGCTCAGCGATGTGTTACTTATTGGTCCTAAAGGGGCAAGGTACACAAATAATTGTGAGTACATGTTAGTTTTGGTGAAACTCAACGATATAAGTAAGGAGTCCTTTTATGTCGTGGCAAATTCGATAGGTTTACCTAATAAGTTCTTAGATGTACCTATCAACCAAGAATAGTTTCTAGACTATTAGCAAAAGGCTTTTGCTTACCTAAGATGTTCTAGGATTAAGTCGACAAACTGTGCTTAGTTCTTCAATGATTTTAGGATCTTGGAATCATTTTATTCACACCTGCCGGAACACATAACTTGAATAAAATGCTTAATAAACATTGAATTATGCATGTATGCTAGAATTTAAGTTTATTAAGAGAAACTGTGAATGGTTATTTATTTGTTTATTCTTTTCAACTGTAGTTTTAATATGGCAAACAACAATCAAAACATCATCATGGGTTCTGAGCTTATGGTCAAGCTGAACCTGACAAATTTTCTTGAATGGGAAGCTAAGCTAGTTGAAATAGTCAAACTCAATGGACTTGAGTATGTATTGTCACATCCCATGCCAAGCTACTATGCCAGAGACATGACCCCTGAGAGATTTTACGCCTGGGATGCGGATCTCAAAAAGGTTATGAGTCTCATGCTGAACAATATCCCTGATGATTGGGCTAAAAGGTTTGTAGCCTATGAACCTTTTACGCTCATCAAGAATCTGAGGGATATCTGTCGTGGAAGTACGGAGGACAGGGACCTGAACGTCCATGAGTTGATTGAATCAATGTCTGGTCTAAAGGTTAGTTCTCCCAACAGGTGTTATAGGATGGAGGTCCAAGAAACACATGTTCAGCTCCTTCGCACTAAACAGAGGGTAGGCGTCCCACTGAGGTTCCATGTGGATCTTATGTGTTCATATTTTGATCGCCTAAGTCTACTAGGAACACCAATAAGCGAAAGGATGGCAGTCTCTGTCTTGCTCAATTCACTACACAGTGGGTTTGGTCGCTTCAAGCAACTATACCTAAGTGAACCAAGAGAAGAAACAGTTGCAGAATTTATTCACCTTGTCAGAAAGGCTGAAATAGTACTGGACTGTGAAGCCAAAGATTTACTCAAGGCTAGAAAGAGACCATTCAAGAAAGGTGGAAAGTCCAAGGGCAATGCTAAATCAAAGCAGGACAAGTCCACATCAAGCTGTCTTTATTGTGATGGAATAGGCCATTACAAAAGAGAATGTCCACTTCTAAAGGAAGATCAGAAGAACGGAACAGTCGTTCCATCTTCAGGTATTTTCGTTATAGACTGTATACTTGCTAAATCAACTTCTTGGGTATTAGATACAGGTTGTGGCTCACACTTATGTTCCAATCCACAGGGACTAAGAAGAAGTAGAAAGTTAAGCAAGGGTGAAGTCGACCTACGAGTGGGAAATGGAGCACGGATTGCTGCATTAGCTGTAGGAACTTACTATTTGTCGTTGCCCTCCGGGCTAGTTTTGGAACTGGAAGAATGTTTCCATGTTCCAAGTCTTACTAAAAACATCATTTCAGTTTCTTGCTTAGATGCTAAGGGATTTTCCTTTTTAATAAAAGACAATAGTTGTTCGTTTTATTTTAAAGAGATGTTTTATGGATCTGCTAGATTAGTCAATGGACTTTATTTATTAGATCACGACAAACAAGTATATAACATAAATACCAAAAAGGCCAAAAAGGATGATTCAGATCTCACCTATCTGTGGCATTGTCGATTAGGCCATATAAACTTGAAACGCTTAGAAAGACTTCAAAGGGAAGGAATTCTAGAACCATTTGACTTAGAGGATTATGGTAAATGCGAATCATGTTTACTCGGCAAAATGACAAAGCAACCTTTCTCTAAAGTTGGAGAAAGAGCAAATGAACTATTGGGTTTAATCCATACAGATGTATGTGGACCAATGAGTACAAATGCTAGAGGTGGTTTCAGCTACTTTATCACTTTCACTGATGACTTCAGTAGGTATGGTTATGTCTACCTAATGAAGCATAAGTCTGAATCCTTTGACAAATTCAAGGAATTTCAGAGTGAAGTAGAGAATCAATTAGGCAAGAAGATTAAGGCACTGCGGTCTGATAGAGGCGGTGAATATCTGAGCTATGAATTTGATGACCATCTGAAAGAATGTGGAATTCTATCAGAATTGACTCCTCCTGGAACACCACAATGGAACGGTGTGTCAGAACGGAGGAACAGAACCTTGCTAGACATGGTCAGGTCAATGATGGGTCAGGCCGAACTTCCATTAGAATTTTGGGGACATGCACTAAATACAGTTGCACTCACTATAAACAGAGCTCCGTCTAAAGCTGTCGAAAAGACTCCATACGAATTATGGTTTGGAAAGCCTCCAAATGTGTCTTTCCTTAAGATTTGGGGATGTGAAGTATACGTCAAACGATTAATTTCAGACAAACTTCATCCAAAATCTGACAAATGTATCCTTGTGGGCTAACCAAAGGAAACAAAGGGGTATTACTTCTACAATACATCTGAGAACAAAGTGTTTGTTGCTCGAGATGGTGTCTTTTTGGAGAAGGATCACATTTCCAAAATGACAAGTGGGAGAAAAGTAGACCTCGAAGAAATTCGAGTCGAACAACAAACTCTAGAGAATGCTCAAGATGACATTCAGGATGAAACTCAGAGATCTTTAGAAGAATCTGGTGAGAATCATGGTCAATCTAGAAATGTTACCCCGCGTAGATCGCAAAGATATAGATCTCAACCGGAAAGGTACTTAGGTATTTTGACGAACGAGAGCTATGACGTTCTATTACTTGAAAGTGATGAACCTGCGACTTACAAGCAAGCTATGACGAGCCCTAGCTCCAAGCAGTGGCAAGAAGCCATGCAATCTGAATTAGACTCCATGTCTGAAAACCAAGTATGGGATTTGGTCGATTTGCCAGATGGCTACCAAGCCATTGGAAGCAAATGGGTTTTCAAACTGAAAAAGGACAAGGATGGGAAACTTGAAGTTTTCAAAGCTAGATTGGTCGCAAAAGGTTACAGGCAAGTCCACGGTGTGGATTACGATGAAACCTTTTCACCAGTTGCAATGCTAAAGTCTATTCGAATAATGTTAGCAATCGCTGCATATTACGATTACGAAATATGGCAGATGGATGTCAAAACTGCTTTCTTAAACGGCGTTTTAACAGAAACTGTGTTTATGACACGGCCTGAAGGTTTTGAGGATCCAAAGAATGCTAAAAAGGTATGCAAGCTAAAGAAGTCAATCTACGGATTGAAGCAGGCATCCAGGAGCTGGAATATACGTTTTGATGAAGCAGTCAGTGACTTTGGTTTCATCAAGAACGCGGACGAATCTTGTGTATACAAGAAGGTCAGTGGGAGCAAAATTGCTTTCCTAGTATTATATGTCGACGACATATTGCTTATCGGAAATGACATTCCTATGTTGAACTCTGTCAAGATTTGGCTTGGGAAATGTTTTTCGATGAAGGATCTAGGAGAAGCACAGTACATATTGGGCATCAAGATTTACAGAGATAGATCTAAAAAGATGATTGGACTTAGTCAAAGCACTTATATCAATAAGGTGCTTGATAGGTTCAAGATGGCGGACTCCAAGCGAGGCTACCTACCCATGTCTCATGGAATGACTCTAAGCAAGACTCAGTGCCCAAAAACACTTGATGAGCGTAGACGAATGAATGGGATTCCATATGCATCATTGATTGGTTCAATAATGTATGCTATGATATGTACACGCCCGGATGTTGCGTACGCACTCAGTGCTACGAGTAGATACCAGTCAGACCCAGGAGAGGCGCATTGGACTGCTGCCAAGAATATTCTGAAGTACCTGAAAAGGCACAAAGATGACTTCCTGGTCTATGGTGGAGATGATGAATTAATTGTTAAAGGCTATACGGACGCAAGTTTCCAAACCGACAAAGATGATTTTAGATCACAGTCTGGGTTTGTCTTCTGCCTCAACGGAGGAGCAGTAAGCTGGAAAAGTGCTAAGCAAAGCACCATTGCGGATTCTACAACTGAAGCGGAGTACATTGCTGCACATGAAGCAGCAAAGGAAGCTATATGGCTAAGGAAGTTCATAGGAGAACTTGGTGTAGTCCCCTCCATTAAAGGACCAATAGCCCTGTATTGTGATAATAACGGAGCTATTGCACAGGCAAAAGAGCCTAGACACCACCAGAGAGTCAAGCATGTACTTCGTAGATTTCACCTTCTACGAGAGTTCGTTGAAAGAAAAGAAGTCGAGATAAGCAAAATTGGAACTGATGACAACATATCAGATCCATTAACTAAACCTCTGCCGCAGGCGAAGCACAACTCGCACACTGCAGCTATGGGAATCAAGCATATTGGAGAATGGCTTTGATGTCTCTGTTTAATGTTTTAAAGTTTTAGAGTTTAAATCTTTGTAAAACATTATTGGTTAATCATTCACAATAAATGAAATGAATTCATTTTTCCATTTAATTTGTGGTTTATTAAATGATGAGTCCCTTCAATTTGACGATATATTCAAGATAGACTGTCAGGACCAGTCCTGTGACTAAGAAATGTCTATCAAGTGAACTTGAATGTCAAAGGTTGAAAATGGTCCCTAATCGGAGTTTTCTATAAAATTGGACGCATAGAAAACGTTAGACGATTAGAATGCAAGATGACTAGTAGTTCTGTTTCTTGAACTATGTGGACATGGCAATGTCATAATCATTTGCATAGATACTTACTTTGGGAAGACTAGTATCGGACAAGACCTATGAAACTTTACTGTAAGAGATGAAAATCTGTCATGAGTAAATTTCATTAAATTATTAGACACTAAATCCTCAATACCTGAGTGATTTGAGATTACTTGTTTGAGAACTGGTTGCTTTGACGTTGACCAACCGTCGCACCGTAAAAGGAGGCTATAAAGGCAACGCTCAGGTAATCACCTATCAAACGAAGTCTAATCTCAAGATCGCAAGATTGGGATTGTCCTCCCATAAATCGGGATGAGATGCTTAAAAGTTGTACAAGGCCACTCGGAGAGCTAGAAACTGTGAAATGCATGGCCGTGCTCGGATGAATCATAGGCTATGATTATCTGTTTATTTGATCAGTTGAACTCTGAAACCGATGAACACCTCTGGACGTAATAAGGATGACAACTCTTACCTTATGTTCAAGAGCAAGCATCGAGCGACAAAGGAATTAGGAAATGCACACTTGTCCCTAAGGACAAGTGGGAGACTGAAGGAAATAATGCCCTTGGTCCAAGTATGCATTCTATGTTAAGTCTAATAAATGCGGTTCAGTATTAATTAACAAGTTAATAATTCAGTGAGATCAAGTGAGCTGAATGCCTAGCTAGAGGCCGCTTCAGTTCAAGTGGAATTAATTATATTAATCCACAGCTTACTCTTGACTGAACCCGTAGGGTCACACAAATAGTACGTAAACGGATCAAGTATTTAATGGCATTAAATACTCCATCTATGAATATTCGGAACCGACGGATCTTGGTTTCAGTGGGAGCTAAGATCGTCACAGGCAAGAAATGAATACTCCGGAAACGATGATATTGCCGGAAACGGAAATATGGATCGTATCGGAAATATAAATATTATCCAAGTCGTAGAAGTTGCCGGAAACGGAAACATGGTACGTATCGGAAAATATTATCGGAAATGGAAATATTGCCAGAATCGGAAATATTGCCGGAAACGGAAATATTATCAGAATCGGAAATATTACCGGAATCGGAAAATAATTCCGGAAACGGAAATATTAAATATTTGTTCGAAACGGAAATTAATTCCGGAATCGGAAATATTAAATATTTTTCGTATCGGAAATGAATTCCGGAATCGGAAAATTTAATCGGAAGCGCGTCGTACGAATAAGCATCGGACGAGGCCTGCCGGACGAGGCCCAGCACGAAGCCAGGCCATCGCCCAGCAAGCCAAGCGCGCCGCACAAACAGCCACGCCAGGCCCAGCGCAAGGCCAGGCCCAGCAGGCTGCGCAGCGCGCACAGCGCGCACAGCACGCGCAGCGCGCAGCGCGCGCGGGCGCTGCGTGGGCGCTGCGTGGGCTGCTGCTCGCGCGCACGCATGGGGGCCCATCGTGGCTGCCGTGCGTGTGTGTACAAGTGTTTGTGTTCGTGCACGTTTCCTAAAACATGCAGAGTTCGGTTAATGATTAAATTCCTAATTCTATTTGATAAATTAATTAAATTAGAGTTCTTGTAGGATTCTAGGTTTAATTAATTTGTATCTGAATAGGATTTCGATTCCCTTTCCATACCCCTATAAATATGAGGCTAGGGCTCACAATTTATAACAAGTTTCAAAGTATTCAAAAGTTAGTTTTTGAGAGAAAATTAAAACACACATCTTGCTCATAAAAGTGCCGAAATTTTCTAGTACCTTAAGGGCGATTCTAGTTGGTCAATCTTAAGGCGGATCCGGACGTGCTGTGGACTATCTACGGAGGGACGACACTTGGAGTCCTAAAGACTTGTTCTTGTTCGGTTCGGGCGCAGCTAGGGAGGGCACGCAACAAAGAGTATGCATCTAAATTATGCTATATGATTATGTGTAAATAATATGTTGTCCTGGGTTAATGGTTGTTTCCGCATGATCTATGTAATGTCATATGTATCATAACCTAACAGAAATATTGCCCGAAACGGAAATATTGTCAGAATCGGAAATATTATTGGAATCGGAAAATAATTCCGGAAACGGAAATATTAAATATTAGTTCGAAACGGAAATTAATTCCGGAATCGGAAATGTTAAATATTGTTTGTATCGGAAATGAATTCCGGAATCGGGAATTTAATCGGAAGCGCATCGTACGAATTAGCATCGGACGAGACTTGCTAGACGAAGGCCCAGCACGAAGCCAGGCCCGCGTCCAGCAAGCCCAAGCTCCCAACACACACGCTGCCAAAGCCTCTCCAGTCCTAGCGCAAGGCCAGGCCCAGCAAGGCATGGCGCGTGCGCTCGTGGGTTGCGAGCTACGCATGCTCGTGTGGGCCGCAAGGCCTACGCGGGTCGTGTGGTAGGCTCGTGGTCGTACGACGTTTGTGTTCGAGAAGAATCCTAAAACTATTAGAATTCGTTCTATGATTAAATCCTAATCCTAATAGATAGAATTAGTTTAAATAGAGTTTTGATAGAATTCTAAATTAAACTAATTGGTATCCTAATAGGATTCTAAATCCTTTTCCATGACTCTATAAATATGTGCCTAGGTTCACAATTTATATATACGAATTCAAGTATTCAAAGGTAAGATTTTCAAGCAAAAATCAGCCAAACACTTGCCCTACATTAGCCGAAAATTATAAGTACCTTAAGGGCGATTCTAGTTGGTCAAGCTTAAGTCGGATCCGGACGTGCAGTGGACTATTTACGGAGGGACGACACTTGGAGTCCTAAAGACTTGTTCTTGTTCGGTTCGGGCGCAGCTAGGGAGGGCATGCTACAAAGTGTATGCATTTAAATTATGCTAATTGATTATGTGCAATTAATATGATTCCTGGCATATAGGTTTTTCCGCATGATTTATGTTTTTCCATATGTATCATAACCTAACAAGGGAGTTCTGAAAATTTGTGGGGGTTTAATGAGGGGTGTATTTATAGTTTTTCCTCCCCTCATGGGCTAGGTTTTGGAGTTTTGAGTTGGGCTTGCTTTCGGGCTTAACTAAAATCAATCCTTGCAAGCCTTGTTGGGTTTGACAATGAAATTGGACTGGGCTTAGATTAGAATTAAATTCGTTTTCAAAATACGACCTAACAATTCCCGAATAAATAAATTCGTTTAATTTATTTAATAAAAATCCGTCTTTGGTAAATAATTAATAATTAAATTATTTAAAATGAAATATATTTAATTCTCATTAAATGCAATTAAATTCGTAAAAATCTTTATAAATACAATAAAAATATATTTATAAATTACGAAAAATACGAGGTATTACAGTTAATTTTTTGAGCTTTAGTTAAGATTTCAACTGTTTTAGTTTCTTTATTTTGCGTTTTAGTTAAACTTTAGTTTTAGTTAAGAATTTTTGGGTATTATTTATGATTTGAGAAGTCGTAGTTACATAGGTTTTTTTGAGTACTATCGGAATTACTCTAATATGTGAATGACAAGTGTGAATGACAAGTGTGTGAATGACAAGTGTGTGATATTTACATCAATTGTGTGATTGACATTGAAAGGCGAGCACCTCCTCGCCTCTTCAAGGGTACGTATAAGTGTACAACTTCATCTATTAAACCAAATTTCACAAATTCATAAAACTGACATCAAAAGGCACTGATAATTTGTTGTTTATATCCAAAAATAAAATGCATAAAGGTAACTAAAGCACTTTATTTCATAACTAAATATAAAAAATTATAACTAAAACAAAAATCTATACGAAAAACTATTGGAGTACTTCATTTTTTTTTGTAATCCACTGAAATACATCTACATCGAGGCTTGTGACTCCATTCCTCACTCCGACATCCTCGCCGCCGCCTAATTCACCATCCTATGCTCTCTGGTGGCAGCATCCCAATCTATTTGATAGCACGGTGGGAGAGAATCCACCGGTGACAGGTGGCGAGACTGAAGAAACAATGGCAACATCAAGTTCAACTCATAAACGAATTCAATTAAAAACCACAACCACCGCAACGAATCAGAGGCAAATAAAAAATCTAATAAAACCTAAATTCAGTGCAATTGATTGGTTCCAAGAACACGATCTAGCCAAAATAAAGATTATTAATTCGGCACAATTGTAAACATTAAATCAAAATTCAAATAACCTAAATCAAAACCCTAAATACAAAATCATAATCCAAAGTAAAAACTCTAGCATACTTATTCAGGTACTTGGACGATGGAGATCGCCGGTGAGTTCGATCGTTCGAAGAGGGAGAAAGGTCGGCGGCGACGACGAGCATGATGGTGGTGATGGTTGTCTTCTACGACGAGGAAGGAAGCTTAGCACGCTGAGAGGAGAGGAGAGAGATCGACCGGGCGTTTCAGCTACACCAGGTGACGGCCATGGTGTAGGTGGTTTGGCGATTCGATCTTCTTGGTGGAGGAAATTTTGAGGAAAGGGAGAGATTCGGGTTGCAGAGAAAAGGATGAGAGAAGAGAATGAAGAAGAACCGTGAGCAGAAAATGAGGGGAGAGAGAAAAAAAATTATATTTATACCGCGCGTGGTTATCTCATCTGGTCTTTCCTACAAGCGCCGTAAGGCGGTCCTACCGAAAAGTTACTGAACATCCAATACTTATTCTTCTTTTCTATACATATTGTAGCATTAGTTTTTTTGTACTGAGATTTGACTCGGAAAAATAATTCATTCTATTACATTATACTAAAACAAAAATCAGGAATGACACGTGCCACTTTCTAATGGAAAAAATTGGCGAAAAAAATTCCGCCAATGTTTTTTTTCCTTTTTTAATTCATTTATTTGTTTCAATAACTTTTTATGGAAAATATTTAGTATATTTGACTAAAATTTAATTAATCTTTTGAAATTCTGTCAAAGTCTTTTGTACTCCATACTACTTTATTTTCGAACAATTTTTTGTACTCGAATATTTTATAAAAAATGGTCAAAATATAATTTTATAATATCCATGCGTGCACGGGACCTAAGCTAGCTAGTTATAAATTCAAGTCAATTTACACTTAAACAGAAAAAAAAAACCTAAACAGTCAACTCGTTTATGATAAAGTAAGCAGACCGATTGGGTTGGGAAAATCTCAACTCGTTTATAAATGGGTCGACCTAATTCCGACCCAATCCAACCCAACCCATTGCCACCTCTACATAAGAGCAATACAAAGTCCAAATGGGGGAGGGGAGACTCAAAGCTGTGACATAACATACTAGTCTTATATGCACACGATGCGTGCGAGATTTTATAAAAACTTAAAATTGTATTACTTATTACATGAAAAAGAGTCTAAATCTTAGTGACAAAGTAAAGAAATTAATTAAATCAATTTTCCCCAACAGTAACTGAGTATTTGACTGTGAAGACCTTAATTGTAACAAAGTCTAGTCGTTTGGATTTCAGTTACTGTTGGGGAAAAGTAGGAAGAATCACTGATAAGGTCTACACTCAGTGCACTCTCTATAACTTTCACCACAGTAGACAGTTAGACACATAGTAGGCCTTCTTGCTGCATCAGTAGTTCTACTTCTTTGCCATTTTGCTGCATATCATTGCTGTCAAGAAGATCAGTTAACTGGTGTGCCTCAGCCTCCCTTACTGCAGCACCATATTATTTAGCCTTCTTCTGCAGGTGCAAGGTGCTCTCAAGTTCCCCTCATTTGTGTCATCTGCATATTCGTCGACACAACACTTGGTTATATAATGAAACGGTTGCATACGATAGTTAATGTACGATATGCATATCAATATAAACAGTCACAACACTTTGAAAAAACTATGATTTGAAGAGATTGAATATTGGGATAGAGACAAACAGTTGATTTTACATTATACTGGAAAATGAAACCAAATTGCACAATTTAATTCAGAAAATGTAGCCAGAAAATTAACAAAATTGAAGCGATTGCAGCTATTGAAATTATACGGATTAACAACGAACATATCATGAGAAACATCTACAAACAGTTAATAGAGTCCATATCCCTGGAACCAAAGTAGTTGATATACCCCTTCTTTGCATTATGGCGTGTAATCTTATCCAATTTTGGGATTCCAAACGTAAGGGTCTTCCCAGTTCCTGTCCTCGCACGACCAATCATGTCACAGCCCTACATTGCAGGTTTAAAGCAGCTTTCTGCACCAAATTCAAAGAAAAAAAAATTAGCCCATATCCTTGTTAACATAGTTCGACTTCAAAGTAAAATCTATGATATTATCATGGTACTTTATGTCTACACTTTAGAGAAATAGAATCTTACAAAACAAAATTGGCACCCAAAACAACGGTGATGCATACGAATGAATGAAAATCTCTCCCTGTGAATTCACCGCCAAACTTATATTAATCGGAGATATTGAGAAATAAAGAATTAAAAAAAAGACACTGTCATTTCATTTTGTTCTTGGTGTGACAAATTCGGACACAACCAAATTGCCAATTTGTCTATATTCTGAACAGCTACGTTAAGCTTCAGAAATAAGAGCAGCAAGAACTCAAATCAGTAAGGCACCCTAACTGCAGATGTCTACATGGTAATCCATAAACTTCGAGGGTCCAATTCAAGTATTCTAAAGATTAAAAAACTCCGTCATCCAATAGCCAGAGAGTAACGATGAATCTGCAGCTTTTTTACACTCACACACCTCATCTCTTTTTCTATCCGGTGTGTATTCCCAAGTGAACTAACCTATTATATCCATGTTTCACTAAATCACTACAGTTCCTAAGCAAGCTCCTAACATATGTTACCGAAATGTCCCTCCCCTCTTAGGCCACAACTCAAAATCCAGTGAGTGATCAAAATTGTAACAGGCCAAAATGATCCACACTCGACAATCTTTTTAAAAAAGTATCAAGCTAAAACATTTTATACTCATAATTAGCTATTTAAACACAATATCAACCAAAATTATTCTCCACCACTGAACATTGTCCCCAATTTGTCATAACAACAACAAAAATCACACATAAAGTGAAAGAAATTAACCTTCAAAGTGTCGGTAATCTGACGACCTTGAAGTCCATCCTTCTGCAAAGTCCATTTATTCTCCGCACTTTTCTTCTTGGAGAAATTCGGCAATCCAATCACAACTCAAAGCCAAGGCACAGAAGCAACATACACATCAAAGAAATTAACTGAATTAAACACACCATACACTCAACATTTATAGTACCACATTAGTACCACCATACATTGACCAAATTTCCATCTCCCCATTTCAGATGCACAAACAAAAATAACTATGGAAACAAAGGAATGAGCAATCCACTAATATCTCGCATCAAATTCATGTGATATATCCGATCTAATGTTGACATGAATTCAATATATCAAGAATGAATATATCACATGAATTAAAATCTATGAATTACAGAAATTAGTACTTATTTCTAACAGGATGAACCATAAATGACTGCATTCCTTCAGCAAACCAATAATACACATGATCGGGCAGACACGACATAAATCACATTTTCTCCAGGAAGTCCAGGCTAAATTTGAATATATACATCTAGTCTTATATGCACGCGATAATTCTCTATTTTTGAGGTCGATTTTAATTCTCTAGTCTTATACGCTAACGTGTAGGTTTGAATATATCACATGAATTAAAATCTATGAATTACAGAATTAGTACTTATTTCTAATAAAATGTACACTTTTCGTGATTTATCTAATTTCAATCCTGAACAAATCTATATTATATTCAAATGATTTTTCAGCAACAAACAGCAAGAAATTGACAGATTGCAATTACCCAGAAAAAAAAATCGATTTTTTTTTTATCCAAAATCCCAGCAAATGCAGGTCAAGCTATCAAATATTAGAGTCCTACCCAATTTCACATTGCTTAATTCAAATAAATCTAACAATTTCAAGAACAATCACACTGGAAAAAAGAAAAAGTTCCAATTTTTTTTTGAACAATCACCGCCGTCGCCAAACCCGAAGAAATTAAGAGAGGGAGGGAGCTTACCTCTTTGAAAGCGAGAAATTTAGGGTATGTGCTCGCGATGATGTATGGGCGAGGTCGGCGGACCAAATTTATACTCCAATTGAACTTGAATCAAACTAAAAATTGCAGAAAAAATGGTAAATCAAACGAAATCTTGAATTTGAAAGAAATTAAAATCACAAAATCTGAAAAGTTAAAAAAGAAAATATGAGAGTGAAGGAGATCGAAGGTTTGAGGGTTGAGGGTTTGAGGGAGATCGCAGATCGAAGATTTGAGGGTTGAGGGTTGAGGGTTTGAGGGAGATCGAAGGAGAGAGAAAGAGTATGTGGAAAATTAAAAAAAAATATGAGATCGAAGGTTTGAGGGTTGAGGGTTTGAGGGAGATCGCAGATCGAAGGAGAGAGAAAGAGTATCAGTGAGAGTGATAGGGAAGCGGCAGAGGATTCTGCGGTGTATTCAAAATGGTTTGAAATTAAAATGTGAAGGGTGTTTTTGTAATTTTATTGGGGGACACGAAAAGTTAAGTTACAAAAAAGCCCTCAGGAGCTGGCTTATATAATAGAGATACAAACCCTTAATCTTAACCCTTAGACTAAAACAACTTTGATGATTCAAATTTCTCTTTAAATACGCTAAAATATATTTATATAATAGTTGTCATTTTCCATAATACTCTCCATCACTTTTTTGTTTGATGGAAAGCCAACCGGCTTAGATTTTCTTTCTAAACACCAAGTAAAAATTCGAAGCTAGGAGCTCCTCTATCCACATCCTAGTAGAGTAATCTATAGGGTTTAAGTGAGCATTAGCATGAGCATACTCTCCATAACTCTTAAGTTCCAAGTGGGCATATGTATTGAGAATTATCGGTTAACTTAATGGTTGATAATCCTCTTTCTAACTATATAAGTTCGGCTTTCACATGCTATAATCCTCATTATATATTCACCGAAATATCTAGCCCGGACATATAAATAACAATCACTAACTAGGGCATCACTCATTATTCACCGAAATAGCGAGCCCGAACATAAAATATTAGAGAGAAAACTAGACTTGTTCGACTTGTCAATTTTACCCAAAGCAGACCTTTTTCGACTGCAATCTAATTTGACCCATGATCACCTATAGGCTATAGTTTATTTGCTTGAATAAGTTTTTTTTTTTTTTTTGATATGAGATGAAACTAACAAAGGAAAAGAGAAGAACTAAAAAACATCTACTGAAGACTCCGCCAGTCGGATACCAAGTTGCTTGAATAAGTTTAAAGTGTCCAAAAATTTGTTTTATTTAGTTTAAAATTTCAAATTGGACTATAATTAACAAGAAAGCAATAAAATCCGCAAGTCAAATTATCACCTACCTTAGCTACCTAAAAATAATTTCACAAAAAGGTTTGTGGTCTCCGTGTAAAGCATGAACAAATTGAATAAAATAGGAAATTGATTCGAGGATTCAAATTTCCGGGGACCAAAACAAAAAATGACCACAATCTTTAGATATTTGAAACACAACTAAATTGTCGGCATGTCGGGAAAACGCTTTAAGATTCATCTCAGGTGGTACCAGATTCTTTGGAATATCATGCCAATTTTATTTATTTATTCATATAAAAGAAAGGAACCAAATATTTGACTCTAATAATTTGAGGTTAGTTGAATGTTGAACAAAGCCTGCCCTCAATCCTTAAAGGCTTAAAGCTATGGAGTACCATCAAGTGTGCACTCCATCTAACCTTTGACCGCATCATCATCATCATCATTATTATTATTATTATTATTATTATTATTGTTATTAACTTATTATGATATTCAGCTGCCGTAATATAATTGTGGCTTCAGGTCACATTAGCTCACCATTTTATGGGTCACCAATTCTGAGATAGAATTGACCCACGCTAACTTTATTGTAGACTAGTCTAAAAAAAGTTTTACCAATTTGTTTCTAAATTGTTGTGGCACGTTTATTAGAATTATTATGGAAAATAAAAAATCAAATTCTTGTTGTCGTTGATAGATGTTGTGCTTGAACAATGAGATTTTATATCACAATTCACTTTTAAAAATATAGGGTTACTATAATGGAAAAATGGTTATTATGTCTAAGAATTTTGGTGTTTACTTTATTATACTTCGTTGTTACTGCATGAATAATAAAGGTCTCTATATATGTAAAAAGGGTGGTAGAAAAATTATTGATTTGGATCCACACTAAATTGTAGGTCAAGTCCATACAAGAATAATCATTTACAGACCCACTAGTTTTTTTTTCAGATTTTTGCCGTTTTTTTCTTTGCTAAATCTGTTGGAGATCGTGGATTAAGTTTGTTTTATTAGATTAGAGATGAGAGTTGATACTCTTTATACAATTAATCATATCAGTGATGCATGAAATTAGAGTTCTAAAATAACTCTACAAGTTAGAGTTTGAGCATATCAACCATTGAATGAAAAATAAATGGTTCATATATTATCTTTCCAAAATCCCCTCTATTTTTTCTCATCAATATCAGCCAATGATTTTAAAATGTATGGTTTAGATACAACTCTACCTTGTAGAATTTTATTGAAACTCTAGGGGATCCGGACTCATGAAATAAATAATAAAACCCGCCAAAGATGGCACTAGCTGAGGAAATAGAATCCCATAATGTATTGTCAAATACATATAACATGTATAAAAAATGGGAACAATGGTACTCCCTCCGTCCCTTAATACTCGCACCGCTTTCCTTTTCGGGCCGTCCCTTAATACTTGCACCGCTTCTATAAATGTAAATTTATACCAATATTATATTATTTCTCACACTTACTTACTAACCCCACCTACACCCCTATTCCCTACAAAAAAATCATTTAAAAATTCACACCCCCACTCACCACTCTCCACCTCTTACCCATTTTCCACTAACTATATTAAAAAAAATACCCCACTATCAACTAACCCCCATTAAATTAGTAAGTCAATTTAAATGTCTTAAACTCCGCACCGGTCAAACCGGTGCGAGTATTAAGGGACGGAGGGAGTATAAAAATAAGAACAATGGTATAAAGAACAGTAGTATAAAAAAGAATAATGGTATATAAAATGAGAACAATGGTATAACAATTAGGAACAATGGCGTGTCTATGTGATGCGAAATTACCAGCATACCCATATAATGTGTTTAAAAAAACATAATTGTGTGTTGTCTCTCTGTTTTCGGCACTAGCTAGCTAGGCCGAATTGTGCAACACGGCCTCGCATGTAATATTATGGAACGACATGACACGTTATTGTGCTGCAGTGCATGACTCGTCGGTCTTAGCAAAATCATGGATTGGAGCAAGCCTTCGCTTCACCCATGTGTCTAAGCCTTATGTTGGAAAAGAAAGATATATCACAATACGACAAAACATGTTAAAATAATTTAAAATTGCCATCAACGCGCGGATGGTGCAGGGGCCTGCACGTAGATCTACGTGCACCTGCACCAAAACGCAAAAAATAAAAAAATACAAAAAGAACATAAGAAACTAAACAGAAAGAACATAATAGAGTAAACGAAAAGAACATAAACCAACAGCTGAAAAGAACACTAATGTTAAAAAACTAATGAAAATGTACAAAATTGAAATTACCATATTCTCTCTCCTGATACACTATAAAAAGAACAACTATTTTACAAAAAGAACATCATGTGAAAAATGCAACAGAAAAAAAAAAACATATTATCGATAATATTATAAAAATTTTAAAAACAGTAAAAAAGTTAAAAAGAACACAAAATAATTAAAAAAAGAACAACAACTTTTTTAGAAAACACAAAGAACAAAATCAAAAGAAAAATAAAATAACAAAAACTCAAGAAAATTTAAGAAAAAAACAAAAAAAAGAACAAGAGAACACAACACATGAAAAAGAACAACATTTTCTTTTTCCTTATCGAACAAAAGAACAGAATGAAAGGGACGAAAAGAACAACAAATCTATGTTCTTTTATTAGTTGTATTTGTTCTTTTCAAACCACTTAGTGTTCTAATTAAAAAGACAAAAACGACGATATTTTGATGCACTTACAACTAGATCTATATTTTTATTTAAATGTATTTTTGTTCTTATCCAACGCACCAGATCTATGTTCTTTTATTAAGTGTTATTTGTTCTATTCAAACGATTTTATGTTATAATTAAAAAAAGACAAAACGACGATTTTTTGATGCACTTAAAACTAAATCTAAATTTTTTTAAAAAGTATTTTTGTTCTTTTACCACGAATCAGACTATGTTCTTTTTGAAGTGTTATGTGTTCTTTTCAAACCATTATATGTTCTTTTTTTAACAATCTATGTACGTTGATATAAAAGAACAAACTATGTTGATTTAAAAGAACAAACTATGTTGATGTCACGGTAAAAGTAAAGTTGTGAAAAGAACATTACAATTTGAAAAGAACATTAGAAGAAAGAACAAGGAAACGTACCTTAAACACTTGATCAACATTTATCAGGATCATCAATATCTTTTAATAAATCTTCAAAAACTGATCTCAATCCTCGGAAAATATCACGCTCTCCAGATATTCTCTTGCTTCGAAAACTAGCCAAATTGAACTAGTGTTTTTCTTAATTCACTCATTTTTCAACAAAGGAGAAACATTCAGAAGGAATTTTAGAGAGAGAATACGGAGAAAATACATTTTTACTCTTTCACTCACCATCTCACTATTTCTCTCTCAAAAAATCTCTCTTATGTTGAGAGCATATAAATCCTCTCCTCTTTCTCTCTCTAAAATATATTTATAAAATGACTAATGGTTATGATTCATAAGTACAATTATTATATATATAGTTGCTGAAAAATAGAAAATGAAAAAATAGGAATTAGAATCAAAGAATAACAGGAGAAGGAGAAAGGAAAAAAGAGTGCATAATGAGAACTATGCACGTGTTTTTATTTTGTTCTTTTAGCAGAATATTATAAAAAGAACAAATGAAAAGACTAAAAGAACAAATAGAGAAACTAAAAGAACAAGTCAAGTACCTTGTCCAACAATAATATATGATTCGGAATCATCATTTTCATCATTCTGTTATGAATTATGAAGCACATTATTCATAATATCTGAAAAAAATATTAGGTTAACATGTATAAAACCAAGAAAAAGAACGCAACCAAAAGAACAAAGGACAAATAAAAAGTAAGAAGAAAAATGACACAATAAAATAAAAGGAACAAGTTATGAAATGCAAATGAAATTGAAAATAATAAAAAAGAAGAACACAATAGAATGAAAGAACAAATTATGAAACGCAAATGGTCTATTTTTCTACTATAATGAAATCGTTCTTTTAATACGAGCATAAAGAATCTGTTCTTTTAATACGAGCATATGTTCTTTTAATACGTAAAACTGTTCTTTTCTGGAAAAAAATCGTAATTACATAATCCAAATCTTCAAAATCAGCGATTTCAACGAAATCAGCGTGTTGTTACATAATAAAATCATCAAAACCATCAAAACTCGATTATTACAAAAACAAAATCATCAAAATCATCAAACACACGATTATTACAAAATCAAAATAATCAAAACCTAGAATTTATTATTTTAAAATTGAAAAATTACCTCCCGAAATCTGATTATCAGCTGCAGAATTCAGATTTGAAGAAGAAGAATCGATTTAATTTGATGTTGAAGCAGAAAAATCAATGAATTTTTGGGAATTTTCACTACTTTCTCTCTCTAAGAACCATTTTAGAAAACCTAGTTCATACTTTTTCTCTCCTCTTCACAATTTGAGTTCAAAACATAAAATCTAGAAGAATATATATCGCAAGAAAAAAGCAAAACGAATAAAAAACGCGAAATACAGAGCTGAAAAGAACAGAGACTTTAATGTTCTTTTGTTCTAGGTATTGTTCTTTTGTTCAAGGAAAATGTTCTTTTGTTCCCAGGATTTAATGAAACAAGCGCGTTTTATGTGTTTTTTATGTCGTTTTGTTTCCGGTGCACCTAAAGCACGGTGCACACGCCTGCACCATCAAATTTGCTATATCCACAAACACATGGAATATCTGACACTATGGGTATATGGTAGTACGGAGAGACATCACACAATTATGTTTTTATAAATACTCCGTACATCACAGGGGTACGCTGGTAATTTCACATTACATAATACGCCATTTTTTCACATAAAAATGTAATTTTCACATAAAAACGTCACTTTCACATAAAAACACCATTGTCCTTATTTTTTATATCATTGTTATTTTTTAAATCATTATTCTTATTTTACACATGTTTTTCATTTTTCATACTATTTTTTTTTTTACGCATAGCACACCCGGTTCACCGGAGCTTAGCTCCGACTACATCCGAATCCGATCCGAGTCGCACACCTTGCTTGTGGTGGGTGAGTCTCCCAACAAGAGTTTCTGCATACAGCGAGACTCGAACCCGATACCTCCCTTAAGCAGCTCACTTGAGCCAACTCTATGTTATTTTTCATACTATTTTTGAGAAATATTATGTATTTGGATTTTTACTTCCTCACATGGTGGGCGGTCCTTTTGAAAATTGCATATCATATCATTTGACTTATGGGCCTGACCTGGCCAAATCTGTACCATGCAAAAACGACGAAGTATGATGCTCTTGTGCCATTTTTTAACTACTTGTAGTTGTTTGGTTGACAATTAACTTAATATCCAAATATATGAAAGATACAATTACTAAAAAATAATTAGTTGTTCCTATATATAAGTAGAAATTTTCATGAGAATTTGAACTTCTTATCATCAAACGATTTACCTCACTTCTAAAAAAGGAAAATTGCAAGGGAAGAATAAATCGTGTATTGAAGTAAGTAAACCAGTGAACTATACTCCCTCCGTATTTATTTAAGGGATACATTTGGCCAAATACGAGTATTAAGAAGAAGAACTGAATGAAATAAAATAATAAAACAAGTGGGGTTGGGTAGATATTTTAATAGGTAAAACAAGTGGAGACCATGTCATTTTAGGGGGTGGGGGTGGGGGTGGGGGTATGAAATCATTTGTTTAATAGGGTGGTGGAACATATGATATATTAAATAGATTATTTAATTAGATGGTGGGGTTGATAAGTTACTAAAAATGGCAAATGTATCTCTTAAATAAATACGGCAGGAAAAGGCTAGTGTATTCCTTAAATAAATACGGAGGGAGTATAACCTAAAGTATTTGGGTGCAAGATATATAACAAAGGGTATCTAAGGCTTCTGTTTTGTTCAGCTTATTCTTATTTCTTATTAGATCATACGTATTAGAGAAGTCAAATTAGATCAGAAAAAAATCATACCATACCAGACCAGAAAAAGCAAAAAACACTCACATAAAATATTCAGACCAAACCAAACCAAACCAAATCAAAAAATAGAAAAATCAGACCGTAACAAGAGAAAATAACTGAGCCTAAGAGTGCTAACTTAAGGTACACATCTAAACAAGCATTTTTATATACATATGTTTTAATTTTCTTGCCATGTGTCCGCTCCTTGATTTACATAATTACATGACTCTCCATACATTTTTCATTAATAATGTTTTTTGCATTCTAACATCTTATTTCATCAATATGGTAGAAAAAATTGATTAGTTCATTGTCCCTTCAACTTCTATATCATTCGAAACAATTGTGTAGATTTGATTAACACAAATTATTATTTAAAGGTGCATGGTGTAAAATAAATATTGCATATCGAAGTACAAGTTAAATCCAGATGTTTAAAAATTACTCTAGTACAATGTAAAAAGTTATTGATTTTTTAGTGATAATTTTTTTTCGATTTAATAAAGCATACAAAATCACTAATAATGTATGAAAGTAACTATATAACTTTTTAAAATGTTTATCGATCAAAAAAATTCAAAAACTACCAAAAGTTAGATAAAAGTTACTCAGATATATAATAAATTTATTGTACACATGTTACGTGCAAAATCTTTTGTTTGATTATAACATATAACCGTGCATAACACGGGCTAAAAACTATTATAGTTTCGTAGGTGGTAATTTATTTGAAATAGTCACTATTTTTTTTTCCAGTACATGAACTCCTCGGGCTTGTCCTCTCCCGTGGATCAGCCTAAGGCCCAACACTTCACCATCCAAACATTTACTCCCCTAACCTCTCATGTAGTCATGTTGATGAGTATTTGAACCAAATTAGTGAAATAACTGTCTATAAATACTCCCTATGTCTGTTACTGTTTGTGTCATGCATTAAGGGTGCGTTCTGTTCACCTTAAAAAATAAGTTTCAGTTTCAATAAGTTCAGATAAGTTCAGATAAGTTCTAATAAGTTTCAATAAGTTCCAATAAGTTCAGATAAGTTCAGATAAATTCCAATAAGTTCCAATAAGTTCAGATAAGATCAGATAAGTCATATAAGTTCAGATAAGATCAGATAAGTTCAAATAAGTTCAGGTCAAATAAGTTGAACAGAACGCACTCTAAAAGTGTTTGTATTAAGTGATGGATCAATAGAATTGAAAAGAGTAAAAAATGTTGGGCCAAATATATTTTATGTAAGACTAAAGTTATGGTCTCATCAATACATTTTAATAATGGAGAAATCTTTTAGGGATACTGGGATAGACTAAAATGAAAAAATGAGGCAAACAAACAGGAACAAAGGAAGTAGGCAACAATATAATTGAAGGTTTTTTAAAGGAAAAAACAAACACACATTTTATCTATACCTAGTATTTAAAAAAAGAACCCACATTTGATTAGATGACATGTGTCAACACATTTGATTAGATTACACGTGTCATCCATTTTTTCCTTCATCAATTTGGTTTTTTATTACTTCCTCCATTTTTTTTAATTGCACCATCTTAGGTTTTGACACTATTCACATATTCTTATATAGTTGTTTTTTGTGATTTATATATATAAAAAAAATATTCATGTGGGATCTTGTTAGATTCGTCTCGAAATATACTTTTAAATTATCAATTTTTTATAATTTTTTCAAATGTATAATGAGAGATATTAATGGTTAAAATAGTGCATTGGCAAGCGTGAAATCTAAGATGGTGCAATTATAAAAAAATGGAGGAAGTATATTTTTTCTTTGTTGTTTGATATATTATACAACTCCAATAGTCTCTTTCACTCCCTATACCTAGTATTTAAAAAGGGAAACCATATTTGATTAGATGACATGTGTCAACACATTTGATTAGATTACACGTGTCATCCATTCTTTACTCCATCAATTTGGTTTTTTATTTTATTTTTTATTTGTTGTTTGATATATTATACAACTCCAATCGCCTCTTTCACTCCATCTTCCTCATACAACATCAATACACCAATCTATCATTCAACATTTTCCACTCAATCTTCCCGATTAACACTTAATATTAAAACATTATTTAATTTATGTATTATTTCACTTTCAAAATTTACCTCTATTTAAATCGTATATATTCTCTCTAAAATCACAAGCTCAATAAAATTAGAACATAAAAAGATAGACTAAATAACCACTATACAACCGCCCGTTCTTTGAACAGGATCAAAAGCTAGTTAAATTAAAACAAGTTCCTCCAAAGTATTTAGATTTTGGGGGGGGAAAACATCCATACAAACATGCACCGAACCAATATTGACATCCCGTCTCACCACAAGATGAGCCGAGTTCATGAATTAATATATTTCCTCCCCTTTTTAGTTTACTTTGTTCCTTTTAAAGTTATTTATATACTCTTATTATTTGATGGTCATTTTACTCATACAATATCTAGCTAGATTCGTAACAATATATTATCGGTTTTTTCATGAAATACCCCCGAGGTTTGCAAAAACGCACCAAATACCCTCGCGTGTTTCGATTCACATAATATACCCCTATTTTTTTCCAAGTTTGCACCAAATACCCCTAAACCGACCTTCCGTTAGTCCTCCGTTAAGTCGTGTTTATAATTCACAGAATACCCCTATTTATAAGCCTATTGCACAATATACACCTATTTTGAAACTAAGTTGCACCAAATACTCAAACTGGTTTTAAACTGCAGAATTTGATTTCCACAAATTGTTCACCTAATTAATCAAATTAATCAACCTAAAAGTTAAACATAAAACAAAAACAGAAGTAATAATCAAAGAAAATTGAAATGATCAAACAACAAATCCAATAAGAAATTGATTGAATTGAATTATATTGTTGGTGTACATATCGATCAGTGCATTAGTCAAGTTTAAAACTCCACCACCAAATCAGTGCGATTTTTTGGTGTAGTATTTACAGATCAGGCGCTTAGAATGAATGATTTACTTCATTCGTATTAACCTTTTAAACTTATAGGAGCTACCTGTCGTCAATCCTAATCTTCTAGCTCTTTCTCAAAACTCCACCAAATCAGTTGCAATGCTACCGATCAAATTCCATGTCAAGTTCCCAATTTTACCACTTCAATATTTATGAAACAAATGGGTCCCAAGTACTATACCAGCAAGTCAGCAACATCTAAGTACACTCTACAGTCTACACCAACAAAATAATGGCAACAACCAATTTTTCAAATGACAGATTAGTTAATCGGTTTTTTCATGAAATACCCCTGAGGTTTGCAAAAACGCATCAAATACCCTCGCGTCTTTTGAATCACATAATAACCCCTATTTTTGCGTACTGTTCATGAGATACACCTTTGAGTTAACGGCGTTAGTCTGCCGTTAGTCGCGTTTTACTATTTTGCCCTTAAAACATGTTTTTTGACAAAATTCCCAAAGAAATCTCAACCATTTTCTCTATCTTTTTCTCTCTCCTCTCCGATGTTCTTCCTCCGGCTCTCTGGTCGCCGGCGGCATCCGATCTCCGCTCTTTTTTCGCCGGCGGAGGCCGATCTCTGGTCGCCGGCAAGCCTAACCCACGATTTTGAAGTATAGTGGCTACTACAAATGGGGGCAAGATGTTGGTGATCCTCGTGACCAGATTCCAAACCCAACAGCCTCACTTGCATCATCCTCGTGACCAGATTCCAAACCCAAATTATTTTCTCTCTCCTTATCAAGTAAAGCTCTACAAAGCTTCTTCTCTTTCCTTTGATAATTATAATTGCCCAGTAGAAGGAAGTTTCTCATTGGGTTTGAATTAGGGATGGGTTTCGGGTCTTCTGGCAAGGGATCGACAAATTTCGCCGGATTTTGATCGGTGGTTTGGTTGTGATTCTTGGGTTTGTTGTTGATTAGTTCTTTTGATTACAAATTGGCGTTTGATTTCTAGGCGTTTTTTATTTGGTTTGATTCGCCTGTTGAATGTGATGTGGTTATTGTAGTGCCTGATTCTGGGGTTGTTGCTGCTCTTGGGGATGCTGAGAAAGCTGGTGTGCCCTTTCAAAAGGGTTTGATTAGGTCCCATTATGTGGGGAGAACCTTTATCGAGCCTTCACAGAGGATTAGGGACTTTGGTGTGAAGCTTAAGTTGGCGCCGGTGAAGGCTGTTTTAGAGGGGAAGAGGGTTGTGATTTTGTCGACGATGGCTTGACTGGAGTTATTGCCCCCATTGATGGTGCTTGGGTTCAAGGCCCTAGGTATCGTAAAGCAGATGAAGTTGCTGGTCATTTGTAGTAGCCATTTCAGATAACAACTTGATGATGATGATTTCTACAGTTTTGATTTCTATATACTCTTTGGTTGTGCTTTCTAGTTGAAATTGGTTATATTTCACCCTTGAATTCATCATGACAGTCATGTTCCTTTCTTTTTCTTGTAATTTTGATCTCATTTTATTAGAGTGAGCTAAAGTCAGTTGATTATTAGCACTTCCCTGCTAAGTTGTTGCCCCACCTTGCTGTATCTATGGGATATGAAACTAGTCGGTTATTGTTTTTCTGTGAATTCAAGCCCAGAGGTGATGGTGAACTAATATAGAAATGAACCACTATGATTTGGTTTTCCGATTAATGTTTGTGGGTGGTGATTGTGTAGACGCCCCCCTTTTATTTCCATTGCTGGTCAAACAAAGTGTGATATTTTAGGTGAAAGATTTGAGTGACAATATTTTCTATTATTAATTGCATATCCTCAATCCCCATATTAGGTGAACGATTTATGGAAATCAAATTCTGCGGTTTAAAAATATTTTGGGTATTTGGTGCAACTTAGTTTATAAATAGGGGTATTCTGTGAATTATAAACACGACTTAACGGAGGCTTAACGGAAGGTCGGTTTAGGGGTATTTGGTGCAAACTTGGGAAAAAATAGGGGTATATTATGTGATTCAAAAGACGCTAGGGTATTTGGTGCGTTTTTGCAAACCTCAGGGGCATTTCATGAAAAAACCGATATATTATTTCACAATTTCACCTTTTACTATTCCTTATGCGTAATAAATAAAATGATTATACTAATACACAGGGAAGGGTAAATGATTATACTAATACACAGGGAAGGGTAAATTAAAGAAGAGCGATGAGTAAATTAAAAAAAAAACCCCAAAAGGTAGTATTGCGCAATCACAATTATTCTATAATTATCACTAAAAATAAATTCAGATAAGTTCATATAAATTCAGTTAAATAAATTCGATCAGGAAAAATAAAATTTTCTTTAACAATTTAATAACAAATAAGTTATTTTCAGTAAAAATAAGTTTTTCCAGTAAAATTTAGATTAAACAAGTTTAAATAAGTTTTTGGGTGAAACTAAGGCCCTGTTTGGTTCAATGTTAGTAAAGGAACGGAAGGGAAAGGAACGGAAAGGAAAAGAAGGGAAGAGAAAGGAAAGTAAATAAACTAGATCTTCCCGTGTTTGGTTTGGTGAAAGAAAATGATAAGAATCCCATATTTGGTACAATATTAGCGTAAAGAAAGGGAAGAGAAAAAAAATTAAAAAAAAAAAAGCCTCACAGCAGAAAGCACGTTCATCTAAATAAATATAAACTATAATCTTCCAAATTGAAAACCATATTCTTCAAAATTGAAAGGAACATATTACTTGACGTTATCCAAATGTCATCATCAGTACTTTGATTTTTTTTTTTTCCCAAATCACAAACAGATACGGAGTATGCTAATTGTGCAAACAAACACGCTTTTAGAGACTAATAAAAATAAATTTCTGCAACTTCTCCACATATTATCAACATGTTGCAGAGGTGAAGCAAATGTTGCAGCCTTGGGATGAGCAGAGGTTGAAGAAGGGAAGTGAGGGATGGAGAAGTTGAGGATTTTTATATATAGGTGGAATATTAAGAGCTTTGGCGGTGAAAACGTGGGTTTTAGGCGCTTAATATTTGTGTTGACAGATTTTAGGTTTTCCTTTCCTTTCAAATTCTTTCAATTTTGGGAGGAAAGGAAAGTAAAACTTTTGTTAAGGAGTCTTTCCTTTCAATTCCTTCCTTTTCCTTCCACTTGCCATATAAAATTTTAAACCAAACACAAGAAAGCTTATTTTTCATTTCCTTTCTTTTCTTTTCCTTCCAATTCCTCTCAACCAAATAGAGCCTAAAAGTAGACGAATTGAAGGTCGTAAGGTAAGTTCCACGAAAGAGTCCCTAAATGTATGAAGACGCAAAGGATATTTGTCACTATTTTGGGATGAAACTTAACAAAACAAATGGGGGAAAGTTAAAGTAGTTTCTCTTTTTGTATTATATCCTACGAAACTTCAAAGATAAGTGCCTTTTGTTAGCTAAAGAATCTACAAATATGGTTGATGATTGTCAATTTGTCATTTTTATGTTTGTACTCGGAATAATTAACGCAACTTTTTCAGCCGATCTACTGTAATATATTGTGTGGTGGTCCAAAAGAGAGTAAACAGGTTTGAAGGTCCCTAAACTTTGCCAAAAGGTGCAGTTTAGTCCCTCAAGTTTCAAAAGGAGTATTTTAGTCCCTGTTTTTGGATGGAATCAGCTAATTTGGTTAACACCGTTTCCTTTTCTGTTAAATTCAATTAAATAATAATAAAGCTACTTTGAAAAAAAGGAAAATTATTTTACACATGTATAAATGAAAGAAAACAACTGATTTTGATTACTTTTTAGCCTTTTCAACTTACTTAGCTTTTTCACATGGCTTTTTCACATTTACAGTTTCACTCCTTCAGCTTCCCTTTTTAGGTTCTACCAACTTTTCCTGATCAAATCGAATTTAGTGCGTAATCCAAGCAAATTTACTGTAAATTTCAGCAATTATCTCCATCTTCTTCACATGAAGAACACATTTCCATAGAATTCCTAGCAATGGATGCCCAGGCAGATTCGGACCCAAAATCTCCAAAGAGCGGTCATCCTCTGGTAGTTGCTCCTCAACAATCCTCAATACCCTCAAACTAACCGAGTCAATCATTAGCTTATCAAAACCACCTTCTTTCTCTCACCCCCAATGTCTCCAATACAGGACACCCACCCAAAACCCTAGAAATCAATTCCTCGTTCATTTTTGTTTTGGATACGCTCAGTAGCTTCAATGAATTCCAATTAATTATCCCCTCACCGGTAAATTTACAGCAACAAGTAACAAATTCCACCGAATGATTATTATTGTACAGAAATTCAGGTAATTTATGCTCAAAACCTGGAATTTGAAAACGATTACGCGGAGGTGGTGGAGGTTTAGGGTGATATCGACGAAACTGACAAAGAATTCACCATCTTTGCTAGAATTTTCGTCGGAAAAATTCATCACGGCGATCGAGTTCCAGAGCGAGTTTCGTTTTGATAAGACGCTGGTTTCGACCGACCATTTGCAGGAATTACCCCAATATGTATCTTCGGTACCACCTCCGTCTTCTTCCTACACCCTTCCAAAAACTCTTTTTTCTTTCGTTAATTTTTCTTTACTTTTATTATTTTCTTTCGTTAATTATTTGTGATTGGTTACTACTATTTATAATTCCAGTTACTTTTATAGTTTTAGAAGAGTTACTTTTAATAAAAATATTCATATGACATTTAAATATAATTTACTATAGAATATTAAAATCTTATGTTTCCAAATATAGAAAAAGATCGAAAGTAATGCATGGATTTATTTTTTATTTTTTTACTATAGTAATGCAAAGATCAATTACTTTTGGTATAGATCTACTATAGAATATTCATAATTCAATATAATCTACTATAGAATATTAAGATCTTATGGTTCCAAATATGTAAGATTGCAAATTAGTTATTATTCATTTATTATACAAATACAATATACTATATGAATATTAGTAGAGTATTGCGTTTACTATATATAGATTCATGCCAAATCGATCATTAGAACTGAAACATTCGTAATTCAGTATACTATAAAATATTCATATTTCAATCTACAATAGAATATTAAGATCTTATGGTTCCAAATATAGAATAGGATTTACTATAGAATATTCATATGCATGATAATTCAATATAATCTATTATAGAATATTAAGATTTTATGGTTCCAAATATGTAAGATTCCAAATTAGTAGAGTATTACGTTTACTATATAGCATGTATGCTACATCATTTGATTCCATAAAAGATTTTGCGGATACTAGGGTTTTATGCATACTACATACTCCCATCTATCTATCTATGTATCTATCTATCTATCTATCTATCTATCTATATACTCTACTAAAACACAGGGCAATGATAAGTGTCCCTGTGTATTTTATTTTATTACTTCCTCCATTTTTTTATAATTGCACCATCTTGGTTTTAGCACTATTCACATATTCTTATATAGTTATTTTTTGTGATTTATATGTAAGGAAAAATATATTCAAGTAGGATCTTGTTAGATTAGTCTCGAAATATACTTTAAAATTATCAAATTTTTATAATTTTTTAAAATTTATAATGAGAGATATTAGTGGTTAAAATAGTGCATTGGCAAGCGTGAAATCCAAGATGGTGCAATTAAAAAAAAATGGAGGAAGTATTATTCTAATAAATTAATGTATTAATTGATTGCCAATTAAGAAAATTTATAAACAAATAAAATATCTCATATCTTTTGCTTACGCTCACAACCCAAGACAAGAAAAATTATATATGGATATGTATTAACAATCTTTTCATTATTATCCTAAAAAGAATATTATTTTGATAATATCGTATGACAAGTGCATATTATATTATTTAGTATAACAAATCTTGAAGGCAAGAACTTAACTAAATAGATGCATTAATTTTAATATCATAGAATATTTTACTAAATTTTCGAGATATATACTACTACAATGCATGGCTAACAAATAATCTGAAATACATATACCACATACTTTACTTAATTGTGTCGATAGGAGGATATGGTTTGCGCTTTTGCGGTGTGCCATACTACACATTTACACATATATACACTATCTATATATATATATACTCTACTAAAACACAAGATTCTTAGGCTGACAAGTGTATCTGTATAATAATTTTTATTATTATTGCTCTTCTAAAATTCTACATTTATGTTAAACTAAGCTAGAGTTTCTATAACATCTCAAATATTATATCTACAAAACTAAATGCATTTAATGACAAGGATTTACAGATGGACTAGATAGTAATATAGAAAGTGGAATCAAATATCTTTAATTTTCCAAACTCATGATTAATCTAGCTTAAACGTAGTTCCTTATTGTACGATAAGATTTTTGGGGTCAATGATGGATTTTAAAATTGGTCGAGTATACAAATCATTCCCCTATAAGAATTTTAAATATTTGGGATCAATGCGAGGTAAAAAAAAAGGGTTAGAGATGCACGGTTTATAATAGAAAACATAAATTTGTATGAAATCTGGTAGAAAATTATCATCAAAATAAAGTTTATAAATATTCTCCAAATAAAAAATAATTAATGATGGATAAATTTTGTATTGCTCATTCGGTGTCTTACTTATTAAAACAAATAAGGGTACATAGATAAAAGTATTTTCAATCTCATTCACCACTTGTGTCAAGCATAAATTTATCTCACCTGCCTTCACTTCGATAGTAATACTCGCACAGTACGTCTCCCCGTCAACCTCATTACCCGATCACTTATCACCTATCTAGACCATTTACTTTATTGAGTTAGAGATGACTTTGAGGCGGGGTTGGGCCTGCACACCCGCACCCGCACCAGCCTACAGTTCTCATCTTCATCCCCTCCATATTCGATGGGAACGATACCCACCCCTCCCAACCCCCGTCTGGTATATAATAAAATTCATCCCCTCTTCATCACCTCCCTTTCCCGCGTATCCACACCCACCCCTAGACTCAATTTTTTTTTTTTTTTGTTAGAGAGTTTTAAAATTTAAAATATAGAGCCTCTGAAAATTCGTGTTTCTGATTAGAGTTATTGAGTAAATAAACAAAACATTATAATATGTAAGTTAATATTACTTTTTTATATTATTCATAATCAATCAGATGAAGGATTAGCGACTTGCAGGGGTCCAATCTAAAATTCATTATCGCCCCTTCACCCGCGACGAATAGATTTTTTAACCCCATCACCCAATAAACTTTTTTCCATCGCCGCCCACTTGGGGAGGATGCACATGGGATCTCCCAAAAAAACCCGCCCTACTGATCGACAATCTGACATCCCAATATTTGATAAATAATCAAAATTTTCTTTCAACTAAATTTTAAATATATTGACATAAGTTTATTACGGAGTATCAAAATTGATTGTAATAGCTATAATATTGAAAAATATATTTAAAAGTGACATAAATAATTAGGATTGGGTGAGTGTTCTCAAAATTTAAAAGTGACATACATAATTAGAATTGGGTGAGTATTCTCAAAATTTAAAAGTGACATACATAATTAGTATTGGGTGAGCGTTCTCAGTATACGACACAATTTTTTAACGAAACTTGATAGTAATTATAATTAGTCATTGTTGTTATAAGAGAGACAAATCAGAGAGAGACATTTGTCATCTCTACATTGATTTTCCTTAGTACGGAGTATATTAAAGTTAAGAAATTTATTGACATGAGTAAATTAAATGTAATTCATAGTATAATCGATTATTACCATTAGAAGATTTTAGATGAAATATATACAAAGTATATTAAATATTTTACCATAGGTTAGTTACCAATATTATGAAACGAGTCGGTTGCTGCGGAACGGTTTGTTATCGGGTTTAGTATCTTAATCTGGTTAATATTTTTCGGTTGGTTTGGGTTGAATATAATCGGATTGGGTTTTGAGTTCCAGCTTGCGGGTTATTAACTGTCCAGGTTATAAACGATCGAACCAACCCAACGGTTCGACAGTTCAGGTTTGAGAATTGACGTTTCTCATAGTATATGATGATTACTGAAATTTATACCTAATATAAAACTATGGGTGATGCATGAAAAGGAATAAAAAAATCTACGTATTATTCTATGTTTCTTTTCAAAATTAATTTACCCATGCAATTAAAGTTAAAATATGTAAATCGTGCATCGCACGGGTACTATACTAGTTACTTTACTATATACTAAAAGAGAACCAATAATGACACGTGTCAATTCATAGTGCGATATTTTCCCACCTATTTTTTTATATTTTATATTTTTTTATTTTTCTTTAAATTACTATTACTAATCTATTACTAAAACTAAAAACGTTTTCTATAGTTTACTAAAGACATAATGCATACTACAATTATACATTGCTAAAATTTAAAAGGTTGACCGGCATTTTAAATTGGTTTAAATTGGTTATAATCTTATTTTTTTCCTTTTTAGTATTAGATTCCTTAACATAAGTCCAATTAATAATATTTGAGCAAAATTTCTGGTCATAATTTCAGCGCAATTTTTGGAGAATATATTAAAGTAAGGTCGTAATTTCCTTAAAATGGTCAATTTAGATTGCTGAAATCTCTAAAATTACGACCTTATATGAATTTGGTCATAATTTCAGCGATCTTTGGAAAATAATATTAAGCAAGATTTCAACTTAATACTTCCTCCGTTCCGGAAATATCGCACCATTTGTTTTTTACACTATCCACACTACGACTTTGATTATTTTTTGTGATTTGTACGTAAGGAAATTTTAGTCTTGTGGTGTCTTGTTAGATTCGTATCGATATATATTTTCTAAATATTATTTTTTTATAATTTTTACTTGCATACAATTTGATATAATAAGAGTCAAAGTAATAGTTAAATGAGTAAAATTCAACCATGGTGCGATATTTCCGGAACGGAGGAAGTATATAGAATCGTGAAACTATATAAAAAAAATGATATAGAATATAAATATACAGTGCGCATTATGGAAATTATATACTTCGTATTACACAAATTATATACAAATTAAAGGAGATCTTTGATAAATTCATCCGGAAAATATGACACATACATCACTTTCGGCTACATTCTTTAAATCAACACCTATAAAAAATCTCCTTTTATTAGACATTAATATTGTCCTCACTCATATTCACCCTGGGAAAACATCCTAGGAGGTCACCATCCTAATATTTCTCCTAGCCAAGCAAGCTTAACTATAGAGTTTCTTAAGAAATGAGATCTCTAAAAGAAAATGCATCTTGTTGTTATAAGTAGTATATTAAATTCCATTAAGAAATCATGAGGGGTATTATGTACACCTCCACTTGGGAACGACAACGCCCTCGTTGTGCCTGGAATCCTAGGAAATCCACTATTACGCCTAACGAGATGTGGGTAGCCCCAATGTTACATCTAGCCTGGACACAAATCACGTATTGGAGACTCCATTATTACGCTTGACGACTTGTTGGTAGCTCCGGTGATATAGATCCAGAATCCTCCCCCGTTAGGCGACTAACCTTGGATTAATTATCCACGATCAGCACGCGGTCACATGGTTGCTCTGATACCATTAGGGGTGTACAAAAATATACGATTCAAAAATTCGTTATCCGATCCAAAATTTCGGATATCCGATCCGAATTTAAGGTTTCGGATATTTCGGATCGAACATTCGAAAAAAATTCGGATTTTTGGATCGGATACGGATCAAGCTTTTTCCTTATTGAAATCCGAAATATTTTAAAAAGTAAAATATAAAAAACTGTAAATTTCTTTTGGGCAGTGGGCTTCGATTTTGCACTGCTCCATTTCTTTCTTTCTTTGACTCAACTCTCCTTCTCTACTCTCACTAGTAAACCCTAATATTCACTAAGCCACCCACCACCTACCAGAGTACCAACCACGACAGCCAGGCAGGTAGTGGCAGCCACCCACCACGGTGCCACGTACCAGCCACTCTCACTATCCCTCGCACTCTCTCTGTCCGTCGCACTCTCACAACCTCACCCGCTCGGCGCAACACCGCCACCAGTTCACCATCCCACTCTCACTGAACGGCGACAACGATGGAGTCACGAGTAAGTACTCTCTCTATTTTGTAAGTATTCAACAATGGAGTCACAATTTTCTCTATTTAATTCAATTAATTGATTAATTTGTATATTGTTCTTATTTGGGTTTAATTTCATTTCGATCTGCATTTTCGTTTTATTTTGGGTTTGTAAAATGGTTGATATGTTATTAATTCCTTTTTATGGGTCTTTGGGTGTTGCAATTCGTATTTGGTTATGATTTTCTTACTTTTATGAACATCATTTATTGAATGGAGTATAATCTTCATGTTGATGCTCGTATTTGGTTTTGATTTTGATGCTCGGTACTCGGGTTTGATTTTTATTTTGATGCTCGGTACTCGGTTTTGATTTGGTTTTATGAACATCGTATTTGGTTTTATGAACATCGTATTTGGTTTTGATTTTGATGCTCGTTACTCGTTAGCGGTAGTTCGATACTATTGTTTATCAATTACATATTATTGGACTTTTATTATGTGTTTGTAAAACTTATATTTTATGACTTTGAAAATCAGTTAACATGAGAAGCTATTATGTAAAACTACCTTAAGTGATTTTTTAAAGTAGAATAGTTGGCTAAATTGGAAACTTTATGCCTACTGGAGAGATGCCGAGGTTGATTTGCATTTACAAAGTTTAGAAATTTCTCAGTGTTAGTGTTTTATCCCTAATCAATTAGTCATGATTCATTCTCATTCTCTAGCTAACTCAGCTTTTCTTTTTGTGTTGTACTTTGTAGAATGATCCATCAAGTTTTGATGATAATCAAGATCCCGATGACTATGATGATGAATTATAGGAAGAATGGCAAACTAAAAATACGAGAAAAAGACCTTGTAGTGCTGGCAATAAGGAGCCCAATTAAGAACTGCAAGCGGAAGAAAACATCAAAATAGTGGGATCATTTTCATGAGACCGATGATCCTATTGTCGCTTCTTGCAATAATTGTAAGTCCCTTATTGGTTGTGCAACTATTAATGGAATCTCTCCATTAAAATATCGTATTAATATATGCAAAATGTAACCTCCCAATATGGATATGGAAAAAAGTTGATCGAACTATAGACGAAAACAATAGTTAATGAGGATGGGATACTTGAAACTGTTATTGTTCCTACATTATGCAGTTTGATCACGATAAGTGTAGGAATAGTCTTGCAAAAATGATTGTTGTAGATGAATTGCCTTTTTCTTTTGTAGAACGTGAAGGTTTTCATGAATTTTGCAAATCATTTTATCCTCAATTTATTATCCTTCACGTACTACTCTTACTCGAGATTGTTATAGTCTATTTGTTGAAGAGAGAAAAATATTGAAAACTTTTTTCCAGAACTTGAAATCCAAGGTTTGTCTAACCACTAATACTTGGACTTCAAGTCAAAATCTAAGCTATATGTGCTTGACTGCTCATTTCATTGATGATGATTGGACTATGCATAAGAAGATTATTATTTTTTGTCCTATTACCGGTCATTCCGGGCAAATAATTGGTAAAGCGTTTGAAAAGTGTTTGAATGAGTTGGGTTTGATAAAATTTTTGACTATTACTGTAGATAATGGAAGCTCTAATGATCTAGATTAATTCCCTAAGAAGGCGACTTAACATTCGACAGTCTAGTGTGTTAGAGGGTCAATATTTGCATATAAGATGTGCAGATCATATTATCA